>NW_006921680.1:2325350-2349546 GCF_000298275.1 Orycteropus afer afer | reverse complement strand
TAGCAGATTACTGTTCATTACTACTTACAGCATTAAGGATACTAATGTGAGTTCTGAGAGCCAAAATTAAACCTCACTTCTGACCTCAAATATTTGTCAAGTTTTGAGGATTTTTGTCTTCTTTATGTTGAGGTGTAATCTATATTGAAGGCTGTAGTCTCTGACTTCATCAAGTCTTCACTTTCAGCAATCAAAATTGTGTCATCTATGTATTGCAGATTATTAAAAAGCCTTCCTCTAATCCTGATGCCTTGTTCTTCTTGTAGGCCAGCCTCTCAGATTATTTCCTCAGAATATAGATTGAATAACTATGCTGAACAGATTTTTCACTCCGATTTTCACATATTTATTGATTTTAAACCATCACAGTATTCTCCTGTCTGTTCAAATGATTGCCTCTTGGGCTGCGTAGAGGTTCCACATGAGCAAAATTAGGTATTCTGGAGTTCCCATTGTTTGAAACGTTATTCATAGTTTGTTATGATCCACACAGTTGAATGCCTTCGCATAGTCAATAAAACACAGGCAAACTTCCTTGTGGTATTCTTTGGTTGAATTTCTGTCAGCTCCTTGTCCCGATACTGCTGCAACCATTTTTAATTATTGTTCTGGTTACCTAGTGCCGCTCCGATGAGAATATACCACCAATGGGATGGCCTTAACAAACAGGAGTTTATTCTCTTACAGTTTGGGAGGCTAGAAGTTCAATTCAAAGTGCCAGGCTCTAGCACTGGGTGAAAGCCCCTCAACCTGGTCTTCAGCTCTGCCTCTTGCTCCCGGCCTACTGGAGCTAGAGGATTTTCTTCACTCAGACAGCTGTTGGCTGCTGAGGCTGACAAACCCAAGGTCGACAAATAAAATGGCATAGTCCCAATGTTACCAAACCATATGGCAGGCAATTAATTCAAGTCCATTGAAAGTCCCAAGGTCATCAGAGCATGGCAAGCTGCTGAACAATGACATGGCTACATGCAGGGTTCAAGCGTGCCATAAGCTAGAGACCATTCCCAAAGCTGTTTCTTACATACAGGAAGCAGACCACATACCCAAAGCAACTACTCAGCTGCTCACAGTAGATTCCACCATGGAGTTGATTCCCAGTCTCATCATGGGGAATACTACATCCAGCTGCCCAGCCATTCAACCAGGCCTAGCCAAGCTGACACATGAACTTAACTACCACAGTTATCTTCATAAAAATTTTACTTGCATGTGATAATAATGATATTGTTTGATAATTACCACATTCTGTCAGATCACTTTTCCTTGGAATGGGCACAAATATGGATCTCTCTCAGTCAGCTGGCCAGGTAGCTGTCTTCTAAATTTATTGGCATAGATGAATGAGTGTTTCCAGCATTGCATCTGTTCGTTGAAACATCTCAATGGGTATTCCATCAATTCTTGGAGCCTTGTTTTTCACCAATTCCTTCAGTGAAGCCTAGACTTCTTCCTTCAGTAACATTGGTTCTTAATTATATACTACCTCCTGACATGGTTCAGCATTGAAGTTTTCAGTATAGTGATTCTTTTTTGGTATAGTGATTAATTATATGCTACCTCCTGACATGGTTCAACATTATACCTTTTGGTATAGTGATTCTGCATATTCCTTCCATCTTCTTTTGATGCTTTCTGTGTCATCAATATTTTGCCCATAGAATCCTTCAATATTTCAATTTGACACTTGAATATTTTATTCAGTTCTTTCGACTTGAGAAATGGTGAGTGTGTTCTTTTCCTTTGTTTTTCTAATTCCAGGTCTTTGTACATTTCCTTATAGTACTTTATTTCTCTTATTAAGCTACCCTTTGAAATCTTTTGCTCAGCTCTTTTGCTTCATCATTTCTTCCATTTGCTTTAGCTACTCTGTGTTCACAAACAAGTTTCAGCATCTTTTCTGACATCCATTTTGACCTTTTCTTTCTTTCCTGTCTTTTTAATGACCTTTTGCTTTCTTCATGTATGACATCTTTGATATCATCCCACAATTCATCTGGTCTTTGTTCATTAGTATTCAATGTATCAAAATTATTCTTGAGATGGTCTTTAAATTCAGATGGATCTACTCAAGGTCATACGTTAACTCTTTTGGACTTGTTTTACTTTTCTTCAGCTTCAACTTGAACTTACATATGCACAATTGACAGTCTGTTCCACAGTTAGCCCTTTGTTCTGACTGATGATACTGAGCTTCTCCATTGCCTCTTTCCACAGATGTAGTTGATTTGATTCTTGTGTATTCCATCCAGTGAGGTCCATGTGTATAGTCACCATTTAAATTGTTGAAAAAAGCATGTGTAGTGAGTTGTTGGTCTTGCAGAATTTTATCATGTGTTTTCTGGTGTCATTTCTATCACAAGGGCCATATTTTCCAACTACTCATCCTTTTTTTTGTTTCTAACTTTCACATTTCAATTATCAGTAATGATCAATTCATCTTGGTTGTATGTTTGATTAATTTCAGACTGCAGAATTTGGTAAAAATCTTCAATTTCTTCATCTTTGGCTTCAGTGGTTGGTGCATAGATTTGAATAATGAACAGTTGTATTAACTTGTCTTCCTTGTAGGTGTATGGATATTATCGTATAATGTACAGCATAGTAGATCAATTGATTGCCTGGTTCAAAATGGCCTGTCTGTTCATGTCTTCTGCCCACCTTTTAATTCGATTGTTTGTCTTTTAAATGCTAAGGTGCTGGAGTTTTCTGTAAATTTTAGAGATAAGCCCTTTGTAGGTATGTCATTGCTGAATTTATTCTCCAATCTATAGGTTCTCTTTTAACTCTTTTGAAGAAGTCTTTTGATGCACATAATCATTAATTTTTAGAAGGTCCCAATCATCTAGTTTATCTGCTGCTGTTTGTGCATTTTGGGTTATGCTTGGTAGTCTATTATACCATAAATTAGGGCTCCTAAGTTGCCCTTATTTTTCCTCTGATGAACTTTATAGGTTTAGGTTTCTCATTTAAGACTTTAATCTATCTGGAGTTAGATGTGTCTGGTGTGAGGTATGGAGCTTGTTTTACTTTTTTGCAAATGGATATCCAGTTTTGCCAGTACCATCAGAAACCCAAGGAGGGGTCACTATGAGTCAGATACAACTTGATGGCAAAACACAACAACAACAACAACAACAACAACAACATTTGTTAAAAAAAGATCATCTCTTCCCCCATTTAATGGATGTCAGCCCTTTGTCAAAGATCAGCTAAATGTGGATGGATGGATCTATTTCTGGGTTCTTAATTCTGTTGCACTGGTCTATGTGTCAATTGTTCTATCGGTATCAGGCTCTTTTGACTATTGTGACTGTATAGTAGGTTTTGATATCTGGGAGTATGAGACCGCCTACTTTGTTCTTCTTCTTCAGTAGTGCTTTACTTATCCGAGGTCTCTTTCCTTTCCATATAAAATTAGTGATTGGTTTTTCCATATCCTTAAAGAATCTGGATTGGGATTGCATTGAATGTACAGATTGCTTTGGGTAGTATTGACATTTTCACAATGTTCAATCTTCCGATCCATGAGCATGGTATGTTCTTCCATTTCTTACAGTTTCTTAAAGTAATATTTTTATAGTTTTCTTCATATAGGTTTTTTGTGTCCCTGGCAAGATTTATTCCTAAGTAGCTCATCTTTTGGGTTATTGTTGTTGTTGTTTGTTGTTGAGTCAGACCAGACTCATAGCGACCCCTCCTTGGGTTTCCGAGGCAGTATCACTATGGAAGTAGATTGCCCAACCTTCCTTCTGAGGAGTGGCTGGTGGGTAGCTATTGTAATTGGTATTGATTTCCTTTTCAGAGACCTCTTTGCTGGTGTAGAGGAATCCAGCTGATTTCTGTATGTTGATCTTGTATCCTGACACTATGCCTAAATCTTTCAATAAGTTCCAATAGTCTTTTCTTGCTGAATCTCATGGGTTTTCTATGTATAGGATCATATCATCTGCAAATAGGGATAGTTTTACTTCTTCTTTACCAATTTGGATGTCTTTGATTTCCCTTTCTTGCTTTCTTACCCTAGGTAGTACTTCCAATTTCATGTTGAATAGAAGTGGAAATAGAGGGCATCCTTGTCTGGTTCCTGTTCACAAGGGGAATGGTTTCAGATTCTCCATTGACAATAATGCTAGCTGTTGATTTTGCATATATGCCCTTTATTATATTGAGGAATTTCCCTTCTATTCCTATTTTCCTGAGAGTTCTTATCAGGAATTTTTTTGTTGTTGTTATGTGCCGTGGAGTCGGACCCGACTCATAGCAACCCCTCCTTGGGTTTCCAAGGCAGTATCACTATGGAAGTAGATTGCCCAACCTCCCTTATGAGGAGTGGCTGGTGGGTTTGAACCACCAGCTTCCTGGTTAGCAGTGAAGTGCTTTAGGCACTATGCTACCAGAGCTCCCTTATCAGGAAATAGGTGTTGAATTTTATCAAATGTCTTTTTGCATCGATTGATATGATCATGTGATTTTTTTTCCTTTATTTTACTTATGTGATGGATAGGGGAGCTCTGCACCAGCCACTCCTCGGAAGGAAGGTTGGGCAATCCTACTTCCGTAGTGATACTGCCTCGGAAACCCAAGGAGGGGTCGCTATGAATCGGGTTTGACTCGACGGCACATAACAACAACAACAACAACAACAACAACAACAATGTGATGGATTACACTGATCGCTTTTCTAATGTTGAACCATCTTTGCATACCTTGTATAAATCCCACTTGGTCATGATGTACTGCTTTTTTGATATGTTGTTGGAGTCTATTGGCTAGAATTTTGTTCAGGATTTTTTTCATCTATACTCATAAGAGATATTGGTCTGTAATTTTCCTTTCTAGTAGTGTGTTTGCCTGGTTTTTATATCAGGGTTATGATTCCTTCATAAAATGCATTTGGGAAGATTCCATCCTTTTCTATGTTCTGGAATAGTTTAAGTAGGATTGGTACTAGTTCTCTGAATGATTGCTAGAATTCTCCAGTGAAACCATCCAGGCCAGGACTTTTTTATTATTATTATTGTTATTTTTTTTATGATCTGTTCAATTTCATCTTTCATCATGTCTCTGTTCAAATTTTCTACTTCAGTCTGTGTTACTTTAGGTAAATAGTGCATTTCTAAAAATCTGTCAGTTTCTTCTAGGTTTTCAAATTTGTTGGAGTACAGTTCTTCATAGTATCCCGATATTATTCTTTTTATTTCTGTTGGTTGTTGTGATGTCACCTATTTCATTTTGTATTTGTGTTATTTGCATCTTCTGTCCTTCTGTTCCTTTGTTAAGCTTGGCAGTGGTTTGTCAATTTTATTAATCTTTTCGAAAAAGCAACTTCTAGTCTTGTTGATACTTTTCTATCGTCTTTCTCTTTTCTGTTTCATTTATTTCTAATCAAATCTTTATTATTTCTTTTCTTCTCTTGAATGTAGGCTTTTCCAGTGCTCTTTTCCTAATTGTTGGAGAGTTAGGTTAAAGTGTTGATTTGAGCTCTTTCTTCTTTTTTGATGCCTGCAACTATTGCTATAAATTGCCCTCTGATCACTGCTTTTGCTGTATCCCAAAGATTTTGGTATATTGTGTTTGCATTGTCTTTTGATTCAAGGAATTTTTTTAATTTCTTTCTCCTATTACCCAGGCTTTCTTGGAGGAAGTTGTTATTCATTTTCCACGTGTTTGCTTTTTTTCTATTGGTTTTCCTAATGTTGATATCCAATTTTATAGCATTATGATCTGAGAATATGCTTTACAGTATTTCAATGTTTTTAAATTTATTGAGGTTTGCTTTGTGGCCTAACATATGGTCTATCCTGGAGAATGTTCATGTGTGCTGGAAAAGAATGTATATTGTGCTGTTGTTGGGTGAAGTGCTCTGGAGAAGTCTAGAAGATCAAGTTGGTTGCTTATATTATTTAGTTCTTCTGTATCTTTGTTGAGTTTCTTTCCAGTTGTTCTATCTGTGATTGAAATTGGTGTATTAAAGTCTCCTACCCTTACATTTGAGGAACAATTTTATATAATTCTTGGCTGAATCTTTTTTCTTTCATGGTTTTATGTATATCATCCCACTGCCTTCTCACCTACATGGTTTCTGCTGAGAAATCAGAGCTTAGCCTTATTGGTTGCCCATTTTAAGTAAATTTTCATCTTTCCTGTGCTGCTTTCAGGACTTTGTCTTTGTCTTTTGGTGAGTTTGTCTTTTGGTGGTTTTGGTGAGTTTGATTATGATATGTCTTGGTGATATTCTTTTGAGATATATCCTGTTTGGGGTTCTTTGAACTTCTTGAATGGATACATTCTCATCTTTCATCATATTAGGGAAATTCTCTTCCAACAAATCTTCAACAATTTTCTCTGTGGTTTTGTTTGTCTCTTCCTGTTCTTGAATTCCAATTACATGTAGGTTATTCCTCTTGATGGAATCCCATATGAATCTTAGGCTTACTTAATTTAATTTTTCTTTTTTTCTGATCTATGCATTAATAAAGTAGTATTGAGGTGTTTGTCTTCAAACTCATTAATTCTGTTCTCCACTGATTCAATTCTACTCCTTTGCCCATTCAATGTGTTATCTATGTTTGAAATCTTAGTATTCATCTTCTGTATTTCTATTTGCTGCTTTTGTATCATTTCTAAGTTTTTAATTATTTTGTCAATTTCTTCTTGTAATGTTTACCCACCAGCCACTCCTAGGAAGGAAGGTTGGGCAATCTACTTCCACAGTGATACTGCCTCAGAAACTCAAGGAGGGGTCACTATGAGTCAGATCTGACTTGATAGCAGTGAGTTTGGTTTTGAGTTTTTAATGTTTTCCTAATTTTTTCTGGAATTTTGTCTGTGTTTTCATTAATTTTGTCAGTGTTTTCCTTGATCTGTCTCTCAATCCATTGAAAGTACTCAATTATTCTTTTGAATTTCTTACCAGGGAGTTCCATTGCTGCTATTTCCTCAGAGATGTTTTCTGGGTTTGTTTCCTGGTCCCTTGTTTGTACAACTTTACCTTGCTTCCTTGTTTGGACTGGGATGGACAGTTGTCTTTGAGACATTATGATGTTGTTGTATTTATGTTTAATTTGTGATTGTATGTTGTTCTTATTTGCCCAAGACTTTTTTTTCCCTTTATTTTGCTTTGATATATCTGCGTGAACAGTTACTGTGCCCCTCCATTTGCTAATTGTTAGCACTTAGGCACTCACCATCTGTCTCTTGGTGGAAGTGATGGAGAATGAGAGTCTGTGCACAGATCTCTGTTAGCTGTTCATAAAGAGCAGTTGAGGGTGAGTTGAGCTGGTATTGGCTACCGTCTATCATTGGTCAGTTGGTGCAAAAGCAAGTGGTGGCCCTCACTCAGTGGGTGAGGCTCCAGGAGGTATAGGTATGGTTGGGTTGGGTTCGAACTATTGCTGTCTCCCACTCAGTTAGAAAAATAATAAATAAATAATAAAAACACAAAATAAAAAATAAAAACAGGAGAACAAACAACTCAAACCACATAAGTAGACAGGAACAATAACAAAAAAAAGGCAATAAATGAGACAAAAAATTTAAAAAATATATTTTAAAAAGACAAAAGAAAGATAATGAGAAAAAGAGGGAAAATACAGTATCTATGGAGGGGGGAATGAGAGAAAAGAGCAAGAGTAAAAGAAAAATAAAGATAAAATGGGAAAACTGCAAAAGGTAAAAGAAGGGATGGGAAGAACCAAAAGAAAGAAAAAAGAAGTGAACAAGGAAAAGGTAAGAGGAAAACACAAAACAAAACAAGAACCAGGAAAGGGAAAGAGAAAATGTAAATAAATAAAAAGAAAGAAAGGAGGAAGATAAAAAAAGAATAATTTAAAAACAAACAAACAAAAACAAAACTGTGGGAGGCAGGGCATGGCACCCAGACTCTGTCAGGGCACAGACTGGAATGGAATTCCCACTGGTCAAGAAAGTATGTGGAGGTGGGGGATGGCCACACCTCTGTTCACCAAGAGGTTGTGGGGTATAAGAGTAACAAGGGGACTATCAGACCTTTCTAGTCATCAGCAGTCTCCAGTATGGTTGCTAATGCTTCTTCATCAAGAAGAGCCTATTCTTAGGTCACCATCCATTTCAGAACTATCACTTGCATATATTCAAAATGGTCATGCCACTTGCAAATATTCAAAATGGCTGTGCCCTCAGGACAGCCAGTAGTCCACACGTCTGTTTCTATTCTTTTTTGCTCTTTTCCTTTCTGGTTGTTGGGCATCAATGCAGTCCTTGCCCACGCAGTCTTTGGTGAGCAGAGCTGATTCTTAGGTTACTATTGGGTTGCCACTTGCAAATATTCAAAATGGCTGTGCCCTCAGGACAGCCAGTAGTCCACAGGTCTATTTTTATCCTTTTTTGCTCTTTTCCTTTCTGGTTGTCGGGCATCAATTCAGTCCTTGCCCATACAGTCCTTGGTGAGCAGAGCTGATTCTTAGGTTACTATTGGGTTGCCACTTGCAAATATTCAAAATGGCTGTGCCCATAGGAAAGCTGGCAGTCTGCAGCTCCGTTTGCCTTCTTATTCACTGTGTTCATTTGGGTTCTTTTACTATTTGATGTTTAATCAATTTCTTTATCCTTCCCTTCAAAGCTCAGGTTTCCAGGATGGTCTTCTATATCAGTTTCAATTGGCTTCTCGTTGCTTTGTTGCAGAGGGTCTGTGTAGTTTGTCTCTCTATTCTGCCATCTTGTTGGAACCCCTCCAGATTGTATCTTTTACAAATGATAAGCTAATAAGATTCAAAATACAAAACCATTAGAAAAACAGGTTATAGAACAGTTTAAATGAAAATAAATGCCCTTCCTACCCAAAATAAAGATAAACATTTTTCTACATGCAAATGACACAGTTTTACTAAAGTGGACAAGGAGTAATAGTCAAAAGAAGCTGAATGCTTGACCAATTATGTCTCAGGTCAACCCATCATCAATTATACTACCACTAACATAGTAGCTTTATTAATACTAGGTTTATCATGTGCCAGGTGCAAGGCTGAACACTTTACATTTATTACATTTACATTTACACATTTTCTTTGTTAATTTTCTTACCAACCATTTAAGGTTAGTTCTATTTCACCAATGAGACACTAGGACACAGGGAGGACAGGTAACTCAATGGCACACAACTAATACCTTCACAGAGCAACTCAGAGAGTTTTAACTCCAAATTGATACTGCTTCATCACAAATTTCATGGATACTGCATAGTTTAAAATCTGGAAAGGTCTATGTCAGAGTTGTGTCCTTTCAACACACTTAATCCATTTGTATGCTGAGCAAATAATCTGAGAAGCTGCAGTATATGAAGAAGAACATGGCATCAGTATTGGAGGAAGATTCATGAACAATCTGCAATATGCAGATAACCTGCAGCACTTATTGATGAAGATTGAAGACTACAGCCTTCAGTATGGAGTACATCTCAATATAAAGAAAAAGAAAATCCTCACAACTGGACCAACAAGCAGCATCATGATAAACAGAGAAAAGATTGAAGTTGTCAAAGATTTTGTATTACTTGGATCCCCAATCAACACCCATGGAAGCAGCAGTCAAGAAATCAGACCACGTATTTCATTGGGCAAATCTGCTCCAAAAGACCTCTTGCAAGTGCAAAAAAGCAAGATTATGGTCCACCTAACCCAAGCCAAGGTATTTTCAATTGCCTCATTCGCATGTGAAAGCTGGACAATGAATAAAGAATACCGAAGAAGAGTTGATGCTTTTGAGTTGTGGTGAAGTGCAGCCGGAAGCAAGAATGGCCAGACTTCATCTCGCCTAATTTGATCCTGTTGTCAGAGGGGACCATTACCAGGAGATGGATATAATGCTTGGTAACATGAAGGGTCAGTGAAAAAGGGAAAGGCCCTCAGTGAGCTGGATTGACCCAGCAGCTGCAACGATGGGCTCAGGTATAGCAAGGATTGTGAAGCTGGTGCAGGACTAGGCAGTGTTCTGTTGAACATAGATTCATCCACCTATGGATAGCTGATTTTTGACAAAGGTCCAGAACCCATAGGGTCTCTATGAGTCAGAACTGACTCCACAGCACCAAACAACAACCACAATAACAATCAATGTCCATGGAAGAAGCAGTCAAGAAATCAAACAACATATTGCATTGGGCCGGTTTGCTGCAAAAGACTTCTTTAAACTCTTAAAAAGCAAAAATGTCACTTTCAAGACTAAGGTGGGCCTGATCCAAGCCATGGTATTTTCTTTCTTTTTTTTTTTAATTTTTATTGTGATTTAGGTGAAAGTTTACAGAGCAAATTCACTTTCCATATAGCAGCTCACATACACTTTGTCTCATGACATTGACTACAATTTCCCACAATGTAACAGCTCCCCTCCCACTTCTGTCCCATAATTACCTCTTCCTTGTGTCCTTCCCTCAAGCTATGGTATTTTCAAAATGCCTCATATGCATGCAAAAGCTGGACAATGAATAACGATCAAAGAAGAATTGATGCACTTGAATTTTGAATTTTGGTTTTCGCAAAGAATATTGAAAATGCCACGGACTGCCAGAAGAACTCTTCAAAGAAGTATGGTGGAATGCTCCTTAGAAGCATATATGATCTGTTAATTTTGGTTATATTGTCAGAAAGCACCAGTCCCTGGAGAAGGATACCATGCTTGGTAAAGTAGAGGGTCAGGAAAAAGGGGAAGACTCTCAATGAGATGAATTGACAAGTGGCTGCAAGCACAGGCGCAAGCATAGCAATGACTGTAAGAATGGCGCAGGATTGGCGGTATTTCATTCTGCTGTACACAGGGCCACTTTGACTCAACAGCACCTAACAACAACCCAACAACCACCACAAAATGATAATAATTTCTATGATATGACTTTCCAGCATTCTAGTGATCCATTTTAAATAATTCAGTCCATGAGTAAATGAATTCAGCTTCTTGGGCTATATTTTGCAAAGAACGCTCCCAGGTGGGCTACTATAGGTATAAGTAAATTATAGGAACTTTGGACCCTGAAGTAACACTAAACAGATGAAGCCAGGCCTGGCTTAATGAAACTGTGGTAATTTTATTGATGTCATGTTATCAACGTTTGTGAATTATGATAAAAACATCACACACACACACACCACGCCCCCCCCCCAGGGATAGCATAAAAATAAACCCAATAAGTGGAAAGAGAGCTATGCTATTATACTATGGGGAAGGTAAGCAGTGTCACAAAACAAAAATTAAAAATAAATAAATAAACCGAATAAAAACAACATTAAGTAAACTTTCTGCTTCCATGGGCCTTTTTTTTTTTTTTTTTTTTTATTTGGGTGAAGATTTACAGAGCAAATTCACTTTCCATACAGCAGTTCACATATACTTTGTCTCATGTCATTGACCACAACTTACCACAATGCAACAGCTCCCCTCCCACTTCCTCCCCACAGTTACCTCTTCCCAGTGACCATCCCTCCATACTCTCCTGCCCCGTGAGCTGTCTCCCTGTGCATAAGCAGCCCTTCCTTCTCCCATGATTGTTCTCTCCAGGGCGTGTGTCTACTTGAGGTAAATGTTTAACTCACATGCCTGTACTTTGTCTGGCTGGAAACCACAGGTGTGGGTTCAATTCCAGACCTGAAGGGCAGCTAGGGGCCACAGTCTCAGTGGTTCCACCAGGCTCTATTGGACCAGCAAACCTGGTCCCCATCTTCTTTTTTTGCTTCCAAATGATTTGAGTTTTGTTCCACATTGTTCTCCCTCTCTATCCAGGATCTCCTACATCTCCTCCAAGTGGATGACAGTGGTAGCCGGGCACCATCTAGTTCTTCTGGTCTCATAGTTGTATAGGTTGTAGATCAGATGGTGTACCAGTCGCTAGGACTGATTGTTTCCATTAATTTGGGTTTTCTTCTTTCTTCTTGACGAGGAGAGACCCATCGTTGCATCTAGATAGCAGCTTGCTAGCTTTTAAGGTCCCAGTCACTACTTGCCAAAGTAGGAGGTGGAACAATGTTTTGTATAGTATGTTATGCCAGTTGAGCTTGATGTCCTTCCATGGGCCTTTTAACTCATGGATCATGAGTTTTATTTTATATCATGAGTTTTATCTCATATCAGCTTCATCTAATTCCAAGGATTTCTTTTTCAGTAGAGCACATATAAATTGCAGGTAAACCTTTCACAACTACAGCATTTCTCTATCCCTTCTCATTTTATCTTCTGCTTTCTACTACAGCACCCAGGGAAATTATCACCAGAGAACCACTGAGGACTTCACTCCTTCTCTAGGCAAGCTGCTCCTGGAGGTGGGTTCCTACCATCTTTTTGTGAGCTTTTCATCAATTGATATTCAGTTCATGTTTTGGCCCTTGGTCTTGCTCCATGTTCAGCATCAACAGATCATATACCAACATAATCCTATTTCTAGACCTATTCATTCTATTAATTTGGAAAAGATGAAGGTCACTCTAAATCAATAAGGGTATGTGAGCATGGAATGGTTTACCATTAAGCTCATGATCTTTGAGCTACAGAGCCTCACTTCTGTGATAAAAGTGGCTAAGCTAGAAGACTTATCCCTAAAACTATTTAAGCCACAGTGTCCTCTGTTGCACTCTATGGAATAGAGATGTAAATTCTCAACCAGATACTTGTCTAAGTTTTAAAACACATACAATAACTTGTTTGAGGAAAAACAAACAGAAAGTCAACTTAAGAGTTTCCTCTGTAGTCCATCTCTTTGGGGGCAGTACGTTGCCTCACATGAGGGTATGTGCATACTACCTGGAGCCAAAATTTTTATAGAATGATGGCCCTCCAGATGTCTGGTATTTGAGTGTTTACAGCTTTGGGATTATTTTGGTCAACAAAGCAGGAGAGTTGCCCTTACAGCATTTTCCAGAGATCAGCCTCGAAGTAACTACAATTCTAGTCTTATTATTAGAGATGAGTGCTATCTGACTTCTGGACAATTTAAAAAAATATACGGTCTTTTCTGATAGGAAGTTAGATAAACAGGAAGAAATGTATTGGAAATGTATTAGAATGAACTAGAATTCTTTTTTATGCCCTTGGCTTTTATTAGGTACCAGTTTAAAAATTAGCCATGGGATTCTTGCTAAATCTACAGTCACATTGAAGAATCATGAATGATGACATTGCTCCTTTGATACTTATGTAAGTATGTAGAAAATAATTGTATGAATAGAGCTACATATGGAAGGGTAAACATACATAGAGAGATACCTATATTGATGGACAAATATAGATATCTATAAAGAGAGTCAGACAGAACCAAAATGTTAATAATATTGGTTAATAGAGGATTATGGAGGATTCTCTCAACTTTTCTCTGTTTTCCAAATATTCAACAATAAAAGTATACTGACTTTCATTTTCATAATCAGAAAATAATTTTCAAAATAATCAAATAACTTTGGAAAGTAGTGTTTTTTACTGGAAATTCTAAGACTAAAGACAAAATGGTCTTCACATAAGTGTGATACTCTCTAATTGATAGTTGTTTTTCATAGAAGGACAGATGAACAATTCTGAAATACTTGTGTAAGTATGCTGAGATTGAAGAAATACATAATGGGTGATAGGTGGTGGTATCCAGGTTTCTCACTTCTGGGGTGGTAATTACAAATAAACAAGGGAGAAGCTATAATGAGCTTTGTGGTACAGATTAGAACTGGAGACATTCGTATGAACTCATGTTAAGCTTAATATAGATACACATGGAAATATACAGTAATAATTATAAATATGTTATAAACATGGGCTAGTATACATACATATATTTTATGGTTCTGTCCATTGAGAAGATCTAGAAGCAATGGCATCCCAGTAAAATGATGACACTCAGCTCCCAGATCTCAGTTTCTAATACCATTCTCCAATAAAAGGAATCAAGACTCCTTGGAGTAGAAATAGATTCATCCACCTATGGACAGCTGATCTTTGACATTAACTGGGGAAAAGATAGTATCTTTAATAAACAGTGTTGGCAAAACTGGATGTCTATTTGCAGAAAAATGAAACAAGATTGATACAAGATCACACCATATACAAAAACTAACTCATAATGAATCAAAGACCTAAATGTAAAACCTGAAACTATAAAGAACATCAAAGAAACAAACTTAGGGACCCTAATTTATGGCATAAATATGGAACATAACCAAAAATACACAAATAGCAGATGATATGTTAGATGACTAAAAAAAAAAAACCAAACTCTGCCATCAAGTCAAACCTGACTCATAGTGATTGGGTTTAGAAGGCTGTAAACCTTTATGGAAGTAGATCACTCCATCTGCTTCCATAGAGCAGCTGGTGGGTTTGAACCACTGACCTTCTGGTTAGCAGTCAAATGCCTTATCCACTACGCCACCAGAGCTCCTTAACTAGATGACTGAGACCTTCTAAAAACTAAATTCTAATATGCATCAAAAGACTTCTCCAAAAGAGTAAAATGAGATCCTACAGATTGGGGAAAAAAAAAAATTGGCAGTGACATATTCGACAAAGGACTTATCTCTAGAATTTATAGAAAAACTCAACACTTCAACGTCAAAAAGATAAACCATCTAATTAGAAAATGGACAGAAGACATGAACAGACACTTCACCAAAGAAGATATTCAGATAGCCAACACACACAAAAAGAAATGCTCACAATCATTAGCTATTTGACAACAAAACAAAATAAAACAAATCCACTGCAATAGAGTCAATTCTGACTCATAAGCAACTCTTTAGGACAGGGTAGAACTGCCCCATAGGGTTTTCAATGCTGTAAATCTTTACAGAAGCAGTGTCTCATTTTTCTCCCATGGAACAGCTGGTAGTTTTGAACCGCTGACCTTTTGGTTAGTATCCAAATGGTTTAACCTATGTCACTAGAGAGATGCAAATTAAATCAATGATGAGGTATCTTACTGTGGTAGTTAAATTTGTATGTCAACTTAGCTTGGCAGCTGGTAGTAGTTATTCCCCATGATTAGACTGGAAATCAACTCCATGGTGGGATATACCACAAGCAGCTGAGTAGCTGCCTTTGGGATGCGGTCTGCTTCCTGTATATAAGGAGAAGCCTTGGGAATAGTCTCTAGCCTATGGCACGCTTGGACCCTACATGTAGCTGTGTCATTGTTCAGCAACCTGCCATGCTCTGCCAACCTTGGGACTTACAATGGACTTGAAATAATGGCCTGCAGTGTGGTTCGGTAACATTGGGACTGTGACTTTTTACTTATCAACCTTGGGCTTCTTAGCCTCAGCAGCCAGCAGCTGTCTGAGTGAAGAAAAGCTTCTAGCTCCAGTGGGCCAGGAGCAGGAGGCAGAGCTGCAACCCATCCCCTAGCACCTGGCACTTTGAACTTGGACTTAAACCCTCCAAACTGTAAGACAATAAACTCCTGTTTGTTAAGGCCAACTCATTTTTGGTATATTCTTGTCAGAGTGGCACTAGGTAACCAAAACACTTACCCCAGCAATAATGGCAGACTTCAACAAGCTAGAAAACAACAAATACTGGTGACTGTATTGGATTGGAGATTTGATCTTTCATATATTGCTGGTGGGACTGTAAAATAATGCAACCACTGTGAAAAATGGTATGCCACTTCCTTAAAATATTAGAATTAGAAATATCATTTAAACCAGCAATCCCCCTACTAGGTATATATCCTAAAGAAGTGAGAGCCAGGACACAAATAGATACCTGCATACCTATTATTATTGCAACAGTATTCACAATATCACAGAGATAGAAACAACCTAAGTGCCCATTGATATATGAGTGGATAACAAAACTATGGTACACAAACACAATTAAATACTATGAAACATTAAAGAATAATGAAGAATCCATGAAACACTTTATAACATGGACAAACTCGGAGGACATTATGCTTAGTGAAATAAGTCAGTCACAAAAAGACAAATGTTGTATTGGTCCACTTTTATAAAAACCCAAGGAAAGGTTTACAAACAGAATTAAATGTTCTTTGATGGTTACCAAGAGTGGGAGGAGGGAAAATTACTAAGTAGGTGAGGCACATATTAAAATGGATGAAGAGAAAGGCAATATATAAATAGTAGGTTACCAGCATGATATCACTAAGGAGAAGGTAGACATGGAGAGGTTCACAAGAGTTACAGACAACAAAGGTAAACACTATTACATACATAATCCTACATTATCAGCAATAACAAACATTAATCTATAAGTATATACATTGGGAGACAGGCAGGATGATCTGGTATGAATAGGGGAGCAAGACTATACCCACAACCATATATAGCTTTGGAATACAATATTTCTACCTAAGTATATGTAAAAGTGCCCATGTGTATAGTAGAGCTGTAAAAGTAAAAGTGCCTGTAAAAGTGCCCATATGTATGGTAGAGCTAACAGGGGGCAAAGATATTAAAACTTCTTAGCCATAACTAAACACCCTGAGAAACACCTTGAGTGAATAGGGCCCTGAGCCTATGAGCTCAGGACCACAGTCATAAGAGACATCAAGGTGAATTGGCATAACAATGTCCACAAAGACATTATTCTACATCCTACTTTGGTAAGTAGCAACTGAGGTCTTAAACGCTTGCAAGCGGCCATCTAAAGTACAACTATTGGTCTCTCCTCCTTAATGGTGCAAAGAAGAATGCAGAAAATCAAAGACACACGGAAACAATTAGCCCAGGGAATTAGTGGACCACATGAACCTCGGCCTCCACGACCCTGAGACCAGAAGAACTAGATGGTGCCTAGCTACTATTGCCAACTACTCTGAAAGGGATCACAATAGTAGATCCTGGATTAAGTAGGAGAAAAATGTGGAACAAATCTCAAAATAATAAGACAGATCAAACTTATTTGTCTGATAGAAACTGGTGGAACCCCTGAGACTATGACCCTTAGTCACCCTTCAGGCCCAGAACTGAGCTCACTCCTGTGGCTCAACTTTCAGCGAAACAGTGCACAGGCCATGAGGTGAAAAATAACACCAGGAACATATGCACTTCTTAGAAGAACCAAGTCTAAGAGATCAAAGTGTTAATGTTTGCCCAGAGGTAAAGCTCAGAAGGCAGGAATGGATAGGAAAGAGGAACAAATGGAAACAGTAACCACAGGGAGGAAGTGAGAAGAATGCTGTTACATTGTGGGGGTTGTAATCAATGTCATGTAATAATGTGTATGAGCTATTGAATGGAAAATAAAATTTGCTCTATAAACTTTCACCCAAATCACAATAAAAAGTTAATTTAAAACAAAAGAGACAGAGAGAGATTCTTTGGAGAAATGGACAATTCTCGGACTAGGAGAAGGAATACACCAAGTGATTCTGGAGCATCTTTTAGTACCAGAAAGTAAAAACAAAACAAAACCCACTGCCATTGAGTCAATGTCGACTCATAGTGACCTCCATTCAATTTCCAAGGCAATAAATCTTTATGGAAGTAGATTGCTCCATCTTCCTTCCACAGAGTGGCTGGTGGGTTTGAACCACCAACCTTCCGGTTAGCAGTCATATGCCTTAGGCACTACACCACCAAAGCTCCTTCCAGAAAGTAAGGAAGTGCTCAAAAAAGAAAATTATGAAATATGACACAGGGAAACAGGAGTCTACCTGCAAGAGCTCCCAATAGCCAAAGCTGGAAAAATTTGAGCAAGAAAATAAATAATGTACTGTTAGATGAAACTCAAAGCATAAAATAAACATCCACAAACCCAAACTGATACAAATAAATAATTAATAAAATAAATAACTAACAGAGAAGAGACAAATTCGTCCAAAAACAACTTCATTTCCAGAGATACAGTTGCCAGCCAGAATATTTAACTGTGTGTCTTAGTTTCTTTCTTGTATTGCCTCCAGGTCTGAAGGATAGTAATGAAAGTATAACTATCCTGGAATAAGAACACACACCTGGATATCCCACACAGAAAAAATTCCAAACATCATATAGACATTCTGTCTTCAGAGGAGATAAAGCTTATCTTCCCATTCCTTGAGGGTCATCTGCATCTAATGATTTGCTTCCAGAAGTATGGAAAAGTTGAAAAAAAGGAAAAGAGTAGCTTTACGGTGGAGAAACCAGACAAGCACTACATTGCATTTATTACAATAGTATTAGTAAATAATTAAAAATTCTTCTGAACAGGAGCAAAGCATTTTTGATCGGGTCTCAAGTCAGAAACAACCTCTTGCCTAGATAATAAAACATTCTAGATTTAATCCCTATCAGCCAATATTCCAAACATTTTCTAGACCATAAAATGATCCATAGCTGAGTTGTACCCTAGAAAATTCCCACTCGGGCCCCACATGCTTAATTGAGCTGGCAAACAGAATTTACCCTGAGGTGCTCACCTCTAAGAGCAGGTGTTCTGCCACTTCTTTGAGAAATATAAACTTAACTGAGGTAGCTTTTATGTGTGTGTCTGTACTGATAAAATGCTTGATTATTTGAAACACCTCCAGCATTTGCTAGGCAACAAAGAGAAGAGGTTTGGGATGATGAGTACATAGTAATGATTACACAAAGTACAAAGACCGATAGGCTTCCTAACCCAGGATAGTTGTATTTTCATTATTGCCCCCTCAGACCTCGAGGCAACACAGGAAACTGGCCTACACAATTAAATATTATGACTAGAAAACGTAATCCTGGAAATCAAGTTTTGTTCTTGAAATTTGGGCTGCTTTTCTCTAACTCCCATTCTGCTTCCTCAAACACCATTTTATTGAGCTAATTTTCTATATAGAAATTTTAGTAATCAATTCTCACCACAGGAAACAGCTTATTTCAAAGGCTTAAGAAGGGTATAGTAACTTTTAATATTTTATTTCTGTCTGAAATTTACCATGACAAACTGGTTCAGAGGAATTACTAGTTTTCAGATTAATTATTGAATCCTTTCTCTATATCCTAATTCACCCCTCCTATTCAAAACAAAACAAAACAAAACAAAACAAAGAAACAACTTACTGCTATCGAGTCAATTCTGACTCATAGCGACCCCCAATGAACGGTTTCTGAGGTGGTAAATCTTTACAGAAGTAGATTGCCTGGTCTTTCTTCCATGGAGGGCTGGTGGGTTTGAACTGCCAGCCTTCTGGTTAGCAGTCAAATGCCTTACGCACTACACCCCCAGTCATCACAATTTTCCTTGGACCAAGAGACGCTCAGGCTTAGCCCTTATTTTCTCCCTTAGTATGCCTTTCACCCAATAATAACTATTTTGTGTAGCATATCCAGAAATTATTTAGACTGAGCTGATAATGCTGAGCAAACCACATTTCTTAGTGATAGAAAAAAAAAGAAACCACAATTGGTCATCAACATGACTCACCCAAGCTTCTACCACCACACCCAAAACATACCAGATTTAACCCGGAAAATGAAGCCACCAGGCAGAGCAACATTTTATGTTTCAAAGTATATCTAATGTCACTTCCTTTTGGTGTTTATAATAGTTTTGATCCTTTTTATTGCGGATACTGCACATTATGCATTTCATGCTGTTGGGTTTGGGTTTTTCTTCCTGCATTTCTGTTGAGTTTCAGGCTCAAAATATCATAGGAGGGCATTGTGCTATTTCTAAGAGACTCTTAAGTTGCCTATGAGCCCATTTTATGTCCTGGCCTTTTGTCAAGAGAAAGTGTCTCTTTGGTTATCACACTCAAAGTCATTTGGAGCACTTGTTGTTAAGTGCCGTCCAGTCGTTTCCGACTCATAGCGACCCCATGCACAGCAGAACGAAACACTGCCCGATCCCGCGCCAGCCCCACAATCCCTGCTACACTTGAGCCCATCATCGCAGCCACTTATATAACCCTTATTTTTCAAAACCTAGTATATAAGAGATCCAATAATTTCTGAAGAGGACAGAATTCAGAGCATGTACCAGGGAGCATCTGGAGTGTCTGCCCAGGGCATGCCCTTCCTTCCTTCTCTGGCAAATGTCCCTGATCCACAGAAATAGATCACATACCACCTTCCTGCCAATCCACAATTGATTGGACCAAGGGTAGACCTGACTTGAACTGACCCAAATAGGCTCACTTTCCTCATTTGGAAAGTAGGTTTTAGGTGAAGAAATGAAGATGGGGAGATAGAAAAAAATGTTCTGAGTGACAAGAACACTGGCATGTCAGCATTTAGTCCCTTCAGGGGGCCTTACTTTACTGTGGGAAATGATAACCCACCAAGCCTGCCTGTGGAAAGACACTATAGCTGGGTTGGCAGAGAGGAGAGGTAGAGTCGAGATTGTTGAGTTCCTACAACCCTTCAGTCACTAGTTCTTACATTCAGGCTTTTTAGTTCTGGGAGGCACCTAGAACCTAATTGCCCCTTATTTTTCTTTTAACTAATGCAAGTTGGTTTCTTGCATTAAAGCGAGAGCAGTATTTTTCCAAAAAAAAAAATTTTTTTACCATGACCCTCAGTAAGAAATGCATTTTACATTGTAACTCAGTAAATATAAATACATTTATTATGTTTCTACTTGATCATCAGTAATAAGGTTGGCATTATTTCATGAAATTATTTCATAAATTATTATAATAAATAATTAGAACATATTTTTTATTATTATAAAAAATCAGAACATAATTTCATGAAATAATACCAACCCTTATTACTGATGATCAGGTAGAAACATAATAAATATTATGAAATATTCTTTATTAATATATAAATACAAAATAGAAACAAATCGAAAACAAACAATTAAAAAAATGAAAATTAGGATAGATTATATTTAAAGTGATAGCTCTCCATTAAATATAGAACACATGAAGAGACTGCTAATTGCCTAGCTGGTGCACTGTTGAACATGCTTTTGTTTTGTTTTCCTTTATTTTTAATTGGCTCAAGATTGAAAATCCTGGTTCACAAAAATAGCTTCCTGAGAATGGTGACAATAGCAGTAAATTCTGATATTTTCTTTTTTATTTTGTTCAATTTTATCCTAATCTGTTTTTTTAGTTGCTGTTCATGACTCACTAAATTAATTTCAGAACCCACTAATGGTTATGGCCCACACTTTGGAAAACAATGGACCAGAATATACTAAATGGCTTACTACAAATGAGAATTAAGAGAAAATATGTGCATTGTAAATAACCAGAGCATCATCCTTGCTTGAGCTCAGGTGTCCCTCTTTTTTAAGCTTTTTCAGGAGAACCCAATCCTCTCAGTATTGCATGTATCTTTTAACATTGCTTTTTTATTGAGAAAGGCATCCTCATTTATCTGTGGGCTACCATTCAAATCTATTTCTCCCTATTTTGTTCTCAGAGAAGATAAAGAACAGATGTCTTTAATCTTCTTTTTGCCTGGGTCCATCAGTCTCCCAATTTTTCCCACCCTTCTGCAGAGGAAACCAACTCTTCAGCTGGGCTTGTCTCCCCATTGGGCCATGCACAAGCCATGTTGCTTTCCCTTCCCTGCAGTTCTCCACATTGCTATTCTTGCTGTGTGCTGCAAACAGTTAATGTTCTTGGCTACTAACCAAAAGCTTGGAAGTTCAAGTGTACCAGGAGATTCCTTAAAAGAAAGGCCTAGTGTTTTGGTTACCTAGTACCACTCTGACAAGAATATACCACAAATGGGATGCTTGAACAAACAGGAGGTTATTCTCTTACAGTTTGGAGGCTTTAAGTCCAAGTTCAAAGTGCCAGGCCCTAGGGACTAGGTGAAAGCCTCTCAACCTTGGGCTTCAGGTCGGCCTCCTGCTCCTGGCCCACTGGAGCTAGAAGCTTTTCTTCTGACTGTTGAGATTGACAAGCTCAAGGTTGACAAGTAAAAAGGCACAGTCTCGATGTTACCAAACCACATGGCAGGCCATTAGTTCAAGTCCATTGAAAGTCCCAAGGTTGGCAGAGCATGGCAGGCTGCTGAACAACAACTTAGGCTACATGCAGAGTTCAAGCATGCAATAAGCTAGAGACTAACCCCAAGGCTTCTCCTTATATATGGGAAGCAGACCACATCCCTAAGGTTGCTCACAGTAGATTGCACCATGGATACTGATAATCAGTCTCATCATGGGGAATACTACATCCAGCTCCCCAGCCACTCAACCAGGCCCAGCCAAGTTGACACACAAACTTAACTACCACACCTGGTGATCTACTTCTGAAAAATCAGTGACTGAAAACCCTATAGAGCACAGTTCCACTCAGACACACATGAGGGCACTATGAGTTAGAGTCAACTCCATGGCAACTGGTCTGGTTCTTCCTGCAGTGACTCATCTACTATCTGTTTATCTAACCAAACCCTACACGTTCTTCATAGACCCAAACAAGCCCGCTCCCTATGAGGCCTTGTCAATTTGCTGCACATTTATCTTTTCCTTTTCTAAACTCCTACGGGTTTTTAAACATTCCTACTACATATATCTATTGACATGGGAAAATGTTAGATGAAGAATGAATTTACAAAATAGCATATGCATGATAGAGCTATAGATAAAAATAAAACTATAGATATAGTTGTATATCAAGAGATGAACTGCACTGGGATTTAAGATAATTCTATTTCCATTTTATTTTCTTAGTCTATGTTTTCCTAATCGTTTGTACACTAAGCACATAGTGTGCAATAAAAATAATAAAATGAAGTCTAAACTTCATCTGGCTTTCAAGGATGTCCATAATTTGAGCCCATCCTGAAGACAGCACAAACCATAAAGGTTTGGTGTTGAATTATCTTTCATTTGCTTAGGTTAGCTTCCCCTCCAGATATATTGCAATATCTTTGAAAATTCAGACCGTATTTTCTTGTGTGTTTTTTTTCCCCAATCTTCATCTTTCTATTCCCTCAAGTCTGATATAACAGCTAGTTACTAACTTATTAACTTATTCTTGATAATATCTGAGTAAAGTCAAGTAAAAACTTATACTATCTGTATTTAGACAGTATTTGTGGCATATTTTACTTAGTTCAAACCCCTGAAAATGCTATTGTTGTTGTTATTAGGTGCTGTCAATTTGACTCCGACTCATAGTGACCTTATGTACAACAGAATGAAACATGGCCCAGCCCTACTGCAGCCTCACAATCCTTGCCATACTTGAGCCCATCATTGAAGCCACAGTGTCAGTCCATCTTGTTCAGGGTCTTCCTCCTTTTTGCTGACCCTCTACTGTACCAAGCATGATATCCTTCCCCAGGGACTGTACTTTTCCGAAAATATGATCGAAGTAGGTGAGTCAAAGTCTGGCCATTCTCACTTCCAAGGAGCATTCCAGCTGCACTTCTTCCAGGAAAGATTTGTTCGTTCTTCTGGCAGTCCATGGTATTTTCAGTATTCTTCACCAGTACCACAATTCGAAGGCATCAACTCTTCTTTGGTCTTCCTTATTTATTGTCCAGCTTTCACATGCATATGAGGTGACTGAAAATACCATGGCTTGGGGTAGGTGCACCTTAGTCTTCAAAGTAACATCATTGCTCCTTCCCACTTTAAAGTGGTCTTTTGGAGCAGATTTTCCCAATGCAATATGACGACATCTGATTTCCTGACTGCTGGTTCCATGGATGTTGATTGTGGATCCAAATAAAATGAAATCTTTGACAACTTCAATCTTTTCTCCATTTATCGTGATGCTGTTCATTGGTCAAGTTGTGAGGATTTTCATGTGGTGTAGTGCCTAAGGCATTTGACTGCTAACCAGAAGGTTGGTAGTTCAAATCCACCAGACACTCTGCAGAAGTAGGGAATCTACTTCCATAAAGATTTACCGTCTTGGAAACCCAAAGGGGGTCACTATGAGTCAGAATCAACTCTATGGCAGTGAGTATTTTTGTTTTGTTTTGTTTATGTTGACATGTAATCCACACTTCAGACTATAGTCTTTAATCATCATCAGTAAGTGGTTCAAGTCATCTTCATTCTGCAAGGCAGGTTGTGTCTCTGCATATCACAGATTGGAAGATAAGTATTTGTCCCACAGCTGGGAAGTGTCAGAACCAGGTTCCAAAGTGGGTGTACTAACTACTCATCATCTCCAAGGTATTGTTCTTCCCAGAAAAACAAAAACTCCATTCTTTAATGGCCTCTTTTTCTGGGTCCCCCAGAACTCTCTAGGTGGAACACTATTCATCTAAACTCACTGCCATCGAGTTGGATCTGACTCATAGCGACCCCTCCTTGGGTTTCCGAGGCAGTATCACTACGGAAGTAGATTGCC
>NW_006921680.1:2322690-2325250 GCF_000298275.1 Orycteropus afer afer | reverse complement strand
GTTTGAACCACCAGCCTTCTGGTTAGCAGTCAAATGTCTTAGTCACTACGCTACTAGAGCTCCCAATATTCTTCTAGGAACACATTTTTCCCTGAAGCCGACTGACACACCCACACCTACAGCTACTACCCATCTCTGAACCTTGGATCAAGATAGCTGAGCACAGGGAACAGAGCCATACAGCTAACCACTGGAAAGAATCCCATGAGGAAAAACATCTGTGCAACTTAATCTCTGTGATAGTTAAGTTTGTGTGTCAACTTGGCTGGGCCTGTTTGAGTGGCTGGGCAGCTGAATGTAGTTACTCCCCTTGGTGAGATTAGTAATTAACTCCCTGGTGGAATCTACTGGAGCAGCTGAGTAGCTGCTTTGGGTATGTGGTCTGCTTCCTGTATATAAGAAACAGCTTATGGCATGCCTGAACCCTGCATGTAGCCGTGTTGTTGTTCAGCAGCCTGCCACGCTCTGCCGACCTTGGGACTTACAATGAACTTAAATTAATGGCCTGCTGTGTGTTTTGATAACATTGGGACTGTGCCATTTTGTCGACCTTGGACTTGTTAGCCTCAGCAGCCAGTAGCTACCTGAGTGAAGAGATGCCTCTAGCTTCAGTGGATCAGGAGCAAGAGGCAGAGCTGAAGCCCAAGGTCGAGGGACTTTCATATAGCCCCTAGAGCCTAGCACTTTGAATTTGGACTTCTAGCGTCCTGAACTGTAAGAGAATAAACTCCTGTTTTGATCGGCCATCCCATTTGTGGTATATTTCTGTCAGAGCGGCACTAGGTAACCAGAACAACCTCGATACTAGGTTGGGTTGACTCTGCCCTAAGAGAGTGGACCTCGACTGGTTGGACTGGGGCCTACTCAGATGCAGAGAATCCTTAGGTGGTCTGGCCCCATCTGGAAACATAGGATGAGTGTGGCACAGAGTAAAGACCTCCCTGAAGCCTGCCTAGAATCTCGGGAGATCACTGAACTTGAAATATTGATTTCATTGATTTTGGAGATGAGCGCTGAGGGAAGCGAAGACCTGTGAGGGAGATGTCAGATTCATATATAATCCTTCAGTGTTGGGCTGAAACCAAACCAGGCCCTCATAGGGTAAAAGGATGTGGTCTCAGCTGTTGCCTAGTTACCTCCTCCAGACTGTTGTCCTACAGGAAGATAGGAAGGATGATTCCTGTGCAAGGTATGTGCCCCTTCTCAAGTATACATTAGTTAGTCTTTCCCTGGTGGAGTTCCTGTGTCCCATTTCTGTCACTAGCTTTTTTCCTAGGATATCTTATGCATCACATCTTATATTTTGCTTTGTGTCTTTTTAATATAGACTAGATGATCACATGTCCAAATAATGCATGTCAAGGGTGAATCTTAAAATAGACAAATGACATAAAACCCATTCCTTGAACAGGTGGGGCCAAATTCTAGGTGTCAGGAGGATCTATTACATTGGTCATATAAGTGGCGGCCTTACAGAGGAGTCACTTAAAGGTATGTTTTCCTCTCTGTAGGTGTGCCATGAGCTGATTATATCTGTAGCTATGTTTGTAATTAGGTAATACAGATTACTCAGCTTTTCCATTTTATGTCCCTCCCCTAAAGGTTTAATTGAGTACTATTTGGTATTCAGGCTAAAATGGTATTAAGTCAATTATTTTTCCTTAAAAAATATTCCTGTGACCCAGAGATTCTATATTTTCTCCTAAAATGTGTTATTTTATACCATAAATATTCTAATTATAGGCTCCATGTAACAAAGCATTTTTAATTGTCAAATCAAATAAAGCTAAGTATTACAGCCAAGGTTGGAAGAGACCTTAGGAGTGGTCTTGACCTGTTGACTAATGTGTCTTCTTGGGACCATACTGGACAGAGGTAGTCAGACCTGTGCCCAAGTGGTTACTGTAGGTAAATTCTGTACTGGTGAAGGGCATGGGCTTTGGACACAGTTAAATACAGGTTTGAATCACAGCTCTGATATTTAGCTGTGAAGTATTAGGCAATTTACTAACACTCTTCAAGACTCAGTATCTTTATCTCTAAAATGAGCATACTAATACCTTGCAAGGCTATTATTTTTAAATTGTGTCCCTTGGAACTTCAGGTTTAATATGCAGATTAGACACATGTGTTCATCCCTCTCCTGAAATTTCACTGAAATGAGATGATGTTTTAAATGAATTTAAAACAAGTTGTTGCTGTTAGTTGCTTTAGAGTCAACTACTACTCATGGCACTCTTACAAACAAAATGTTCCCTGGTCCTATACCACTTTGTGATTGGTGGTGTGTGTGTCCATTGTGCAGCTCACAATCCATCTTATTGAGAGTTCCCCTCATTTCCGTGACCCTCGATTTTATTTAACAGGACGTACTTTTCTAGCAATTGGTCTTTCCTGATGACATGCCTAAAGTAAGCAAGCTCACCATCCATGCTTTTAAGGAGCATTCTGGTTGTATTTCTTTTTTATTTTTAAATGCATTTTATCAAAATATAAGTTATGTACAGTGAAATACACAGAACTAAAGTGACATAGAGCAATGCCTTTTTTTTTTTTTTTT
>NW_006921680.1:2315535-2321874 GCF_000298275.1 Orycteropus afer afer | reverse complement strand
TTGTAAGGTTGGTCTGGTTTTAACAAATTCCCTTAATTTCTGCTTATCTGGAAATCTCCTAATTTCACCATCATATTTGAAGGACAATTTTGCTGGGTATATAATTCTTGGTTGAAAACTTTTCTCTTTCAATGTTTTATATGTACCATTCCACTGTCTTCTTGCCTGCATAGTTTCTGCCGAGAAATCTGAACTTAGTCTTACTGGTTGCCCCTTCTAGGTAACTTTTCATTTTTCCTGTGCTGCTTTCAGGATCCTTTATTTGTCTTTGGTTTTGGTGAGTTTGATTACAGTATGTCTTATTGATTTTCTTTTTAGGGTCTGTCCTGTTTGGGGTTCATTGGACTTCTTGAATGGATGTATTCTCATCTTTCATTATACCAGGAAAATTCTCTTCCAACAAATCTTCAACAATTTTTTTCTGTGGTTTTATTTGTCTGTTCCTGTTCTGGAATTTCAATTACATATATGTTATTCCTTTTTGATGGTATCCTACAGGAACCTTAGGCTTTCTTCTTTTTGTTTTGATCTTTTTCTGATTGATCCCTTTTCAAAGAAGTATTGAGGTATTTGCCTTCAATCTCACTTATTCTGACTTCCATTGATTCAGTTCTACTCTTTTGCTCATTCAATGTGTAATTGATTTCTGAAAATTTAGTATTAATCTTCTGGATTTCTGTCTGTAGATTTTGTATCATTTCTAATTTTTCATTTATTTTTGTCATTTTGTTCTTGTATTGTCTTTCAAAACTGTTCTAGAGTTTTCTCTGTGTTTTTCTCAATTTTGTCCATGTTTTCCTTGATCTGTCTCTCAATTTGTTGAAGATATCTAAATATAATTCTTTTGAATTCCTTATCAGGGAGTTCCAATGTTGTGTCTTCCTCAGGGGTGTGTTTTGGGTCTGTATCCTGGTGACTTGTTTCTCCTGCTTTATCTTGCTTCTTTGTGTGCACTGTGATGCTCTGTTGTCTCTGCCGGCATTGTGTTGTTTTTGTTTTTATATTTAATTGGTCACTGTATGTTGGAGTGGCTTGCCCACAATTTGCATTTTCTTTGTTTTGTTTGTATGTTATCTATGTAAGCAGGCTACTGTGCTGTGCTCCTCTATTTACTAGTTGGCAGCAGTTTTTTTTTTTTTTTTTTGGTTTTGTTTTGTTTTAGGCAGAGAAAGTGGAGGGGAGAACTGTGCAAGTTGTCATGAAGTAACTCTGGTTTTTGGTTATCTAGTGCCACTTCTAACAGGAATATACCACAAATGGGATGCTTGAACAAACAGGAGTTTATTCTCTTACAGTTTGGAGGCTTTAAGTTTGAGTTCAAAGTGCCAGGTTCTATGGGCTGGGTGAAAGCCCCACAACCTTGGGCTTCAGCTCTGCCTCCTGCTCCCAGCCCACTGGAGCTAGAGGCATTTCTTCATTCAGACATCTGCTGGCTGTTGTGACTGACAAGCCCAAGGTTGACAAGCAACAAAGCCCAGTCCTGATGTTACCAAACCACATAGCAGGCCATTACTTCAAGTCCATTGAAAGTTCCAAGGTCAGAAGATCATGGCAGGAGCTGAACAATGACATGGCTACATGCAGGGTTCAAGCATGCCATAAGCTAGAGACTGTTCCCCAAGGCTGCTCCTTATATACAGGAAGCAGACCACATCCCTAAGCAGCTACTCAGCTGCTCACAGTAGATTCCACCATGGAGTTGATTACCAGTCTCATCATGAGTCATACTACATCCAGCTGCCCAACCACTCAAGCAGGCCCAGCCAAGCTGACACACAAACTTAACTACCATACTCTGCAAAGAAGTTTTTGAGGAGAAAGCATGTGGATGGAGAATTGTCTAATTATTAAAATTGAATATTAAATTCTAAAAATTTATCATCTTTAGTTACAACAAAATATATTAATCTATCTATTTCAAGAAATAATATACTAGTCAGGATAAAGAAAAATCAAACTCACTGCCATCAAGTTGATTCCAATCACAGTGACCCCTTCTTGGGTTTTCAAGGGTGTATCTCTGCAGAAGTAGCTTGCCTGAAGGGTTATTCCTTCCGGGATATATTGTAGTAACCAATAATCATGAAACCTCAGTAGCTTATCACATGCAAGAACATTTCTTTCTCATGCAAAGTTCAGACACTGCATGAGAGGACTAGGGGCATGTTTTGGTTATTTCATGCGGCTCTAACAGAAAATACCACAAATAGATGATTTGGAAAAAACAGGGATTTATTCTCTTACAGTTTAGGAGACTAGAAATCTGAGTTCAAAGTGCCAGGCTCTAGAGGCTGGGTGACAGCCCCTCGACCTTGGGCTTTAGCTCTTCCTCTTGCTCCTGGCCCACTGGAGCTAGAGGTGTCTCTTTACTCAGGCAGCTGCTGGCTGCTGAGGCTAACAAACCCAAGGTTGACAAATAAAATGACACAGTCCCAAGATTACCGAACAATATGGCAGGTCACTAATTCAAGAACAGAAACTGTCCCAAGACCAGCAGGCAATCATGGCAGGCTAAATGAAGACTTGGCAACATGCAGGGTCCAAATGTACCAAAAAGCTGTAGCAACCCTTGTCAAAATTTCTTCTTGTATTCTGGAAGAAGACCATATTCTGAAAGGAGCTACTCAGCTACTTGTGGCAAATTCCACCATGGAGTTGACTGACAGTTTCATCCTGGTGAATAAGTACCACCTGCTGCCCAGCTACTCAAACTAGACCCAGCCAAGTTGACATATAACCTTAACTACCCAAAGACTGACCAAGACAGCTTGCTTCCTAGAGAGCCACACTCTTCATCTTTTACCTTCATCATCTCAACTTGAGGCCTGCAGCTGAGGAAGAGAAATTATATGGAAAGGTCATAACCACTCTCTTATGTTTTGAGCTGGTAGTGACCCACATCACTTCCAGTTCCAGACTGCAAGGCCCCAGTGTAATAACAAGGGAGTCTGGTAAATGAAGGGGAAGTACATAGATATTTGGTGAGTATGTCTCTACCACAGGTTGAAAGCATGTTATTGAAGCCTAGTTCTGCCACTTACTCATTGTGTAACTTATTTAACCTGTGACTCAGTTTCTTCAATTTTATAATAGGGATACTGATAGCATCTAAGTTATGAAGTTGTTATAAGGATTATATGAGAATATATAACTGCCTAGAGCAGTGCCTGTCATGAGAAAGTTCTTAGTAACTGCTAACTATTGAACAATATCATTAATACCACAGTTCTGGTAGCACAGTGCCTAAGGCATCTGACTACTAACCAGAAGGTTGGTGGTTCAAACCCACCAGCGACTCCACAGAAGCAAGACTAGGCAATCTACTTCCATAAAAATTTACTGCCTCAGAAACCCCATGGGGACCACTATGAGTCAGAATCAACTCGATGGCAGTGGGATTGGGTTTTTGGTTTATCATTAATATCACATGCTAGCAAAGTTAGCTTTTGGTGAAAATATACACAGGAAAACATACACCAATTCAACAATTCCTGCATGTACAATTTAGTACATGCTAACAAAATTGTGCTGAAGGTAACCAAAAACTGGCTGCAGCCATACATAAATAGGGAACTGCCAGAAGTTCAAGCCAGATTCAGAAGAGGATGTGAAACAAGGGATACCATTGTTGATGGATCTTGGCCAAAAGCAGAGAATACCAGAAAGACATTTTTCTGTATTTTATTGACTACATGAAGGCATTCCACTTTGCAGATTGTAATAAATTAGGGATGATGTTACATGGAAAGGGAATTCCACAACACTTAATTGTCCTCACGTGGAACCTATATATGGATCAATGGGCAGTCTTTTGAACAGAACAAGGGGACACTGTGTGGTTCAAAATCAGGAAATGTGTGCATCAGGGTTGTATCCTTTCACCATACTTATTCAATGTGTATGCTGAGCAAATAATCTAAGAAGTTGGACTCTTTGAAGAAGAATGCAGCAGCAGGTTTAGATGAAGGCTCAGTAACAACCTGCGATATACAGATGATACAACCTTGTTTACTGAAAACAAAGAAGACTGGAAGCACTTACTGATGAAGATCAAACATTATAACCTTCAGTATGGATTACACCTCAATGCAAAGAAAACAAGAATCCTCACAAACAACATCATGATAAATGGAGAAAATATTGAAGTTGTCAAGGATTTCATTTTATATGGATCCACAATCAACACCCATGAAAGCAGCAATCAAGAAATCAAATGATATATTGTATTAGGTAAATCTATTGCAAAAGGCCTCTTTACAGTGTAAAAAAACAAAGATGTCTCTCTGATGATTAAAGAGCATCTTTCTCAAGCCATGATCTTTTCAGTCACCTCATACGCATTTGAAAGCTGGACAATGAAAAAAGAAGACAGAAGAAGAACTGATGCATTTGAATTGTGGTGTTAGTGAAGACTATTGAATATACTGTGGGGACTGCCAAAAGAATGAAAAAATCAGTCTTCAAAGAAATACAAACAGAATGATCCTTAGAAGTGAGGATAATGAGACATCATGTTGCTTACTTTGGACATATTAACAGGAAATAACTAATTGTTAGGAAAGGACATCATGTTTGGTAAAGTAGTTGTTGTTGTTATGTGCAGTCAAGTCAGACCCGACTCATAGCGACCCCTTCTTGGGTTTCCAAGGCAGTATCACTACAGAAGTAGATTGCCCCATCTTCCTTCTGAGGAGTGGCTGGTAGGTTTGAACCTCCAGCCTTCTGGTCACCAGTCAAGTGCCTTAGGCACTACACTACCAGAGCTCCTTTGGTAAAGTAGAAGGTCAGTGAAAATGAGATGAATTGGCACACTAGCCACAACTGTTGTTGTTAAGTGCCGTCGAGTTGTTTCCGACTCATAGCGACCCCATGCACAGCAGAACGAAACACTGCCCGATCCCGCGCCAGCCCCACAATCCCTGCTATACTTGAGCCCATCATCGCAGCCACTGTATCAATCCATCTCCCTGAAGGCCTCCCCCTCTTTCGTCGACCCTCCACCCTACCAAGCATGACATCCTTCTCCAGGGAATGGTCCCTTCTGACAACATGACCAAAATAGGTGAGACGAAGTCTGGCCATTCTTGCTTCCAAGGAGCATTCTGGCTGCACTTCCTCCAGGACAGATCTGTTAGTTCTTTTAGCAGTCCATGGTACTTTCAGCATTCTCTGCCAGCACCACAACTCAAAAGCATCAACTCTTCTTCGGCCTTCCTTATTCATTGTCCAGCTCTCACATGCATACGAGGCGATTGGAAATATCATGGCTTGTGTCAGGCACACCTTAGTCCTCAAGGAGATATCCTTGCTCCTCAGCACTTGAAACAGTTCCTTCGCAGTTGACTTTCCCAATGCTACACGTCGTCTAATGTCCTGACTGCTGCTTCCATTGGCATCGATTGTAGAACCAAGCAACGTGAACTCTTTGACAACCTCAATCTTCTCTCCATTTATTGTGATGCTGCTCATTGGTCCAATTGTGAGGATTTTTGTTTTCTTTATGTTGAGATGTAATCCATACTGCAGACTGTATTCTTTAACCTTCATCAGTAGGTGCCTTAAGTCATCCTCACGTTCAGCAAGCAAAGTTGTATCATCTGCATATCTCAGGTTGTTAATGATTCTTCCTCCAATCCTGATACCACGTTTTTCTTCATATAGTCCAGCTTCTCGGATTCTTGTTGAACAATAGTGGCTCAAATTTTTATGGTGATGGCACAGGACTGGACCAAGTTTCATTTTGTTGCACATAAGATTGTCAGGTGCACGTTGCAAAGGTGCAGAGTAAGTGCTCTATAAATTATTACATTGACTACTAATTGCTGAGGAAACCCTCTCTTCAAAGATTTTACCATCTAAGGAAAAATATTATATAAATATACTAATTCAAGTTCTGAAATTTAAGCACACAAAGGCAATTACTAAATAAGTAAGTTTGTGAATAAACTTGACACTACAAAATATTTTCAGGTGTTACTGAGTGACTCCATATTGCAACGGTAAATCTGGAAAGACCAATGAGGAAGTGAGTCTTCAGACAATCTCTGAAAGTGAATTTTGAAAGAGAGGAAGCCCAGCAGGTTAGCAGAGAGGAGGAAAAGTCATTCTAAATAGAGAAACAATTTAAGAAAAAAGGATTCAAAATACCCAAAGCCCCCCAAGAGCACAGATTAGACCACACAGAGAGAAGCCAGATTGAAGCTTTCCTAGGAATGTTTGGGATATGCAACCTAAATTGAAAGAGTAGTCAATATATCAAGGCTGAATGCCAAAATAAAAATTCAAATTCACAGGAATCTTTTTCTAGTAGAAGTGAAGAGACTGGGGAAGGTCTGTGCT
>NW_006921680.1:2292341-2307570 GCF_000298275.1 Orycteropus afer afer | reverse complement strand
ATTGGTTTCCCTTTTCTTTGTTGAAGAGGGTCTGTGCAATCCTTCTGCCTAGTCCGCCATCTTGCCCCGCCTCTGTGAAATGGAATGTTTTATAGTTCACATTCTCTCTGCTCATGTCCAAGTATTTCCCTTACTAAGAAAAAGGAAACTGTTTTAAATGTAAAAAGTGATAATGGGTAAAACATCACAAAGTGATGCATCTTGGAAATAACTCAAGGTTCACGTAAATTCATAAAGAAAAATAGTTTTGCAAAGAGGCTTCTTTGTAAGAAGGCTCTTTCTATGAAACAGTCACCATAAGTGTGTTAACAATCTGCATAACAAGTCACTTCAATGGATTATTTTGTATGACAAATGTCTTTGAAGTTTAGACTGGATCTAATGCTCCTTAGAAGCGAGGATGGCAAGACTTCACCTCTTATACTTTGAACATGCTATCAGGAAGGACGGGTCCCTGGAGAAGGATATCATGCTTGCTAAAGCAGATGGTTAGCAAAAAGACATAGATTGACACAATGGCTGTGAGAACAGGCTCAAGCATAGCAATTATTGTGAGGATGGTGCAGGATCAGGCATTGCTTCATTCTGTTGTACATGCGGTCTCTATGAGTCAAAATTGACTCCATGGCACCTAATGACAACAACATATAATAAAACCAAAAGGGTCCTGTTGACACTGCAGCTATAGAGAACTGAGCTATTACTAAGGATTTTTTTTTTTCTCCTTCACAAATCTGCACTAATCAGCAACAAACCATCCAACAATACCCTCCCCTACTGACTACTAAGGGAGCTCTGGTGGCATAGTGCCTAAGGCATCTGACTGCTAACCAGAAGACTAGTGGTTCAAACCTACCAGGCACTCCTTGGAAGGAAGATTGGGCAATCTACTTCTGTAGACATACCAGTAGAAACCCAAGGAGGGGTTGCTATGAGTCAGAACCAACTCAACAGCAGTGAGTTTGGTTTGGTTTGGTTTGGGGACTGACTACTAACATAAAGGTTTAAACATGCCCAACAATGCCATTGGAGAGAGGCTTGGCAATCTGCTTCTGTAAAGATTACAGCCAGGAAAACCCTATGGAGAAGTTCTACTCTATAACACATGAGATTACCATGGTTCAGAATTGACTCCATGGCAATAGGGCTTTGTCTTTTTTTTTTTTCTTTTCCTTAATACCCATAACAAACATGCCAGTTGTCCTCAGTATAAAAGCCAAATGTCTCATAAAAACAAGTTAATATAAATCTCAAAATAATTCAAGGATAGTGGGATAAGGATGGGATAGTAGGTAGTATGCTCATTACAAGTTTTCATTTGCTAGTTCACAACAGAGAGGTTGGACATTAGTTAATTTTCACATTCGTTTCCTATAGTTTTGGTAAGGAATTTCTAGAACAATAATTTGTTTCAACAAAGCAAAGTTAGAAATTTAGGGAACTCTAAATGATAAAGTTGAACTTACTCAACTTTATCACACATTCATCTGATATGTTTATTTATTAACTTTACTGGAATTATAATTGACAAAGAAATATTGTGTATGGTTTTCAAAAATAAGTTGAATAATACAAAAGGATAGTTAATGAAAGGCAAGTCTTCTCCCATGGCAGATGCCCTGTCTTAGGCTGCATTCTCTAAGGAAGGAAAACCAGTGAAATTTATATATATATATGTAAAAGAGAGATTTATCTCAAGGAAATGGCTCATGCAGTTGTAGAGCCTGGCAAGTCCCAAATCTGCAGCTCAGACATCAGGCTAGAGATTCTCCTGACTTACTCCAGGGCTGATGAACCCAAGACAGAGCGACAATATGGGCAGGCTGGTTTGCAGAAGCTGATGAACCCAAGATTGATAGGTAAGATGGAAGGCTGCTAGCCCACAGGCTGCAGAGGCTAACAATCCTGAGATCAGCAGGCAGTATAGCAGGCTGCTGATTCAAGCCCAAAGAACAGGAGGTCAGATGGTAATGAGTCAGATGCAGCATCTAAATCGAACAAAAAGCAGAGAGTTTTTCAAGAACATCCGTATTTATTGGTTACAGACCACACCCCTGAGTAAATGTCCTTTCAACTGATTGACTGCTCATAGGATATATCATCATAGTGGATGACTACATCCTAACTGTCAAACCACTGAGAATCATGTTCCAGCCATGCTGACACACAACCATAACCATCACATCCCCAGTGCCCCAAATTCCTCCCCAGAATCAGCCACTATTTAATTTTTTCTGTATCATTTCAGAAACAAGAAAACATACATATGAGGTTATATAGAAAATTTATAAAATATATAGTCTTTTTATTTTTACATAATACTAGAGTACTATATATATTGTTTTCCACCTTGCCTTGTGTAGTGAGCAACACATCTAGCAGGACAGCCCACATTACATCGTAGAAGTCTACTTTATAAATGGCTGCATAATATGCCAAAATGTGGTTGTTTCATGCTACATTTAACTGCTTCTTCCTGGTGGCCATTTAGTTTGTTTCCAGTGTTTCACTATTACAAATGATACTGTAAGGAAAAATTTTGTATGTCTTTTTGAATGTACATATACGAATGTATTTGTTAGAGAATTTCCTAGAAATGGAATCATAAGCCAAAAGACATGTAAATGCAGAGCATTTTCAATAGATATTTAGCAAATTGCCAACCAAAATTCTTGCATTAATTTATATTTCCATCATCAGGGTAAAATAGTGCTTACTTCTCTATAATATTGCCAGTTCAGTGTATTATTTGTTTTCTTATCTTTATCAATCTGATAGGGTAAAAATGGTATCTCATTCTGGTTTAATTTGTATTTGTTTTCTTTGGAATCCTCTTAGAGCATTTTTCTATTTGTTTATAAGTCATTTATACTCCTTTTCGAAAGGTGAATGCTCTATATGAGTTCTTTACCATGTTTCTAGGACCTCTGGTGGCATAGTGCCTAAGGCATTTGACCGGTAACCAGAAGGTTAACAATTTAAACCCACCAGCCACTATTGAATTGTTGGTTTTATCATCAATTTATAGTCATTTCTATTTTGTCTTCATAAGCTCTGGTAGCACAGTAGCTAAGATACTTGCCTGCTAACCAGACGGCTGGCGGTTCAAACCCACCAGCCACTCCTCCTACTTCCATAGTGATACTGCTTCGGAAACCCAAGGAGGGGTCGCTATGAGTCGGATTTGACTTGACGGCACATAACAACAACAACAACAACAATATTTTTTGATGAGGAATTTTTAAATTTTAATATGGTCATATTCATAAATCTTTTCCTTTAAGGCTTCAAAGTTTTATGCCATATTTTAGAGAGACATTTTCAAGCAAAGTTGTAAAAAATATTTTCCTTTGGTAATAGTAAAGTCTGGCCTAATTTTGTAGTATTTTCCAATTCATTGCCATTTCAAAGTAAAAGATAATTGTTTAAAAATAATTATACAAAACACATTTCACATCATGTACATCAGCTGACACACTGTCCTATATATATAATATAGAATATATATCTTTCCAAGGCACTAAAATCTCAAAAAATAAAATTAAATGTTATATGTTGATAATATATGTTAATGTGTAAATATTATGTTATATGTTAGTATTATATGTTAATGTTCTACATTGTATGTTGATATAACATGTAATATTACACATTACTTGCATTTTATTGACTATGCAAAAGCATTTGACTATGTGGGTCAAAACAAATTATAGATAACTTTGAGAAGAATGGGAATTCCAGAACACTTGATTGTACTCATGAGGAACCTGTACATAGATCAGGAGGCTGTCATTTGAATAGAAAAAGGGGATAAGGTATGTTTTAAAATCAGGAAGAGAGTGTGTCAGGGTTGTATCCTTTCACCATACTTATTCAATCTGTAGGCTGAGAAAATAATCTGAGAAGCTGGACTATATGAACAAGGCTGTGGCATTAGAATTGGAGGAAGACTCATTAACAACCTGCAATATGCAGACAACATAACTTGCTGAAAGTGAGGATGACTTGAAGCACTTACTGATGAAGATTAAAGACTTCAGTCTGCAGTATGGATTATATCTCATCATCAAGAAAGGGAAAATCCTCACAACTGGACCAATAAGCAGCATCACAATAAATGGAGAAAAGATTGAAGTTGTCAAAGATTCCATATTATTGGATCCACAATGAACACCAGTGGAAGCAACAGTCAAGAAATTAGATGTCATATTGCACTGGGCAAATCTGCCAGGAAAAAAACAAAACAAAACAAAACAAAAAACCTCACTGTACTCATAGCAACCCCTTCTTGGGTTTCCGATAGCAATCTCTCCTCCCTCCTTGGGTTTTTGAGGCAGTATCACTATAGAAGTAGATTGCCCAATCTTCCTTCCTGAGGAGTGGCTGGTGGGTTTGAACCACCAGCCTTCTGGTTAGCAGTCAAATGTCTTAGGCACTACACCACCAGACCTCTTTAAAGTGCTGAAGAGCAAAGATTGAAGACTAAGGTATGCCTAACCCAAGCCATGGTACTTTCAATAGCTTCACATGCATGTGAAACCTGGACAATGAATAAGAGAGACAGTAGAGTTGATACTTTTGAGTTGGAGTGTTGGTAAAGAATACTGAAAGTATGAAGGACTGCCAGAAGAACAAACAAATCTGTCCTGGAAGAAGAGAGCCAGAATGCTCCTTGGAAGCAAGAACGGCCAGACTTTGTCTCACCTATTTTTGACTTGCTGTCAGAAGGGACCATTCCCTGGAGAAGGATATCATGCTTGGTAAAGTGGAAGGTCAAAAAAGAAGGGGAAGACCCTCAACAAGATGGATTGACACAGAGGCTGCAAAGATTGGCTCAGGTATAGCGAGGATTGTGAGGATGGTACACAACTGTCCAGTATTTCATTCTGTTGTACATAGGGTCACTTTGAGTCTAAGCTGGCTCAATGACACCTGACAATAACAATGCCTTATAAAGACGTTGGATATGCAAATTCCTTAAAACTGTGCCTGTTGTTGTTAGATGCTGTCTGTGCTTGATTTATTCACTATAATTATCCACTATGAGAATCATTACAATACAAATAATGCCACAATGTGTTTAAACAGTTCTTTCTTGACCTCCTGCTGTTATATGATCAGAGACCATTTCAACTAGAAGTGTGTTTCTAATGTTTATCATAACCTGTTTCAGGCTGGGTTCTCTAGAGAAGCAAAACCACTGAAGTATATATATATATATTTGTGTGTGTGTGTGTGTGTGTGTGTATGTATAAGGCACTTGACTGCTGACCAGAAGGCTGGTGGTTCAAGCCCACCTGCCACTCCTTGGAAGGAATATGGGGCAATCTACTTCTGTAGTGATACTGCCTCAGAAACCAAAGGAGGGGTTGCTATGAGTCGGGTCCAACTCGACAGCACATAACAACAACAACAACATATGAAGAAAGAGAGAAAAAAAAATTATTTCAAGGAAATGGCTCATGCAGTTGTAGTGGCTGGGAAGTCCCAGGTCCATGGGTCAAACGTCAAGGGGGTGTCTTCTCCCAACTCATGCAGCTGCAGGGACTGATAAACTCAAGATCAGCCAGCAGTAAAGCAGGCTGCTGACTTCAGAGGCTGACATATCCAAGATCAGCAGGTAGGCTGATTGTTGGCTCACATGCTGCAAAGGCAGCAACCCCCAAATCGGCAATACAGCAGGCCACTGGTTCACATCTCGGAACCAGAGATGATGATGAGCTAGATGCAGGATCAAGATGCTGCAGAAAGCCAGAAAATTTTCCCAGAATGTAAATATATGTCTGTATATAAGTATATATAAAATATATATGAAGCAAGCCACAACCCTGAGGCAACTTCCTTTCAACTAATTGGCTACTCATAGTGTATCTTTTCATGGAGATAATTACATTACATATGACTACATCATAATTGCTAAACCACTGAGAATCATGGCCCAGCCAAGTTGACACAACCTTAACTATCACAGTCCACCCCTTCTCAACTTGGCACTTATACACATCTTCTTAAACCACACATAATCTCTAAATAAAGACAACTGTAGAGTTAACTTGCACCTAACATGATACAACTAACATGCATACAAACAAAAACTCATTAGTCCCATTTACATGTTATATTTTATAACCAAAGAAAATATAAATATTTGATGCACACATATAAGGAAAAAGTACTAATAAAAGCTTATGCACAGGGAGACAGCTCAGGTGGCAGGAGTATATGGAGGGATGGACACTGGGAAGAGGTAACTATGGGGAGGAAGTGAGAGGGGAGCTGTTACATTGTGATAAACTGTGGTCAATGACATGAGACAAAGTATATGTGAACTGCTGTATGGAAAATGAATTTGCTCTGTAAATCTTCACCCAAATCACAATAAAAAATAAATAAAATAAAAAAAAACTAAAAAAAAAAAATACTAATAACAATCAGTCTTCATTTCTGTAATTGGTCACGTACGTGGTCATAGCTGGTAATTAAAACAACCTTCTTCCACCACCCATTCCATATTCTCATCGCCCTCAGAAAGCACAAGGGATTATGGTTCTTTGCTAGGTGGGGTGACCCAAACCTTATTACTGAAGGATCTGAGCCATTAGCAGTCATACCAGAATTGAAGGTACCTGAAATTTTGTTGGCTTTGTAGCACTAAGAGACATCCTAAGGAATCTTCTGTATTCCAAACATATTCTTCTTTACCTCCAGTATGTAATATCAATCTGATTTCTTCTTGGTAATCAGGACCAATCACCCCAGAAAATACAGTAACTTCTTTCTTTGCCTGTTGATCCGGAGGCATGAGGAGTCCAAAATAAGCAGCTGGCATTCTTAACTTCTGGTTCAATGGAATAAGTATTATGTCCCCAGGTAGGAGTGTTCCTTTGGTACTAAGACCTTCAGACCCACAAAACATGGAGTTGCAGGGACAGGAAGTCAACATTTTTTAAGTGGGTCACTAGGGGTAATAGTGAGTGGTGGCACTCCCAATTCCACCCCTTGCTTCCTGGACCTGTGAATCCTGGGTATTGAAGAAACAGCACCATATATTGGACACTGGTTTATAGCATATGCAAGCTCCTGGAGAACATTTCTCCAACCCTGCAAGGTACTGCCACCTAGCTAGCATCATAATTGTATTTTCAGAAGGTCATTCATTCTTCTATCAAGACAGCTGCTTCAGGGTGATAGGAAACATGGTAAGACCAGTGAATTCCACCAGCAGAGGCCCATTGCCACACTTCATTTGCTGTGAACTGAGTTCCTTGATCTGAGGCAATGCTGTGTGGGATATCACGAGGGTGGATAAGGCATACTGTAAGTCCGTGGATGACAGTTTTGGCAGAAGCATTGCATGCAGGGAAGGCAAATCCATATCTAGTGTACACGTCTGTGGTGGTTATATTTGTGTGTCAACTTGGCTGGGCCTGGTTGAGCGGCTGGGCAGCTGGTAGTAGTTACTCCCCATGATGAGACTGGCAATCAACTCCATGGTGGGATCTACCACAAGCAGCTGAGTAGCTGCCTTTGGGATGTGGTCTGCTTCCTGTATATAAGAAGAAACCTTGGGAATGGTCTCTAGCCTATGGCACTCTTGGACCCTGCATGTAGCTGTATCATTGCTTAGCAGTCTGCTATGCTCTGCCGACCTCGGGACATACAATGGACTTAAGTTAATGGCCTGCTGTGTGGTTTGGTAACGTCGGGACTGTGCCTTTTTACTTGTCAACCTTGGGGCTTCTCAGCCTCAGCAGCCTGCAGCTGTCTAAGTGAAGAAATGCCTCTAGCGTCAGTGGGCCTGGAGCAGGAGACAGAGCTGGACCCAAAAGCTGAGGGGCTTTCACCCAGCCCCTACAGCCTGGCACTTTGAACTTGGACTTAAAGCCTCCAAATTGTAAGAATAAATTCCTGTTTGTGTAAGCCATCCCATTTGTGGTATACTCTTGTCTGAGTGGTACTAGGTAACCAGAACAAGGTCTATGACAGTAAGAACAGAACATTGCCCTTTCTGTGATGGAAGTGGTCCACTGTAATCAACCTACCACCAGGTTGCTGGCTGATTGCTCCGAGGAATGGTTCCATAAGGCAGACTCAGTGTTGGTCTCTGCTGCTGGCAGATTGGGCACTCAGCAGTGGCTGTAGCCAAGTCGGCCTTGGTGAGTGGAAGTACATGTTTCTGAACCTTCATGCATAACATTCATCCCTGCCACCATGGCCATTTTGTTCATAAGCCAAGTGGGCAATGACAGGAGTGGCTGGGAAAAAAAGATGAATGTGTCATTCTATCCTCTTGATTGTTAAAATCTTTCTCTATCAAGGTGACCCCTTGGTAAGCATTCACATGAGAAAAACATCTTCACTTCTTTGGTCCATTCAGAGAATTCTATCCACATACCTCTTCCCCTTACTATTCTGTCACCAATTTCCCAACCACGTTCCTTTCAAGTCCCTGAACATCCAATCAAACCACTGGACACAGCCTATGAATCAGTATACAATCATGCATCTGACCATTTCTCCTTCTAAGCAAAGTGAACAACCAGATGTACTGTTCAAAGTTCTGCTCATTGAGAGGACTTCCATTAACCATTGTCCTTCAGAAAGGGGCTGCAATGCTGCTGCTGTCCACTTTTGAGTGGCCCCTGCATATCACACAGAACCATTTATAAACCAGGCATGAGTTTTCTGTTCCTCAGTCATTCTTCACGAGGCCATAGGGGCACACTGGGAGAGGGAAGGTAATGTGACTGGAGTGGAGACCCTAGGTACTTGGGCCACTTCTCATGCAACTTACTTGTGCTGTCAGGTCCTGCTCAAGCTGATCTCTTATATACCACTTCCATTTAATTATGTAATGCTGCTGTGCACCTCTAAATTTATGACTATGTGGGTCAGAAAACACCCAGTTCATGATGGGCAGCTCAGGCTGCATGGTGACTTAGTGACCCTTGGTTAGGCATTCAGTGTCTACTAAGTTCCCAATAACAAGCCAAAGGCTGTTTCTCAAAATGAGACTAGTCATCTGCCGAGGATGGCAGGGATTTGTTCTAGAATCCTAAGGATCTGCACGGCGATTCACCAACAGAGATCTGTCAAACACTCCCAACAGTATCTTGATCTGCAACTGCTACTTCAAACACCATTGTATCAGCCAGAACATATAGCCCAAGTGGCAGACCAGCTTGCACAGCAGCCCAAACCTGTTGCAGAACTTTCTCTTGTTCTGGGCCCCACTCATATCTAGCAGCTTTTTTGAGTCACTTAAAAAGTAGGCCACATAACAGACATAAATGAAGCATATGTTGCCTCCAAAATCCAAAGAGGCCCACCAGCCATTGTGCCTCCTATTTAGTTGTAGGAGGGGCCAGATGCAATAATTTATCCTTCAGTATAGTAGGAATATCTCAACATGCCCCACACCACTGGACCACTAGTAACTTCACTGAGATGGAAGGTACCTGAATTTTTGTTGGGTTAATTTCCCACACTCTTGCATGCAAATGTCTCACCAATAAATCTAGAGTTATTTATAGTTCTTCCTTACTAAGTGCAATCAGTCCATTGTAATGGACTAGTGTGATGTCTTGTGAAAGGGAAAGGTGATCAAGATCCCTGTGGACTAAATTATGACATAGTGCTAGAGAGTTGATATACCTCTGAGGTAACACAGTCAAAGTATATTGTTGGCCTTACCAGCTGAAGGCCAATTGCTCCTGTGATCCTTCAAAATTGGAATTGAGAAAAAGACATTGGCCCAATCAGTAGATGCATACCAGGAACCAGGAGATATATTAATTTGCTCAAATAATGAAAGCACATATGGAAGAGCAGCTGCAATTAGAGTCACCACCTGGTTAAGTTTTTTATAATTCACTGTCATTTGCCAAGATCTATCTGTTTTTTGCACAGCCCAAATGGGTGAGTAAACAGGGATGTGGTGGGAATCACCACTCCTGTGTCTTTCAAGTCCTTGATGATGGCACTAATCTCTGCAATCCCTCCAAGTATGCAGTATTGCTTTTGGTTTACTATTCTCCTAGGTAAGGGCAGTTCTAATGGCTTCCACTTGGCTTCTCCAACCATAATAGCCCTTGCTCCACATGTCAGGCATCCAGTGTAGGGGTTCTGCCAGTTGCTGAGTGTATCTATTCTAATTACACATTCTGGTACTGGGGAAATCACTACATGATATGTTCAGGGACTCACTAGATCCACTGTGAGACAGACCTTAGCTAAGACTCCATCAATAATTTGACCTACATACACCCTCCCCCTTTGACCAATGGACCACAGTGACTCTTGGGTCTCCTGGAATTAGTGTCAATTGAGAGCCAGGGTTCTGTATTCTCCAAAAATTCTGATTATTTCCTTTTCCCCAGTGAACAGTCACTCTCATAAAATACCATAGATCCCTTTGGGGAAGGCTGGGAGAAAGCTTAATAGTAAAGAACTTTTGTCACTGTAGTGGGATCCTATCTCAAGGGGACATGGCCTCCCCTTCATTCAAGGGGTAATGGGTCTGTAAACTGGCTCAAGATTGGGAATTGATTTAAGGGCTGTGACTGTATTCTGGTGATTCAAGTTAGACTGCTGTTCACTTGATCTAGAGTTCTTCCTCATACAGATCAACTAAATATTTAGTACATTTCTCATTTATTTCACTCTTAGAGATACCGTGCCTAATCCACCAAATGTCTTAGGTTGTGTCTTCTAGAGAAGCAAAACCAGTGAAGCTTATACATATATAGAGAAAGCGCTCTGGTGATGTAGTGGTTAAGCCATTTGGCTGCTAACCAAAAGTTCAGTGGTTCAAACCCAGCAGCTGTTCTGTAGATGAAAGATGGGGCAGTCTGCTTCTGTAAATATTTACTCCCTTGGAAACCCAATGGGGGTCACTATGAGTTAGAATCCACTGGATGGCAGTGGGTTTGGTATGTATAAATACACTCAGAGAGAGAGATTTATCTCAAGGAAATGGATCATGATGTTGTAGAGGCTGGCAAGTCCCAAGTCCATGGGTCAAACAACAAGCTGGAGGCTTCTCCTGACTCGTGTAGCTGCAGGGGCTGATGAACTCAAGATCAGTAGGCAACATAGCAGGCTGCTGGTTTGGGAAGCTGATGAATCCAAGATTGCAGGTAATATGTCAGATTGTTGTCTCACAGGCTACAAAGGCAGCAATCCCAATATCAGCAGGAAATACGCAGGCCACTGGTTCAAGTCCTGAAACCAGAGATGATGATGAGCCAGATGCCAGGATCAAGATGCAGCAGAAAACCAGAAAAACTTCCCAGGACATTCATACATACATATATATTGGAAGCAGGTTACACCACTGACGAAATTCCCTTTCAAATGATAAGCTGCTTATAGCACATCTCATCATGGAAGTGACTACATTATATCCGATATCATCAGGAGGATGACTACATCCTAACTGCTAAACCACTGAGACTCATGACCCAGCCAAGTTGACACAAAACTTTAACTATCACGCACCCTATGCCTCCAAGAATGAAAAGTTGCAAACTTCAGGAAAATTAGCAAGGAAGGGAGAAGACAGCTGGACGGCCATTATAGCTCCCTGGCAAGCAGGGTATCTTAGTTTGCTAGTGCTGCTATGACACAAATGGGTGGCTTTAAAGAACAGAAATTTGTTTTCTCATAGTTCAGGAAAACCTTAATTTGGGAGTCAAATTCAGGATGTTGACTATAGAAGATCCTTGTCTGTTTCAGCCTCTGTAGCCTCGGTATTTCTTGGATCCTTGACAATCCTTGTGTGTTGTTGGTCTTCCAGAACAATTTGTGATTGCATCTGTACGTAATCTGCTCTTATTAAAACTCAGAATTGATTAGGTTTAGGACACATCCTACACTGATAGGCCTCATTAATATAACAAACAAAACCTATTTCCAAACATGATTATATCCACAGGTATAGGAGTTAGGATTCCAACACATATTTTGGGGGAACACAATTCAATCCAAAACACAGGGGCTATCTCATAGCTACCTGTCTGCTATCATGCCTATAAAAAAACCAAACCAAACACATTGCTATTGAGTCAATTCTGACTCACAGAGACCCCACTGAGTTTCCAAGGCTGTAAATCTACAGAAGTAGATTGCCTCATCTTCCTCCCACAGAGCAGCTGGTGGGTTTGAACTACCCATCTTCTGGTTAGCAGCCAAATGCCTTACCCACTATACCACCAGAGCTCTTTGTCATGCCTTTATATGCAATATTTTTTAATACCAATAGAACAAAACTAGAAAATGAATATTTTATTTTTCTTTATTTCTAAACATTCTTAGCAATCCACAATTGTAGAGTTGTTTCTGTGTATCCAGATAGTAATATTAACAGGATGGCAGCTCAGTGAAACAAATTATTTTTCAGTGACTTCTCTTGAAGGGAAACATCATTGTAAAAGGGAGACAAATCTAATTAAATGAGTAATATTTTCAAATCTAATGTTCTGTGATATAGCAATTTGACAGCATGCTTTTGCAATATTTATTCCCTTCTCCATTCTATTTGCAAAGTTTTATGGTGTTGTATAACACTGAGGAGTTTAGTGGATGTAATAAACCACCCAATTCTTTTCAGGAAAAATGGATCCCTTATTCCAGCTCCCGAGAGTGGGCCAGCAGATTGCTTTCATCTGTTAGTCACCTTTGCTGATTGCCACCACTTTAGACAGCTACCTCCCTAGAGGCACTGTGTCCCCACCCCCCTTAACCACATCTAATGACTGGTTGAAGCAGTTGTGTAATGATCCATTCCTTTCTCCTCAACCAGGGGCAACTCTGAAGGATCATCCCATCTTCGTAACTCCCTATGAAGTTGTCTGAGGCTTCTATTAGGTTTGCATGCTAGGTCAAAATTCTCCCTTTACCTGATTCCTTTTTTTCCTCTCAACAAGTGTTGATTCCAAGAATACTCCCTAGTAAATATCTGACAAGGAGCTATGATCTCAGGCCTCATTGGTCCACAGAGACAAGCAGCAGGAAATTTTGTCATTCTAAAAGACAAAGCATGAAGGTATTTTGCAGATGATCTAGTATCAGCAGGAAAGTGGGACACAACAGATACAAAATAAAACCTGAGGGCCTAACCGTAACAACTCATGTGACTCAAGTTCTCGTTTGGTAGCAGTGGTAATACATAGGGTCATTGTGAGTCAGAATCGACTCTATGGCAACTAAGAACTGCAGCAGCAGTGGAAGTGAAGAACTACTTCCTATGTTACTCATTCTCTCTTCTCTGTCCCTCCCTCCTTCATATCCATTCATTTTCCCATGCCTCACTTGCATCCACCATCAACGCACAAACTCAGTGTGATCTGAGAAACACAGCAAAACTCCTGGGCATAAACATATTCTTCAATTGGCTAACACATCTTTCTCTGCTCTATGTGCAGAATATGACCATGGGAGCCATTCTTCTGGATAATTCAACAGCAGAAACATGAACTTCTTTTAAGATAAATGCTACATGGGAAAGAAGAAAAGGTCTGAGAGTCCTCTAGTCTTTGTGTATTTGCAAGGACTTTCCTTCTTTTTTTTCCTCAGGAAAACACTGTTCTAGTCAGTTGAAGAATATGTTTAGACCATGGGAGTTTTGCTGTGTTTCTCAGATCATTCCAAATTAGTGCATTGATGGTGGATGGAGAGAAAACTTGGATGAGAGGAGATGGCATGGAAGACAATTTTCAGTATAGCCACTCAACATATAATAGTTGATAAATGATTGACTCTTGAACATGGATCTTCATTTCCAGTAAAATGAGTGGACTCCTCTTATCTCCTGAATTGCCCACATAACTTCTCCTTCTGTTTACATCCCACCATCCATCCAGCTCATTCAAGCCCTCCTTTCTCTTCCTATAATCAGCACAATTCAAGGAGCACCAAACTCCCAAAGTACAGTTGTACTTATCCATACACTATATATCTTAGAATGTTACCCAAATCATCATGTGTTACAAATGCCATGTCACTAAGCTAAACTCTAAGTCCCAGCAAGGAATGTGTATTTGTAATCTTTATCTCTCACCATTTATGATTCCTTTCAGAGTGCTTTACATCGAAGGTTCTCAAAAAATATAAAACTAGCTGGGAATTATTCTTCTTCCAGGGTTTGTCTAATGTACTTCAAGGATCTAAAACCTGAATCTAAGACATCTAAAATCCCTCTTAAGTAAATGGTCTCAATTCCAGGGAGAAGATCCCTGCCTACCATCTCACCCCAATAGTTTTTGTGTTTGTTTAAATAACTATAGTGGTTTTGGTCACAATCATAAGAGTATGGTTTTGTTTTTTTTCAGACCTGACCAACTTTTCCCCATTTGAAGTGTAATTGACACCATCAATCCATTTTTCATGAATAAGTAACCTTAGTCCCCATTTCTAAGTTTCTTTTTTCTGAATAAATCTCTTCACTGCAGCCCATTTATTGGAAATAGGAGCTAAATATATAGTAAGTCCAACCTTTAAGAGCAAATGCATTTATAATATTCCCCCCCCCCCCTTAAGAATGCTGTTGGTCTGTCTCTACAAAATCCCTGAAACAAGAGAGGGCAGAAGCACTCAGGAAGAGATCATAGCTGGAGATCCTGGATAGAGTGGGAGGAATAATGTGGGACAAAACTCAAAAACACAATGATGACCAGAATTACTGGTCAGATGCAGTTTAGTGGAACCCCCAAGACCATGGCCCTAGAATATACTTTGGGCCTGGGATAGGACTCACTCCTAGGGTCTGGCTCTCAGCTCAAAAGCAGAAAGACATACATGCAGAACACCCAACCCAGGGCAATGCACCTACCCACTCTACAGAGATAGACCTCTTGGAGCAATAAGCTATGGGACACCAGATGGTCAGCATTCACATGGAGGGAAAGCTGGACAGACAGGAGGGCACAGTAAAGAAGGGCACAGGGAGAATTCCTGGGCAAGATGGTGGATGAGGCAGAAAGACTACGCAGACCCTCTTCAACAAAGAAAAGGAAAACCCATTAACACAGACACAGAAGATAATCCTGGATCTGTGAGCCTTGAAGGGAAGGATATAGAAGTGGACTAAACCCCAACTAGCAGAAGAATTTGCGTGAAAATACCAAAAAAGGAGACATACAGAGCTGCGGTCTGGCAGAGATCCTGAGTGATCCTGACAGCACAGACAGCTTGGAGATTCCCAAGTGGTGGTAGGACTTAAGAATTAACC
>NW_006921680.1:2256987-2286100 GCF_000298275.1 Orycteropus afer afer | reverse complement strand
TGGTGACATATAGACATGGGTTTTGAGGCTGAGCCTCTGGTGTTTAAAACCCAGAGAGATGCACCTGGTGCACAGGTAACAGCCCAGCTTATAGACTGAGACAGACTAGGAAGAAAGAAGAGGCCGTCCACTTCTGAAAGAATTGGCCAGGGAAAACCTTATGAATAGCAAAGAACACTCCTTTGGAAAGGGATAAATCAGAAAAAAGATCAAAACAAAATAAAGAAAGCCTAAGGTTCATGTGGGATACCACCAAAAGGAATAACCTATGTGTCAGGAGCTCTGGTAGTGTAGTGCCTAAAGGCACTTGACTGTTAACCAGAAGGCTGGCTGTTCAAACCCACCAGCCGTTCCTCAGAAGAAAGGTGGTCAATCTACTCCCGTAATGATACTGTCTCAGAAACCCAAGGAGGGGTCGCTATGAGTCGAGTCTGACTCGACGGCACATAACAACAACAATCGGAATTCCAGAACAGGAAGAGACAAATGAAACTACAGAGAAAATTGTCAAAGATTTGTTGGAAGATAATTTTCCTGGTATGATGAAAGATAAGAATATATCTATTCAGGAAGTCCAACAAACCCTAAATAGGATAGACCCAAAAAGAAAATCACCAGATATATCATCATCAAACTTACCAAAACCAAAGACAAAGAAAAAATCATGAGAACAGCATGGGAAAAATGAAAAGTTACCGACAAGGGGCAACCAACAAGACTAAGCTCAGATTTCTCAACAGAAACCATGTAGGCAAGAAGACAATGGGATGGTATATATAAAACACTGAAAGAGCAAAATTTCCAACCAAGAATTATGTACCCAGTAAAACTGTCCCTCAAATATGATGGTGAAATCAGGACATTTCCGGGTAAGCAGAAATTAAGGAAATTTGTTAAAAACAGACCAACCTTACAAGAGATGCTAAAGGGAGCCTTTGGACAGAGAAGCAACAACAGCCAACAACTGACCATTAATACACATGATGATATAACACAGAAACCAACCCAGCTATGGAAGTATCTAGAGTAAAGAAGCTTGCAAGATTGTAAACAGGGAACCAGAGACATCAATTGACAAATAAGGCAACTACAAACCAAAAAAGAGGGGAAAAAAACTGTGTCGTTACAGAACTTGTAGATGGTAGAGAAGTCAAGACAACTACAAGATAGGATGGACTGTTCTAAACTTGGGAAGGAAACTATAAATCACAGGGTAACCTCAAAGAAAAATGATAGACCTTCACATCAAAAAAGTGGACCAGCATAATATTCAGCAAATATTAAAACAATAGCAATGAAGGAAGTGATAACATGATTCATAAACAAAATGAGCTCAGCATAGAAAATTATGTGGAACAAAGAAATCAACACCACAAAAAAGCACATTACAAAAATGACAGCAACAAATTCATATTTGCTCATAATTGCATTCTGGCAAGGCACTTATCTGTAAGATTTATAGTGGAAGAGTGGATGACCAAACTGTGGTACATTCACATAATGGAATGCTATTCAGCACTAAAGAATAATGTAGAGCCTGCAAAACACCACGTAATATGGATGAACTTGGAGGACATTATGATGAGTGAAATAAGTCAATCACAGAAGGACAAATATAGTATGGGTCAATGAAAGGTTTATATATGGAGGGAAACTTTCTTTGTTGGTTGCCAGGGGGTGGGAGGCGAGGGGAGGGAACACTGCAAAAAAAAAAAAAAAAGCTTTGACCCATGTCACTTTAGTTTTGTGTATTTCACTGTACATAAATTACACTGCAATAAAATGCATTAAAAAAAAAAAAAAAAAAAAAGCTTTCCTTATTCTGGCCTCTCTCTCTTCCACTGTCTAAAACTCAATACTGCATGGAGAAGTAACTCCCACTCCCAAAATGACAACGCCATTGCAGCGTTACAGGTTTTTCTGTCAGGTCAGATAAACCAGTAGCAACCGCAGGCTGACGATCTCTACCCAATAGTATTTTCCAGTTGAACGTGTTAAATTTCACTTCTAGCCCCAAACCAGGAAGTGCTGTTTAGGATGACCCAAAGACAAAAGCAATCTACCCTCAGAAACAAAACTGGAGCAAGACTCATAAAGACTTCAGGAATTTCAGTTTGTCACTGTTCTCTGATTTGGATTGTAACCTTCTTGCCGTAAAACGTATTGGCCTTTTCTAAATTGCCAAAAACAAAATAAAATGATAAAATACACAGGTACCCTCTCTCATACACACACACAGACTCGCAAACCTATGCTTTTACTATCCGCTTCCTTATCTAGACAGTCCAGGCTTGGGCCAGATTTGGGTCTTTCTCTTAGCTAAAGCAGAGTACATTGCGGACAAAGTGTCTAATTCTCGAAATTCTTAGGGAGAAGGTTTGCGGCGTAGACTGGCCACGCCCGGGTCCCGCTGCTCTCCGGTTGCACAACCGCAAGATAAGTCTGGGCAAGTTGAAGGAGGAACCCGAAGACCTCCAGCCCCTCCTCTGTCTGACTTATGAGGGGCCAGGGGCCGAGCAGTTAAGAGTGCGAGAAGGTCACTGAGTGAAGACTCGGGGCAAAGGGTTTTAAGTTTTAGGCCATCAGCTACTGCAGAGCCCGCAGGCCCCCGCGGGCAGGAAGGGGAGGGCCCTGGGCAAAAAGGGCGAACCCCTCCGAGGGCTCGGGCTGGGTCGGAAAAGCTGCCTCACGCGCGCTCTCGCCTGCCCCTCCGCTCCACTCCCCCCTCCCAGCGCTCCCCGCCCAAGCCTCCCTTCCAGTCTCCGCTGCACCCTCTTGGAGGCTGCGCCCACCGCCACCTCGCCATGTCCCAGCCCGGCCAGAAGCCCGCCGCTTCCCCGCGGCCCCGGCGTGCTGCGGCGACCCGCCACACCCAGGAGGTGAGTGGCGCTCCTCCGGGAGCTGCAGGGCTGGGTGCCGGGGAATCCCGACCCTAGAGATAAACGGGGCCGCCTTCCTTGGGCGGTGCCGGGCCTGCTTGGCCTGGTGCCCTGTGCGCCTTCTCCCGGGAGTGGAGGGGCTCGGGGCTCATGGCCCGCCGCGGGGCAGTTAGCGGGAAGTTGCCTAGGATTCCCGAGCTTGAGCCAAGTGCTATGGGCGTGGCGCGGGACAGCCAAGTGGGCCTGCGGCGGGAAGAGTTGGCTGGTGAAATTTGGGTGAAATGAGGTGGGAATAAAGGAGGAATAAACTTCTTTCGGGCCCCCTAGAGTGGGTAGGGTCGTCTAACTGGACATCAGAATCCCGTCTTCCGCGAAAAATCCGTACCGCTAGGCGTGGCTGCTTGGAGAAACAACCTACCTTCCTCCACCAGCCAAGAGCTAAACCAGGCGGGGCGGGGCCAGGCTGGAAGGGGCGGGGGCAACCACAGGCCCCGCCCCGGTGCCAGCCCACCTGGCAGCGGCGGAATAAGTGGAGATCTGTGCCAGAAAGGTACGGCACTGTCAAGAGTGTTAACCCGTGAGCCCGCCACCCCGCGCCGCACCCGCGCCCTCGCAGGGTCCTTCTTCGCGCGGCTCGGGAGCGAACCGGTTGTCGCCATGGCATTCGCAAGCTGGTGGTACAAGACGGTAAATAGCAGAGATCGTATCTGGGCAAGACTGGGAATGAAGTGTGTTTGCTTTGCTTTACCCTTTTGGGCGTGCGGACGAGGTATTGTCCGGGGCTTCGCTGCGAATGTGACGTCCTCACAGACCTTCAAGTTACGCAGCGGGAGAGGCGGGAGGCGCACCTTCCTTTGGTATGTGAGTGTGAGCTCGTCCGGGCTTGCGACAGGGTGCGAGACGACGCACCAAGCTCATCTCGGGCTCACCAGTTGAATAGAACAGGAATTGGAGTTACAGGAGTTCCGCCCCTGCATGCAGATTCCTGGATGAACTCTCGAACGCAGCTCGCATTTCTATACTGGCAATCCTACCAAATAGGAGTGATAGCTAGTCAAGCTGGCACTTGTAGTATTTTGGAATTGGGAAGCATGATTTCATATTAGATTGCTTTCCAAAAATAAATAGATTGTACCGAGAGAGAGTAAAAATACTATGTCCCATTGTTTTGTGGTGAGAATTAGCAATAAATTAATTATGTACACTTCTCTCAGCATACATGGTATTGGGAAAAGCAAGGATGGTGTGATCAGACACTCTGAATCTAGAAAACCTGCTGCAATCAGGAAACTGCCACTTACCAATCAATGGCCATTAATTGAACATCCATTATGTGCCAGACAGTGTTCAAGTCTCCAGGTATATAGCAGAGAGCAAGACAGACTTTTGGACTCAAAGGGTGACGTTTTAAAATTTGTCTCCACATCTGTAAAGTGAGGATGAAAAATACAAAGCATAAGGATTAAAAAAAAAAGAAAGAAAAATTGCCATCCAGTGGGATCTGACTCATAGTGACCCCTCCTTGGGTTTCTGAGGCAGTATCACTACAGAGGTAGATTGCCCCATCTTTCTTCCCAGGAGTGGTTGGTGGCTTTGAACTGCCAGCTTCTGGTTAGCAGTCAGATGCCTTAGGCACTATGCTACCAGAGCTCCCAGCACAAGGATTGGTGATGACTAACTAGATTTATGTGAAAGTTCAGACATGTATACATTTAATGATTGGCAGTTCTCATTTTTCTTGAGATTTTTTTTTTTTATGAGAGTTTTCCATTACTTTACTTGGCGTTTTTAATAAGTCATTTTATTGATGTGATTAGAGAAAAATTTGCTTCCAGTAATTTATTATTCAAAGATTCTTATTAAAATGCACCATGTGAATTATCTGCAAATTTGGAGGGTAGTGACTCAGAATTGACTTCAGACTTCTTTCAAACTCATGATTCTGTAAATGAAATTATGCTGGGTTATTTGGATAAAAGTAGTTTAAATCTATGCTTTTAACCCTGTTAAGTTTACACATATTTTGACATTTTTGCTCCAGCCTCTCTTAGAATACAGTTTTGGAGCTGTTTTGAAAATTTTTGCCATAAGATTCTCCTAAAGTTAATTTTTCCCATACCAGTACCGTTCAGTAGGAATATAGTGTGAAGTACATGTGTAATTTTAAATTTCCTAGTAGCCACATTGACAAAAGCAAAAAGAAAGAGGTTAAATTAATGCTAATTTTATACTTTATTACATACTTCTTTAATTCCCAAAGGTTGTACAGTGATTAAGGCATTTGGCTGCTAATCAGAAGTTTGGCAGTTCAAACCCACCAGTCACTCCGTGAAAGAAAGAGGCAGTCTGTTTCTGTAAAGATTTACAGTCATGGAAACCCAATGGCAGTCGCATGAGTTGGAATCAACTTTGTCGCAGCAAGTTTGGTTTTGGTTTTTGGTTTACTTCCAAACATTATTTAAATATGCCATCAAAGTACAAATTACTGATACTAGTTTAATTCTTTTCTCATATTAGTTCTTCAAAATCCAGAAGCACGTCTGAATTTTGTACTTGCCACATTTCAAGTGCTCAGTAGCCTCAAGTGGTTAGTGGCTAGGTATTAGTACAACTCTAGAAAAAAAGTTCTTAACTTTTTTTTGTTTTTACATGAGAGTGGCTTTGTGATCATGGACCATTTTGAAAATCAAATGACAATTTATGGACCATTTTCCCACAACAAAACACATAACATACACTTATGCGATTTCCCATGTAACTTTAGAGATTCTCGCTAATTAAAAAACTTTTCAAAGAAGTTTTCATTAAAAGATGACACAACTTGAAGAACAGAAATTGAAAACCTTTAAAATCACACTAATAGGATTTTCATCCTAAAAGCACCTTAAAAAATTAATGATAAAGATGATCTGCTTAGAATATGTATAGGAATATATATGTGTGTGTATACACACACACACACACCCACACACACACTATATATAGTAAATCCTGTAATTAAAATTCTTTTAGTAGAATCTTTTAAACACTGAAAATGGATGGCACATAACAACAACAACAATATATAGTAAATGCTGTAATTAAAATTCTTTTAGTAGAATCTTTTAAACACTGAAAATGATTATGAATGTCCTGCTTTAAAAGCTCAGGCAGAATCAAATAGTAATGTAAAACTATTAAAAGCTGTACCGAAGATGTGTTTGTTTAAGGGAGTGCCACCTGTAAAGCTAATAAGTGAAACATTATAATGTGCGTTTCCACATTAAATACCATTGATACTGTTGATTTTATCTTCTGAAGAATTGTGCTGTCATGGTTTGAAAAGAAAAATGTTAGATTTGAAGTATATCTGATGGACATCAAAATGATGAGGCATGAATGAGTTAAATTTGGTTTAAGTCCATACTCACCTTCCCAACTCATAAGATGATTCAATATAGCCATGCTAATTAAAGGTGTTTCTTAGCTTAATTAGACCCATGGCCCCAGTGGTAGCACGATCAAGGTGCCCAGTCATTTGGGAAGCCTGATCATCGCAGCCAGCCTGGGAGGAGTGTTGCAAGCCTTCCATGGCAGGACAGACCACTTGACTGCTGTCAGTTTTAGGAGTTAGGAATACAGAGTTGTAGGGTCTGCAGAAAAGACACAGGCTTGGGGTAGTGGTGGTGCTGAGGTCAGAACACAGCTTTCCTCTTTTAGTTTGCAGCCCCTGAGTTGGTTTGCTCCCTCATTGCAGATGACCTTTTTAAACTAACAGTAAATATCATCTGATGATATTTGTCATCAGTTTTTACACTTCCCAGAAATTCATTATATTCCACAAGTGATTTTTAAAGAATGATGTAACTGTCTAGGGGTGGAAACAGTGGGTGGTCATTTAAGATTCAGAGGTGAATGGCTGGGTAATTAGGTCTGAGTAAACTGTCTGGGCAGAACACAAGACTGTTCTAAGCAAACCATCTTTATTTATTTATTTATTTTCCCTTAAGGTATTTTGAAGATGAAAATCCTATTAATGTCATTCTGAAGTTTTGCTCTTCTAGTTGTGCCGTTTTCTTTTGATGAAAACTTACCTGAAACTTTACAGCTACCGTTAAAGAAAAAAAATAAATATGTCAAGGAGGTATCTTCTAATTAAGAAAAATGCAAAAACAACTCCATCCAACAAATACGATTTATATGAATTGCTTGCTGGGATGAGCAAATCAGTTAACCCAGGGGAAAAAAGCTGTACTGTGGTGGTTAGGCAGGAAATGCTGCCCCTGAAAACTGGGCAGCATACACATTAAGACTTATTAAGTACAAAAGTAAGAAAGTGAAGCAAACTTCTTCATATAAAAGATAAAAAAAAAACAACAAAAACTCACTGCCATTGAGTCTGTTTGACTGATAGCGATCCCTCCTTGGATTTTGGAGGTGTTATCTGTACAGAAGTGGATTGTCCAGTCTGCCTTCCAAGGAGTGGCTAGTGGATTTGAACTGCCAGCCTTCTGGATAGCAGTCAAATGCCTTAGGCACTACCAAAACACTGAGTATTTGCAAGTCCAGATCCAACCCCTGTGAAAGAGTTCCAAATGCTAGTGTGCTTCTGAAATGCCTTTTGCTTTATTTATCTGGGAGGGAGAGAAATGTTCTAATAGTAGATTATAGTGATGGTTGCACCATACAATAAACATACTAAAACATACTGAATAGTACACTTTAAATGAAAGCATCTATGGTATGGCATATGAATTGTATCTCAGTAAAGCTGGGGCTCCTTTAAATAGTGAAGGCTATTTGAAAGCACTTTCAAAATTTTCCTTCTCCAGCTCAGAGACAAATCTAGAGAGCAACATTTGCATGCCCGGGGACAGCTGTAACAGAATCATCAAGCAATAAAAGGTTATCCTGGTGTCCTCTGGACTTCACTTGCACACACAGCTCACCTCTCTTGCTCCACCCACAAATTCTTCTTGCATTGTACCTAGGCGTGTTCTCAGAATCTTAAGGATTCAGTGAAGCATAAGGGTTTAAGCATTATAGGTCTGCATTTAATGTTTAATATCTATTTTCTTTTATATGAGAATCCCTAACACAATTTTTTCTATAATTTGGTCACAGATATTTATAGATGGGCAGAAAGGTATTGTGTATTGAAAGCCAGGCCTTCCATTTTCTTAGATTTTTATATTAATCATTCTCCCTTTAGCACCTAGTACATAGTGGGTACTCACTAATGCATGTTTTTTTGTTTTTTTTTTCTCCCTTGAGTAAATAAACCCTGCCTATTATATTAATAAGCCAGGAGCTCTGGTGGCATTGTACCTAAGGCATTTAACTACTAACCAGAAGGCTGGCGGTTCAAACCCACCAGCTACTCCTCACGATGAAGATTGGGCAATCTACTTCCATAGTGATATTGCCTGGGAAGCCCAAGGAGGGGTTGCTTTGAGTCCAACTCCACGGCAGTGAGTTTTTTTTTTTTGTATTATATGTTAGCCTGGGAGCTCTGGTGGCATAGTGCCTAAGGTATTTGACTGCTAACCAGAAGCCTGCTGGTTCAAACCTACTACCCACTTCTCAAAGACTGGGCAATCTACTTATGTAGAGATACCACCTTAGAAACCCAAGAAAGAGTTGCTATGAGTCGGGATCCACTGGACAGCAATGAGTTTGGGTTTTTTTGGTTTATTATATTAGTCTTCTTTGTGAATTTGGGGTTTTCAGTATTGAAACCGAGTAAAATGACTAGGATATTGGCTTCGAGTAATACCACAGAAGACCCATACTCTTGACATAAGGGAATTATAAAATTTTTATGTGTACACAGAAGAGAGAATAGTATAATGAGCTCTCGTGTAGTCAACACCAAAAATGATCAGTATTTTGGCTGGCTGGTGGGTTTGAACCGCCACCCTTCTGGTTGGCAGTCAGATGCCAACAGTGAAGAGCATTGTGCCACCAGAGCTCTTCTGTTTTGTCTATCTGACTCCCACCTCCACCAACACACAACATATCCAAAGTTTTTCTAAAGCATGGGGATTGTACATTTTAATGTCATCCCTGTGACCAACTTGCTGTAGATTGTTTGGAGAATTGATGATATATCCCTCTTGTACTATATTTGCTCAGCTGAAGGTGTAAGACTAATAGAACAAACGGTCATGAGTTAGTAAACAAAAGCTATCAGATGGACATGGTTCCTATGTACTATCTAAGGAAGACAAAAACCAGAATTCTTCTACTGTGATGTTTACAGTCTTAGAAAATGAAACCTTCAAACCTTTGTTTAATTCTCATATCCATTTCACTGTCTCACAATTCACCTAACTCAGATTGATGCCAGAGAAGAAGGGAGTGAAATAACTGTTTTCTTAAGATGAATCAGGCAATAGGCAATATTCTTCATTAACAGCTGGTTTTATAAATATACCGATCCCTGAGGTAGGTACCACTGGCCCCATTTTAATAGGAGAAAATGGAAAGGTTAAATTGCTTATCAACGGCATATAGCTTTACAAACCATTTCTCTTTCTGCCTTACCAGAGTACATCAGTCAGAGGTAACCAAGGAACAGAAACCACTTTGAGTATTTAAAACAAAGGGAATGTTATGCAGGGAGTTGGTTACAAAGTAACAGAAGAGTCTGGGAAACCAGCAGGGGTGCTGAGGCAACCTAGAGATTAGAAATTGCAGGCACTTTGATGGTGCAGTGGGTAAGTGCTCAGCTGCTAACCAAAAGGTCAGTGGTTCCAACTTGCCAGCCTCTTCTCAGGAGAAAGATGTGGCAGTCTACTCCCATAAAGATTTACAGCCTTGGAAACCCTGTGGGGGCAGTTCTGTTCTATCATATGTAGTGGCTATGAGTCAGAATTGACTCATTGGCAATGGGATCATGGAGCTACCAGTCCTAGGCAGAAGGGATGGAGGGAGAAGTGCTACCAGGGTCACCTGTGGAGGCTGGAACCACGGCTGGCCTGGCCTGCAGGAGAACCTACTAGAGAGGCCCCCATAGACAGAGAGGAGGGGCCAAATATTACTCTTTCCTCTCTGCACTCCTTTCCAGTCTTCTGTTAGAACTTCCCATTGGCCAAACCCAACCTGAACCCATCCATCAAGGGAGTTTGGGAAATCCAACCAGCAGACAGCCCCTGCCCCACCACCCACCAAACAGCAGGAAAACGCAAGGAATCCTGAGGACAGACATTCCCAGGGCCTGTACTCAAGGGAAACTTGTGAAACCAAACTAGCTTTACATCTTGGTCCTTCTGCTTGTTTGCTGAACAATCTCAAAGTAAGTGTCCTATTGTAGCATGTACAATACACACAATAATAGATTTTAGGGATTTCAAAAGAAGTATCAATTTGAACATTAATCTTGTCTTTTAATATTTCAAGGTATTTTCTCAGCCTCTTTCTCTCTCACCTGGTTTACTGACCTGAAAGAGAAAAATAAAATAACTCAGGAAACATTTAGAGGTTTATGGAAATGGAATAATTCAATCAGAAATTACTTGTCACGTCCCCACCACAGGACTAGAAATAAAGAATGTAATTTACCCTCTGGCTGGAAAGGCAACATACACATTTATGAAGCAATTAGGAAGCAAGGCAACATACAATAAAGTACTAATTTATTTGCTTTACTAAAAAAATAGAGACTACTATACACATGAGAAGGTATGCAGTGTCATTAATAAGCGCGGCTCAGAATTAGTCAGGAAACATTAGTGTGAACACAGGGCACTGTGCTCCTTCATTGAGCAATCAATTTACCCAGGAGGGGCAGAGCTGCCCTGGCCTGCATGACCTGGGAGCCTCCCAGTGGCATCGACTCAAGAGAGGTGGTTTGAGGAGCACCCCCTTCCACTTCCTGTTATGGTGCCCACAGATTCTGCCCCCAAACCAGAGATTACCAATCCTGGCTGCATATAGGGAATTAAAAAAAGTAATAATCATCATGCCTAGGCCCCACACCAGACAAAACGAAATCTCAACCGTTTGGGTGGGTCTCTGGCATGTGAACATGTGTGCTTCCAAAAGCACCCCAGGGATTGTGGAGTCCCATGAAAGAGGGCACCTTCTGCTAACCTGAAGTCTTTCTGGCCATCAGAAGTCTCCTGGAGCAAGCCTTTCTCAGTATTTGTGGGTGGAGTGAGAGAGGTGAGCTGTGTGTGCTAGCCAAGTCCAGAGGGCACCAGGATAACCTTTTATTGCTTAATGATTTTGCTACAGCTGTCCCCGGACATGCAAATGTTGCTCTCTAGCTTTATCTCTGAGCTGGAGAAGGGAAATTTTGGAATTGTTTTTAAATAACCTGCTATTTAAATGAGCCCCAGCTTTACTGAGATATAATTCATATACCATACAATGCTTTCATTTAAAGTGTGCAACTCAGTATGTTTTAGTATATTCACTGTATGGTGCAACCATCACTACAATGTACTTTTAGAATATATCTCTCCCTCCCAGAAGAAACATCTATTTTTTTTTTTTTTTAAATAACGCAAAAGGCATTTCAGAAGCACACTAGCATTTGAAACTCTTTCACAATAGTTGATTTGGACTTGCAGAAACTGTTTTTGTGCATTCTCTTTCATGTGTAGAACTTTGTTTCATTTTATCTTAATGTGTATGGAATATACCCTTGTCTGTGTATCTGGGTAACTATAGAGGATGTGCCCAAATGCTCCAAAGCCAAAGCCTACCACTGGCCTTAGTGAGTAAGAGTGAAGGCTCCAAGCTTATTGCTTCCAGCTTTGTTGATTTCCTGACACCTTTATGGTTTGTAAGGAGCTCTGGTGGCGTTGTGGTTAAGGCATTGGGCTGCTAACCAAAAAGTTTGGCAGTTAGAACCCAGTAGCCACTCTGAGGGAGAAAGACAAGGCAGTCTGCTTCCATAAAGATTTACAGCCTTAGAAACCCTATGGGGGTCAACTTTGAGTTGGAATTGACCCAATGGCAGTGGGTTTAGTTTAGTTTTTGGTTATGGTTTTGCTATGACAAAAGAGTTTAAGCATATAACTGCTATTTCCTCTGGTAGCATAGTGCCTATGGCACTTAACTGCTAACCAGAAGGCTGGCGGTTCAAACCCATCAGCCACTCTGGGGAAGGAAGGTAGGGCGATCTACTTTGGTAGTGATACTGCCTCGGAAACCCAAGGAGGGGTCACTATGAGTCGGGTCCGACTTGATGGCACATAACAACAACAACAACAACAAAACTAAAACAAAGGACAGCTGTACTTGCGAAATAAGTGATGATGCCAGGGAAGCAGTTTAGAAAATTTTGACTTTCTGAGAGAAGACAGGAAAGCCTTTTATCTTATTTTTTCTTTGCCTCTGAACTGCTATCACACATACCTCTTTTGCCCCTCATCCAAGCTCCCATGTTATTTCCTGTCGTCAGTGGCCTTGTCCTTCTAATAAATTCTTTATTGCTTAAGGTCTGGGATCTTGCTCTTCCTGTCTCTGTCCTTCTTCCCAGCTGCTTACGCAGGATGGATTTTATAAGTATTATATGTTTGATGTGTAAAACAAGTCAAGTGTAGATTAGGAAGTTTTTGTTTTTCCATACTAGAGCACTAGAGGAGCTCTGGTAGCATAGTGGCTAAAAGCACTTGACTGCTAACCAGAAGGCTGGCGGTTCAAACCCACCAGCCACTCCTCGGAAGGAAGGTTGGGCAATCCTACTTCCGTAGTGATACTGCCTCGGAAACCCAAGGAGGGGTCGCTATGAGTCGGGGCGACTCGACGGCACATAACAATAACAACAACAGAGCATTAGATTGATAAGTAGCCCAGTCCTGGCCCACAGATAAAAACTCTAAGTCTGTGACTAAGGTGGATCTCACATTTCAGGTCCTTGGTTACTCTATCTATAAAAAGAGATGACAATGTATATTGCATAGAATTGCTGTGGGGATTAAGTGAGATCCCTTAGATGAAATGCATAGCACTGAGTCTAGCACAGAGTCTCTGGTTGGCACAGAGGGTTAAGCACTTGACTACTAACTGAAAGGTTGGTGGTTCAAATCAACCCAGAGGTACCTCAAAAGAAAGCCTTGGCAATCTACTGCCAAAAGATCACAAGCGTTGGAAACCCTATGGGGCATAGATCTGCTTTGAAACACATGGGGTTTCCATGAATCAGAGCCCACCGGATGGCAACTGGTTTGGTTTTTTGGTTTTGGGGCCTAGCACAGATTAGATACTTGAGTGTTCATTTCTTTGCCCTCATACAGGGAATCCTCCCCCGGCTTATCAGTTAGTTTTGTTGTGCAGTTCTGTTTCCTGAGCTGTCACTCCTTTCCTTTTCCCTGCTTCTCTTATCTTTTCCCACCCTATCAGCTCTTCACTAACAGTGGTAAACAAAGTTTTCTCTCCTCAATTTCAGACTCTTGCAAGTTCCTAAATTAGACCAAATTTGACAAATATTGTTCCTGACTTTTTCATTCCACCAGCTCAGTGATGTGGAAAGTGCTCAGTTATATCTATGAATTTCAAGATCAGGCACTTTGACTCTCTCTCAGTGAAAGGATATAAATAATACAGACTGCTGAACATTGAATACTATTCAATGGTTCATTTATAAAGTTGCTTTTCACTAGATACTGAATGACTTAGGGAATTCTTGTTAATTCTCTTAGCATGATGATAGTATTGGAATTATATGAGAAAATGTCCTCAATTTAAGGAGATGCATAGTGAAATATTAGAGGTGAAGTTTCATGATGTCTGCAATTGCTTTCAAATATAGGTGGTATAGACATAGAATTAGATAGATAGGTAACACATATGACAAAATATGATAACAAATATTAATAGTTGTTGAATCTAAGTAGTAGGAATATGGACAATTATACTATTCTTTCAAATTTTTGGGTTTGAATATTTTCATAAAAGAATCTGGGTTTAAAAAAAGTAAAGACAATGGAAAAATATAACACACAGAGTTATAAAAAAAAGTTGTCATTCAACTCTTAGTAATTTTTACGTTCTTTTTGACTTTTTTTTTTTAATTTAAAAAAGAGGAAGACCCTCAATGAAATGGATTGACATAATGGCTGCAACAATGGGTTATTTAAATTTTTGTTTATTGTAAAAAACAATTTCTGTTGGGAGCAAATACATCTTTTAAATACCATAAAATGCTTCTAACAATCACAATTTTTAAGTTGTCATTATAACTTAACATTTTTAAAGCATTCATTACATCTATCTCTCCCAGATTTATATGAAATCAACATAATTTTGAGAGTTTCAATGGAACCAAGTAACTGAGTATGTGGGAGGACTACAATAGAATCCCTTTTGACACACCACCTACAAAACAAATTTTTTAAAGAAAAATGCCTGTATACCTAAATTTTCAGAGAAACTGGGCTGTATGTATATGCACTTACTATAGTGCAAGTTGTTAATGAGTCTTTCTCCAATCCTGAAGCCACAGTGTTCTTCATACAGTACAGTTTTTCAGATTATTTGTTCAGTATGTAGATTACATAAATATGGTGAAAGCATATAACCCTGATGCACGTCTTTCTTGATACACATGTATACTAGATAGTAACTGGTATGTCTGTGTGCAGGAGCTCTGGTAGCGTAATGCCTGAGGCACTTGACTGCTAACCAGAAGGCTGATAGTTCAAACCCACCAGCTACTCCTCAGGAGGAGGATCGGGCAATCTACTTCCGTAATGATACTGCCTCAGAAACCTGAGGAGGGGTCGCTATGAGTCGTGTCTGACTCGATGGCACATAACAACAACAACAACATAACTGAGTAGAACTGCTCTGGTAGCATAGTGCCTAAGGCACTTGACTGCTAACCAGGAGGCTGGCGGTTCAAACCCACCAGCCACTCCTCGGAAGGAAGGTTGGGCAATCCTACTTCCGTAGTGATAACTGCCTCGGAAACCCAAGGAGGGGTCGCTAGGAGTCGGGGTCGACTCGATGGCAAATAACAACAACATAGGGTAATAAATCACAATATGCGTTTGCCACATAAGCAGGATACAGAGTACAGAGTAGGGCCATGTGGAGCTACACCAGACAAGAGCTGAGGTCCTCTGTTACATTTTCTCATTTGTAATGTGGAAGTAATTCTGTTTCCTGACATTCAATATTGGTGCCATTACTTATTTCTCTCTAATTTGAAAAAGCTAAGGATTTGGAGATGTGGAATGAATGTGATAACATGGTTGTAAAATTACTAGCTTTGGAAAGATACACATTTGGTAAATCTCTCTTTTTAGATCTCTCACTCAAATACTGTCTCCAAATGTTGAATGATTCTTTTAAAGAAAAGTAATGTTTCCCTCCAGTCTGGCCTTTATGAATCTTTTGCTCACCAATTACTCAATTATTCTAACACTTACTGATTGTTGTTGTTAACTGGCATTGAGCTGGCCCCTGACTCATGATGATGCAATGCACAATGGAACAAAACTACTCAGGCCTATAGGATTCCCATGTTTGGTTGTGGATCAGACCATCGTAATCCAGAGTTTTCCTTGGCTGACTTTCAGAAATAGATGAATGCATCACTAGGCCTTTCTTCCTAGTCTGTTTTAATCTGGATGCTCTGCTGAAACCTGTTCAGCATCATAGCAACACACAGACATGTTGTTGTTGTTTTTGTGCCATCGAGTCAGACACGACTCATAGCGACCCCTCCTCAGGTTTCCGAGGCAGTATCACTACGGAAGTAGATTGCCCGATCCTTCTTCTGAGGAGTAGCTGGTGGGTTTGAACTATCAGCTGTCTGGTTAGCAGTCAAGTGCCTTAGGCATTACGCTACCAGAGCTCCTGCACACAGACATACCAGTTACCATCTAGTATACATGTGTATCAAGAAAGACGTGCATCAGGGTTATATGCTTTCACCATATTTATGTAATCTACATACTGAACAAATAATCTGAAAAACTGTACTGTATGAAGAACACTGTGGCTTCAGGATTGGAGAAAGACTCATTAACAACTTGCACTATTCAGATGACACAATCTTGCTTGCTGATAGTGAAGAGGACTTGAAACACTTACTGATGAAGATCAAGGACTAGAGTTTTCAGTTGGATTACACCTCAAGAAAAAGACAACAAAAATCATCCTCCCAACTGGACCAATTAGCAACATCATGATAAATGGAGGAACAACTAAACTTGTTAAGGATTTCATTTTACTTGGATACACAATCAACACCTAGAAAGTTACAGTTAAGAAGTCATGGATGTATTGTGTTGGGCAAATCTGTTGGAAAAGATCTCTTTAAAGTGTTTAATAGCAAAGATGTCTATGGTTTAGTAAATTACATAGTGTAGCTTTTCTAGCCATAAGTCTTTGTAAACTCTGTGGTGGAATTTGCCATGAGCAACTAAGTAGCTCCAGATTGTTAAAATTATCCACCTGGGGTATTTCTGTTGCCAGTGGCAGGAAGCAATCTTCTGGGAAGTTCTCTCTCTCTCTCTCAGGTGTATAGAATTCTGATGTTGAGACTGGTTAGTTTGGCCACTGTGCCAGGTTCAAAAGGAGCTCTCTTGGAGGCAGAAGGACTCTATTGCTGCTGGGAGAGATGCAAGAGACACGAGCTGCTGGGAGACACACGAGAGACGCATGCTGCTGGGAGAGAGACTGAGAGAGTGTCGGTTGAGAGACGGGTGGTTGAGAGAGACACCATGTTCCTGAACTTGAATTGTAGCCTATCGCTTCCCTAATAAACTCTATAGTCTGTGAGTTCTGTGTGGCCTCTGAAGCGAATTATCAAACCCAGCAGGAAGGTGGTGGGTGCTGCGGGAGGAACGGTTGGTGTCAGGGCTGGAGGGACATGGCATGTCTGGCCTCTCAGGAATCGGTCTTGGGCTACTGATGGTGATTCTCTCTTCCTCTTGTGGGATTAGAGGAGGTCAGAAGTTGTGGTCCCCTTGCCTCTGGCAAAAGCATGAGCCACCAAATTTCAGCAACTTAACACCAGGTCAGTGACAAACATCTTCCTCTTCATTTGGTCAGGTTCTACTCAGCTCAGCCCTAGCCATCCCAGCTAAGTCAGTGTCACTTTGAAGACTAACATGTGCCTGACCCAAGCTGTGGTATTTTCAATAACCTCATATACATGTGAAAGCTAGACATTGAATAAAGAAAACTACAGAAGAATAGATGCATATGAATTACGGTGTTGGTGAAGAATATTGAATATACCATGGACTGCCAGAAGAACAAACAAATCTATCTTGGAAGAAGTACAGCTGGAATGCTTACTTAGTAGACAGAATGGCCAGACTTCATCTCTCATACTTTGTTCATGTTGTCAAGAGGGACTTGTCCCTGTAGAAGGAGATCATATTTGGTAAAGTGAAGTGTCAGCAAAAAAGAGGAAGACCCTCAATGAAATGGATTGACACAACGGCTGCAACAATGGGCTCAAGCATAGCAGTGATTGTGAGGATGGTGCAGGGTTGGGCAGTATTTCGTTCTACTCTTGTACAAGATCACTGTGGAGCTGACTCAGTGTTGATGACTAACAACATCATGCATGTGTGCATATATATAGATATATTAAAGCATATGTACACACACACTTTAAAATGGTTCCTTTTTTCAGACTGATTAATTACTCACTACTGATTGACATCAACTGTGGGTAAACAAACCTTTGACTAGGATGTCTAAATACAATAATTTCTTAACTCAAGCCATGTAGGGGGTTAGATTCGCCAAGCTATTACAGCTTGAGTGTTTTTCTGTAGATTCCACTCACTGAACAAACCCACTGCCATTGAGTTGATTCCAATTCATAGCGACCCCCATTGTGTTTCTGAAGTGGTGAGTCTTTACAGAGGTAGATTGCCCCATCTTCTTTCTGCAGAGCGACTGGTAGATTTAAAGCCTCAGCCTTCTGGTTAGCAGTCAGATGCCTTAGGCACTATGCCACCCAGAGCTCTTTATGAAGGTGATTCTTGCTAGTTTTTCACAAAAATTCATAAAAATTAAGACCATTTTTAAAATAACATATCTGTTGATATGATTAAAGGGAATATTATCTTATTGCACTTAGCATGGTATAGTGGCAAAACACAGATTTTATGGCAGAAAACCTGGTTTATGACCTTTTTTCCATTTACTAGTTATGTGTCTTTGTGTAAAACACTAAATGACTCTTATTCTTAGTTTTCTCATATATGCAATCACATATTATTTTTTTGGTATAAATAATGTATATGGAAATGCCTTGTAGTTAATAATGATATAAATTATTATTATTACCACTCAGAATATTCCATTGAAATATATATGCATATATATAACAAAAAAAGCACCAAATTCACTGTTGTCCAGTCATTTCCGACTCATAATGATCCCTCCTTGCACTCCTGAGGTGCTATCTCTACGGGAGTAGATTACCCAATCTTCCTTTATATCTATATCTACATTGTGATTCTGCTCTATGGAACATAATGTTATTTTATGTTTTGGTTTAACTGAGGGTGGTCAAGGGAGTTCTGGTGGAGTAGTGCCTAAGGCATGTGACTCCTAATCAGAAGGCTGGCAGTTCAAACCCACAAGCCATTCTTCAGAAGGAAGGCTGGGCAATCTACTTCCACAGAGATACCACTTTGGAAACCCAAGGAGGTATTGCTATGAGTCGAATTGACTGCAGTGATTGGTTTTTTGGTTTTGGAGGGTAGTCAGGCTTGAATCCAATGTTGAGCTCCCTTTTTTCACTTTCTTGTACATCCCACAATATTCAAGAAATGAAATAATTATTTTTTGTTCTCTAATTTTAAAAAAATTATTTTTATTGTTGTAAAGAATATACACAGCAGAACATACACCAATTCAACAGTTTCTACATATACATTGATTACATTCTTTGAGTTGTGCAATCATTTTCACCCTCCTTTTCTGAGTTTTTCCTCCACCAGTAACATAAACTTACTGCTACCTAAAGTTTCTATCTCATTTTTCAAGTTGCTGTAGTCAGTTTGATCCCATATTGATAGATTTTAAAAGAACACAATGTTCAAGGCAGGTATTACTTTATTAGTTAAGCTGAACTATTGTTTGGCTATAAGAACACTTCAGGGAATACTTTTGGTTTAAGATTTAATGATTGTCTCAGGGCAGTAGTTTCAGGGGTTCATCCAACCTCCCTGGCTCCAGAAAATCTGGATTCCCTAAGAATTTGAAATTCCATTCTACATCTACATTTTCCCCTTTTTGGTCACGATTCTTCTATAGAATCTTCGATCAAAGTATTCAGTAATGATAGCTCGGCACCATCCAGTTCTGGTCTCATGGCAAATGAAACAATTACTTGTATCATCTTTTGAGGAATATATACTTCTTTTTTCCCTAAAAAAAATGCTATAAACTTTATGGTGTATTTTATCATATCAACATCAAAAGAAATGAGCATGTAATGCTTAAAGGCTTTATGTACCACATGAAAATATTTACATTCATTTCCAGTGTCGCAGTATGAAAGCATATTCTGTTTATGGACATAATGAAATTCTAAAGCCATAATAAACAGAAGTTGCTGGTATGGTCCTGCCACTTCAGATTGTGTCTTTCCAGATTGGTCACTTCTCAGATGGAAAAGCTCTAGGGAGTCCCTAACAGCCATGGGAATTGATAAGTGACTTGAGTAGTTGTTGTCCTCATTTAAATGCACACTAAACTGAGGCTTAAGTATACCATCAGCTTCAACATGGTCTTTGTAGATCTCATCTTCATGACGAACCAGATGTCTCCCTTACGGCAATTTGGGCTTTACAATTGCATGAGGCATTTTGTAGGAGACGAGATGCTGCCTTAGCGTTACCATGAGATTTTCATCTGGTTAATTACAGACTGACTTTCTACATCCCAAATGAATGTTGGTAGCTTCCCTTGACTTTTGAAAATCACCTGTATTGGTATAGAATTACCATCATTCTCAGGAGAAAGATTAAAAGGGTCCATGTCTATAAAGTCTATGTGTTTGGCCTTTTGGGATTAAAGTGACTTTTATATTATCTTGTATCATCTTTCCCTACTAAACACAATTTTTTTATATATGTATTTATATAGCATGCCAATGAGAAAACAAGTGGATCACCTTCTAAACCAGGAGAAAAGAAAGGAGCAGATGAGGTAATTATTAATAATACTTGGTGTTCATTTTTTGTTGCTTTTAAATTGTGAATTCTGTCTTGAAACATTAAATAATGAGATACCAAAGAGAATACTGGCAAATTTAGTTTTAACTAAGATTTGACTCAAGAATATAAGAGGAAATCATTAAAAGTAAAGAGCTTCTGGGAAATGATTCAGTTATTTAGAGTGCTTCCCCTCTAGAAATCAGTGAATCTTAGTAGTTTTTTTGGTGAACATGGCAGATTTATAAGGGGAAACCGAATGCTATAGTTTCTGGAAAAGGAAATCTTTGTTCATGAAAGTGCATCATAAAAGGAGGACAAGGATGGCTGAAAATAAAGTCATTCAAGTTCATAAATAAAAGGAAGAAAGAAAAAATTATTTTTATTTGGACCAATTCACTGGAAATCCCAGTCAAACCAAATATGCTCACTTTGCCGTGAGTTTTTTTGAGCCTGCGAATATTTCTTTTTACTGAATGTTACATCATTATGGGCACTGTCAACACTGGCCTGCTCTCTAGGGAAGGGAGATGGAAAGTGCTCTGGACCTGCCTCCCTTTGGCTACTTTTTACATTTGAAATCTCCATAGGTATGTTTATCTTTATTCCATAGAAAGTATTTCTTTTCCAACTTTTAAAGCTCATAGGACCAGGTTCTAAAATGTGTGTGAATTTTTAGAAACCTAAAGTGACCATTTTATTTTCTCTGTATTGTCCAACATTCAATAAATGTCTTTAGAAATGTAGTTACTTCTCTGACTGATATTCTGCATTTTTAAAATACTCAAAATATAAGGAGGCAGTTACGGCTAGAGCATGCCATGCATTTTCTACTGAGGTTTACTCCACAACTTCTATCATAATTTCTGTTACTTATCCTCAAGAAAATATAATTTAGATGATTTCTTTCTAAGGAAATTAGTAGTGAATTTTTGTCCCCATGGAAGGCAAATATTCTTTAAAAATTAATAGTAAAAATAAATGTATTAAAATTTCATCCTATTTCTTGGATTATTATAAAATGAATTTCCTTGTAGAAAGCCATCTCTTTTTTCTTTTACTATTGTGAAAATATATACCATATCACCAGTTCCTTTATCAACCCAACCCTTTTAAATATATTCATTGCTGTTATCTATAAAACGAATTATTTAATCAAATATTAAGTACTTCTTGTTTGAACACAACAGTATTCCTTTTTCTTTCAGACAAGGAAATACTCTTCATGGATGTTATTCTCTATTAATATTAATAAAAATTAAACTATTTGCACAAAAAGGAATGTTTATCTGCAAAGAAAAGATTATGTTCTCTTCCAATATAGTCAAGTGAATAGTAGGCCATTTCTTATTGAATCATTCTTGCACATTATGTTATAACTTCAAAGTGTAAATATTATACCTTGAATGGACAGGCATTTATTGATTTAGCCAACAACTACTAGCACAGACTTAGGTCTGTACTACAGAGCACCTTGCTCCAAATTTGTAAAGAGCTTGAAAAATCTGATAAGGAGCCCTGTTACAGATGCAGCCAGAGAAGAACTCCAGATTTCTGTGCCAGTAGAGGCAGGTTGTCCTTTCAGTTTGAAGCTGAAAGTCTGAACTTCTGCATCCAGAGGAGGAAGAAATTTTTTATCTCTTTATCCACAGCTCAGTCAATTTGGACATTGTTTCATTGCACTGCTGGGAAATTCAGATTTACAACTGCTGCCCTTGTGCCAGAACCTAGATGCATCAGTTTCTTCTTCTCTGTCATAAACAGAGAAGAAGAGAGGAGATAGAGGCTTTATCTTGTTCCCATGGCTTAAATCAATGTACAGTTGTAATGTATTCTGAGATTGAAAATTGTTCATCATCTCATCAAGTTCTGCCCATATCTGTTTGCTAGAATGGATGGATACTGGGGTGGGATAACTTGGTGGTCAAGATATTTCCAAAATGGTCTCTCCTGAAAATAGCCTGTTTCATGTAAACCCTGAAATGTTATATACAAATAGGTCATAGATGAGATATTGTGGACCTGAAGACAACTCAGGTAAACTATCCTATATTAGTCATTTTGGCCTTCATGTCCATGGTTATAAAGCTGTGTGCAATCAGGATTTGTTATCTGCCCTGCCTACCGTCTGTGGTTATTTGTCATCACTCTGACTTTTCAAAAGGAGCTCTGGTGGCACAGTGGTTAAAGCATTCTTCTGCTAACAGAAAGGTTGGCAGTTTGAACCCACCAGCCACTCTCTGGGAGAAAGATGTGGCAATCTGCTTCCATAAAGATTTACAGTCTTGGAAACTCTATGGGTGCATTTTTACTCTATTTTACAGGGTAGGTATAAGTCAGAATTGACTTGACAGCTGTGGGTTGGGTTTGGTGTCTTCCCAACATTACTTGAGAAAGATCTCCTGAAACATATTTCTTTTCTCAAACATTTTCTTACCTGCTGCTTTGTTGGACAAGAAGTGAGATTAAGAAATTTAGCTTGGATTTTAGTAATCCATTTTCAAACTAGCATTTAGTTCCAAAGGTTAAATAACTGAATATCTCACAAAAATATGCAAATATACTTATCAGGCCTTCAAGGACAAGCCTTTGTTTTGGGGACAAAGTCAGTTTGGAAATTTGCTTTCTGTGCTTAGGTGGCATAGTGCCTAAGGCAGTTGACTGCTAACCAGAAGGCTGGCAGTTCAAACCCACCAGGCACTCCTTGGAAAGAAGGTTGGGCAATCTATGTAGTGAAACCGCCTCAGAAACCCAAGGAGGGGGTCGTTCTGAGTCGGATCTGACTTGATGGCAGTGGATTTGGGTGGGTGCTTAGGGATAATGCTTGGTATTTTTCCTCTTTCTTGTGTTACTCAACTCTAGTTTATTTGGAAGTACAAGAAAAAAGGCAGAGAGAAGGACTTCGGGGGGATATAACCAAGAGTGAAAAAACAATTAAGGTTAAGTTAGGATTGCCTTTATACTCTTATATATAAAAAATACTTGGGGACGAATGCAGCTGTGTGCATTTCAGAATTCTTTCTCCCTTGCTATAATAAACAGATATATATATACACACACATATGAATATGACCCCCCTGTACTGCCACTGAGTGATCTAAAATGTTTGAATCATGAAACTGAAACATCATTTGTCATGTTGCATTTGTAATGTGAATGCTTTAGGATGGAGCAGTGTCAGTACCTATGGGAATTTATTTATTTATTTTTATTAGATCCATTTTAGGAATTCTTCCTGTCTTTCTCGGCTGTGGAGGAATTACAGAACTAAAAGTTGTTGCATGAACTAACAAGCCAAAGATAAAATGACCAGAGAGCAGGAGAAGGAAAAATGAAAACACTTACCATCAGCATCTTTAAATACAGTGAATGGAACAAAGAATACTTTCCAAACCTGCAATTAAATCTATTTAAAGTATTTGATTGGCACATCAAGCCACACTGGAGGAGTATAGACATTTTAGCAACACATTTCAGGGAAGTCTTGAGGGTCAGAATTTAAGGACAAGATGGGCATGATCTCACAGGGCCAGTTTTGAAAACTTAAAATTAGATAATAGATATATTTTTATGGATCGAGAAAGGAAATTCTAAATAGAAAAGAATAGAAATTGTGTCTTAAATGAAAAGATTTTCAATAAATTTTCTTTATCATGCTAGAATTCTTTCTCTTGGTGTTTACCTTTCTTCCTTCTAAAATGTTTGAATTAAGTATTGAATCATTCAACTGTTTATTTCCTTAATTCTTTTAATGAAATTGATCTTTTAAAAAAATCAGAAGAAAACTAATACATTTTGTGAAAAGAAACAATATTACCTATGTTGTTGTTGTTGATATGTGCCGTCGAGTCGGCCCTGACTCATAGCGACCCCTCCTTGGGTTTCCGAGGCAGTATCACTACGGAAGTAGGATTGCCCAACCTTCCTTCCGAGGAGTGGCTGGTGGGTTTGAACCGCCAGCCGTCTGGTTAGCAGGCAAGTGTCTTAGCCACTATGCTATACCACTTAGATATTCACTCTAAAACCAAAATACCAAAATCACTGCCAATGAGATGACTCATAGCGACCCCCATTGCGATTCCAAAGCTGTAAATCTTTCCAGAAGTAGACCACCTCATTTTTCTTCTGTGGAATGACTGGTGGATTTGAACCACTGACCTTTTGGTTAGTAGCCAAATGCCTTAAGCACTACACCATCTGAGCTCCTTAGTTGTGACTAACTCATTGAGTCATTGAGTTGGATCCGACTTGTAACGACTCTTCCTTGGGTTTCTGAGGCAGTATCACTGAGGAAGTAGATTGCACAATCTCTCTTCTGAAGAGTGGCTGTGGGTTTGAACTGCCAGCCTTCTGGTTAGCAGTCAAATGCCTCAGGCACTAAGCCACCAGAGCTCCCTACTGCTATAAAATTGTGTGTACATTCTTCACTTGTTACAGTAATATTATGTATTCATAGCTACCATCCATACTGATTTTAGAAACCTTTTCATGATCATAGAGCTAATACAGTCATTAAAGAAAATTTTAAAAGTTACAGAAGACTTTTGTAGTGTAGTAAATTACATAATACGGATTTTCTAGCCATAGTCTTTGTAAACTCTGTGACGGAATTTGCCATGAGCAACTGAGTAGCTCTTGATTGTTAAAGTTATCCAACTGGGGTATTTCTGTTGAGAGTGGCATGAAGCAATCTTCTGGGAAGATCTCTCTTTCTCTCAGGTATATAGAATTCTGATGTTGGGATTGGTTAGTTTGGCCACTCCACCAGGCTCAAAAGGAGTCCTCCTAGAGCCAGAGAGAATCTCTCACTGCCAACTGAGAGACACAAGACACATGCACTACTGGGAGAGAGACAGAGAGAGAATGTCAGCTGAGAGGCGGCAGGTTGAGAGAGACAGACTGTTCCTGAACTTGAGTTGTAGCCTGTAGCTTCCCTGATAAACCTCATAATCTGTGAGTTCTGTGTGGTCCCTGCAGCAAGTTATCGAACCCAGCAGAGAAGTGGTGGGTGCTGCGGGAGGAATGGTTGGTATCAGGGTTGGTGAAAGGGCTGGAGGGAGGCAGCATGTCTGGCCTTGCAGGGTTAGGCCTTGGTGATTCTGTCTTCCTTCCTCTTGTGGGGTTAGAGGAAGTCAGAAGATGCTGCCTCCTTGCCCCTTTGGCAACTTTAAAGAAAAAAAAGTCATCATCTAGAATCCTAGCGTCCATAGTGATGGCTACTATTTATATCTCAGAATATTTCTTTACATCTTTTTTCCTTTGTATATCTATTTTAATATTTAGTGATATTACATATCCTGATTTTTTTTTCTTTAAATTTCTTGTTGTGATTTAGATGAAAGTTTACAGAGCAAATTGGGTTTCCATTCAGTAATTCACACATATTTTGTTTTGTGACATTTCTTGTAATTGTCACAATGTAACAGCACTCTTCCCACTTAATCTCTGTGTTTACCACTCATCCTTCTTTCCTATCCCTTCCAGCCTTCTGAGCTTGCTGTATTTTTATTTTTTTGGTGATTTGGATGGAAGTTTACAGAGCAATTTAGTTTTCCATTCAACAGTTCATGCAGATTTTGTTTCATGACATTGAATGCAATCCCCACAATGTAACAACTTTCTTTGCAGTTCCTGACTGTGGTTACCTTATTCCTGTGGCCTTCTTTCCTATGTATTCCTGGCTTCTGAACTATCTCCCTGTGCAAATGCTGCCCTTCTGATCTCATATGATTGATTTTTCTAAGGAGTGTACCTACCTGGTATAAATCTTCCACTTATAGGCTTGTCCATTGTCTGACTGGAAGCCATGGGAGTGAGTTCAAATAATTCTAGGCCCAAAGAGTGACTATGGGGGCATATCTTGGAGGTTTCACCAGTCTCTATAAGATCAGTAAGCCCAGTCTTTTTTTGTGATTTAGAGTTTTGTTCTACATTTTTCTCCCACTGTATTCAGGATCTTCTACTTTTATCCCTTTTTGAGTGGTTGACAGTTGTAGCCAGGCACCATCTAGTTCTTCTGGTCTCAGGGTCAAGTAGGCTGACATTTGCATGGTCCACTAATGCTTTGGGCTAATTGTTACCATACATCTTTGATTTTCTTCATTTGTCTTTGCTCCAGAAAAGGAGAGAGTAGTTTGTTGCATCTTAGAGTATGACTTACAAGCTTTTAAGACCCCAGTTGCCACTTACAAGCTTTTAAGACCCCAGTTGCCACTTACAAACTTTTAAGACCCCCGTTGTTAGGACAATGTTTTTGTGTAGTATGTTATGCCAGTTGAGCTTAATGACCCCTGGACACAGCAACTCACCCCTTCAAGGTGTTTAGCTATGGCTAAGAAGTTATGATAAATTTGGCCCATTTGCTCTTTTATATATATGGATATTCTTATAGCACATACAAATACATCCATATCTTGATTTTTAAGCATAAGGGAAATAGAACATCATTAACGGGGGCCTCGACTGAAAATGATAAATGATTTCATTCATGATACATAAATCTTTTCTAATTTAAAGAAGAGAAAATCATCAGTCATTGTGGCTGTAAATCTTTACAGAAGTAGATTGCCCCATCTTTCTTCTGTGGAGTAGCTGGTGGGTTTGAACCGATGACCTGGTTAGCAGTCAAATGCCTTACCCATTACACCACTAGAACCCCTTTTTAAATAGGTAGAAAAACATTATTCATATACCTTGGCATTTAATAAAGCAATTAATCTGGTCATTATTTTACTCTTTGTTTTTAAGGGAGAAACACATACTTCTTGTTTTAGAAGTCTTCTAGAACAGTGTACCAACAAGCAAGTGATTTAGCCTTTGCTAGGAAATATTGTTTTAGAGGATTATGGGTCCTCACAAGAGAGTCCATATTGATGTGGGGAGTTGATTGTCACAATCAACTCATGCTCTAGTGCTAGGGAAGAAGTTGAAGAGGCACACCAAGGGCATTCCTGCTGGCTTACCTGAAGATCTGTATTCTGGTAACTAGTGCAGAGTCCAACTGAATGTCTGATTTGGGTGGTTTTTTCCCCATCAGTTTCCAATTTTGATTTATTTCTTCATTGGTGGGAATATTTTTGTAAGAATTTTTTTATCAGAAAGGGAACATGGATGGTTATTTTCTGAATGTGTATATATCTAAGGCATATTTTTCTGTGGACTTTACTGAAGGAAACCAGTTTGTACAAAATTGTACAATATTGTTGAATAACAGTTCAATTCCTTCAAAACTCTGTACCTGTTGCTCCATGGTTTTCTGACTTTTTGTGCCACAGAGAAGACATTTGAGGCAGCCCAGTTGTGACTTATCTTTAGGAAGCTTGTTTTTTCTGCCTTGATGCTTGTTAACATTTTTTGGTTTAGTTTATTGTTTTTCCAGTAAAAAAAAACATTGGCAAGAAGTGCTTATATATGTGTTTCTCTTTATTATTTTTCCCCTGAAATTCCAGTAATGTAATTAATTCTTTACTTATTAATTTTATTTTAGCTTTTCTTGTTTCTTTCTTAAACTTAATTCTGAAATGGTTGTTGTTAGGTGCCGTTGAGTCATCTCTGACTCATAGCGACCCTATGCCCAGCAGAATGAAACACTGCCTGGTTCTGTGCCAGCCCAACAATGCTTGCTATACCTGAGCCCATTGTTGTAGCCATTGTGTCAATGCATCTTGTTTAGGGCCTTCCCCTTTTTCATTGACCCTCCACTTGTGGATTAGCCCTTCATTAATCTGCTGCCTCTCTCTTTGACCTTTGCATTCTAGAGATTCTGAAGTTTGTCCCCCCCCCCCTTTTTTTTTTATTTCTACCACCTAAGCTCTGCTCTTTGAAACTTCCAATACAGGTTTAATTTTTATTTCCTAAGGGCTCTTGTGACATAGTGATTAAAGCATTTGGCTGCTAAACAGAGAGATGCTAACCATCTTTCTCTGTGGGAGAAAGATGAGACACTCTGCTTCCCCAAAGATTTATAGCCTTGAAAACCCAATGGGGCAGTTCTATTCTGTCCCATAGGGTCTCTATGAGTAGGAATCGACTTGATGGCACTGGGTACTGGGGATGTTGTTGTTAGGTGCCGTCAAGTCATCTCACGCTCATGGTGACCAGGTGTACAACAGAACGAAACACTGCCCGGTCCTGTGCCAGCCTCACCATCCTTGCTACGCCTGAGCCCATTGTTGCAGCCACTGTGTCTGTCCATCTCATTGAGGGTCTTCCCCTTTTTCGTTCACTCTCCACTTTACCAAGCATGATATCCTTCTCCAGATAATGGTCCCTTCTGACAACATGACTAAAGTAGGTGAGACGAAGTCTGGCCATTCTTGCTTCCAAGGAGCATTCTGGCTGCACTTCTTCCAGGACAAACTTATTAGTTCTTTTAGCAGTCCATGGTACTTTTCAGTATTCTTCACCAACACCACAACTCAAAAGTGTCAACTCTACTTAGGTTTTCCTTATTCATTGTCCAGCTCTCACATTCACATGAGGCAATTGAAAACACCATGGCTTGGGTTGGAAGCACCTTAGTCTTCAAGGACACATCTTTGCTCTTCATCACTTGAAAGAGGTCTTTTCCAGCAGTTTTGCCCATTGCAATAAGTCATCTGATGTCTTAACTGCTGCTTCCATTGTTGATTTTAGAACCAGGTAATATGAAGTTTTTGACAACATCAGTCTTTTCTCCATTAATCGTGATCCTGTTTATTGGTCCAGTTTTGAGGATTTTGTTTTCTTTATATTGAGATGTAATCCATATTGCGGGCTATAGTTTTTAATCTTCATCAGTAAATGCTTCAAGTCATCCTGACTTTCAGCAAGCAAAGTTGTGTCATCTACATATAGCAGGTTGTTAATGAGCCTTCCTCTAATCCTGATCTTCTTCATGTAGTCCAGATTCTTGGATTATTTGTTCAGCATACAAATTGAATAAGTATGGTGAAAGGATACAACTTTGATGCACTCCCTTCTTGATTTTAAACCATGCAGTATCCCCTTGTTCTGTTCGAATGACAGCCTCCTATTCTATATACAGGTTCCTCATGAGTACAATCAAGTGTTCTGGAATTCCCATTCTTCTCAATGTTATCCATAATTTGTTATGATCCACACAATCAAATG
>NW_006921680.1:2211344-2256197 GCF_000298275.1 Orycteropus afer afer | reverse complement strand
CTCTTCTGACATCCATTTTGGTCTTTTCTTCCTTTCTTGTCTTTTTAGTGACCTCTTGCTTTCTTCATCGATGATATTCTTGACATCATTCCATAATTCCTCTGGTTTTTGGCCATTGGTGTTCCATCCATCAAATCTATTCTTTAAATGGTCTCTAAATTCAGGAGGGATATTATCAAGGTCATATTTTGGCTCTTGTGAATTTGTTTTAATTGTCCTCGACTTCAACTTGAATGTGTATATGAGCAGTTGATGGTCTGATTTACAGTTAGCTCCTGTTCTTTTTTTGGCTGAAGATATTGAACTTCTCCATTGCCTCTTGCCAAAGATGTAGTCAGTCTGATTCCTATGTGTTCCATCTGGTGAAGTCTATGTGTATAGTCATCACTCATGTTGTTGAAAAAGGTATTTGCAATGAATAAGTCGTTGGTCTTGCAAAATTCTACCATGCGAGTTCCAGCATTATTTCTGTGACCAATGCCAAAATTTCCAACTACCAGTGATTCTTCTTTGTTTCCAACTTTTGCATTCCCGTCACCAGTGATAATCAATGCTTTTGGATTGCATGTTTGGTCAATTTCAGACTGCAGAAGTTGGTAGAAATCTTCAATTTCCTCATCTTTGGCTTTGGTGGTTGGTGCATAAATTTGAATAATAATAGTATTAATGGGTCTTCCTTGTAGGTATATAGATATTTTCCTATCACTGACAGCATTGTGCTTCAGGACAGATCTTGAAGCACTCTTTGTGATGATGAATGGCACACCATTCCTCTTTAATTTGTCATTCCTGGTATAGTAGATCACGTGGTTGTCTGATTCAAACTGGACAAACCAGTCCATTTCAGCTCACAAATGCTTAGGATATCAATTTTTATGTGTTCCATTTCATTTTTGACAACTTCCAGTTTTCCTGGATTCATCTTTGTACATTCCATGTTCCGATTATTAATGGATGTTTGCATCTGTTTTTACTCATTTTGAGTGGCGTCACATCATCCAATGGAGGTCCCAAAAGCTCTACTCTATCCATATCATTAAGCTTGTCTCTACTGTGAGGAATCAGTTCTTCACCCAGATCAATACTTGTCTCTACCTATCTAACAGTGTTCCCTCCCCTTCCTTCCTACCCCTGGTAACCAAGAAAGAAAATTTCCTTTCATATATAAACCTTTCCTTGACTTTTTACAATAGTGGACTAATACAATATTTGTTCTTCTGTGATTGACTTATTTCACTCAGCATAATGTCCTCTAAGTTCATCCATGTTATATGGTGTTTTGCCTATTCTCCATTACTCTTTAGGGTTGCATAATGTTCCCTCTTGTGTATGTACCATAGTTGGGTTATCCATTCTTCTGTTGATGGGCACCTAAATTTTTTCCATCTTTTGGCTATTTAAATAGTGTTGCAGTGAACATGGTTGTGCATATATCTGCTCTTGTCCTGGCCCTCACTTCTTTAGTATATATACCTAGTAATGGAATTGCTGGGTCAAATGGTATTTCTAATTCCAACAAAGAAATTTCTTTTTATAGTATATCCTGGGCTGATTCAGTGATTAAAAGTATTAGCCTGCTAACCAAAAGATTAGCAGCTCAAACCCACCAGCCTTTCCACAGGAGAAAGATGAGGCAGTCTGCTTATAAAGATTTATATAGCCTTCAAAACCCTATGGTACAGTTTTACTCTGTCCTATAGGGTCACTATGAGTCAGAATTGACTCAATGACAGTGTTTTTTTTTTTTTTTAAATATCTCTTTCATCTTCAGAATAATGATGCTGTCTTTCTTTCTTTGCCTGTTTTTAGACCCCTAGGTTTCTTTGGGGGAGCTCCGGTAGCGTAGTGGCTAAGGCACTTGACTGCTAACCAGCAGGCTGGCGGTTCAAACCCACCAGCCACTCCCCGGAAGGAAGGTTGGGCAATCCTACTTCCATAGTGATACTGCCTCGGAAACCCAAGGAGGGGTCGCTATGAGTCAGGGCTGACTCAACGGCACATAACAACAACAACAACAACAGGTTTCTTTGGAGCTCTGGTAGAGTAGTGGCTAAAGCATTTGGCTGTTAACCAAAAGGTTCATAGTTTGAACCTACCAGTTGCTCCACAGGAGAAAGATGAGGCACCCTGCCTCCGTAAAGATTTACAGTTTTGGAAACTCTATTGATGGTTTTACTCTGTCCTGTGGTGTCGCTGTGAGTTGGAATTGACTCAATGGCAGGTTTTTTTTTTTTTTTCTTTTCTATTGTTGTTGTTTGTTTGTTTAGTTTTCTTTATTTCCCTTTACTCAAGCTATGTTCACATCCAGAGTTTATCAACAGTCTGAGCATGTTGCCTCTAGCCTGGTTCTCTGTCCACTTTTGTGTAGACTGAATCTCTTCAGATCTATAGCTGTTTGGCAGGTGGATGTCACATTTCTGGTAACCTTCTCATTGCCTAGTGGGCTTTCATTCAGTACAGATACCATCTGTATGAAATGAAACACATGGGAAAAATTCACCCCTACATATACTGCTAACATTGCTCTTCTTATCTCTGCCCCTAAGATCACCTTCCTTAACGATAATTATTTCCAGGATGCAGTAAGCTGCTGCAGTACTCTGGCCACAACCCATGCTCCCACACTGTCCCCACTCCACTGAACTCACCCCACCTCCTGCTTAATTGGTTTCCAAGAGAGGCACTGATGAGGAAATAAAATAGTGCTGCCTCATAAGGAAGACTCCTACCAATGAGGTGTGACTGCTAGGTTTTCTGAATAATTGTATTTCTGAATAATTGTATTTCTGAATGAGGGATCTGAGCACTCAGGAGGGACAAAGAGTCTTTCTTCTGACATTCAGGAGTGGGGTTTGGCTTACTCTGCTTCAGACCTCATGACACAAGTGATTCAGCAATTGTGCTTTTCAATACAGCTCCATGGGTTTTGATTGCAATGCAGTTTTTGCCTAGATTCTGAAAATTGGTTGACTTTCTTTGTGGTTTATAAAGCTTTACCCTCTTTTGTGAAAATATCAGAGAGTGGTAACTGCTAGTGAGAATATTTTATTCCTGGAATTCTTGAGATTGTCTCATAATGACAAAGTTTAGCTTCTTGAATTGCATCTCCTCTTTTCTAGTTCTCTTTGGCCTTTGTTGATGTTGTTCGGTTGCAGAGTCAGTTCTGACCCATAGTGACCCTAAGTACAACAGAATGAAAAACTGCCCTGTTGTGTGCTATCATTACAATCTATGTATGCTTGAGCCCATTGCTGCAGCCTCTATGTTAATCCATCTTGTTGATGGTCTTCCCCTTTTTCGCTGACCTCTAGTTTACTAAGCATGATACCCTTCTCAAGGGACTGGTCCCTTTTGACAACATGACCAAAGTTTGAGAGACAAAGTCTGGCCATTCTTGCTTCTAAAGAAGCATTCCAGCTGTATTTTTTCCAAGGCAGATGTTTTCATTCTTCTGACAGTCTATATACTGCATTCAGTATTCTTCACCAACACCACAGGTCAAATGCATCAATTCTTCTGTGGTCTTCCTTACTCATTGTCCAGCTTTCACATGCATGTGAGACTATTGAATGAAAAGACAATGGATTGTGTCAGGCACACCTTAGTCCTCAAAGTGATATCATTGCACTTAAACACTTTAAAGAGGTATTTTGCAGCAGATTTTCCCAATGCAATGTCACTGATTTCTTGACTGCTACTTCTGTGGGTATTGATTGTGGATCCAAGTAAAATGAAATCTTTGACAATATCAGTCTTTTCTTCATTTATAATAATGTTGCTTATTAGACCAGTTGTGAAGATTTTTGTTTTCTTTATTTTGAGATGTTATCCATACTGAGGGCTGTAGTCTTTGATCTTCATCAGTAAGTGTGCTTCAAGTCTTCTTCTCTTTTAGTAATTAAGGTTGTGTCATCTGCATATCTCAGATTGTTAATGAATCTTCCTCAAATCCTGAAGCCATCTTGTTCTTCGTGTAGTCCACCTTCTTGGATTATTTGCTCAGCATACAGATTGAGTATGTATAGTGAAAGGATACAACAGTGACACACGCCTTTCCTGATTTTAAACCACACAGTATCCCTTGTTCTCTTCAAATGACAGCCTCTTGATCTATGTACAGGTTCCTCACAAGCACAGTTAAGTGTTCTGGAATTCCTGTTCTTTGCAATGTTATCCATAATTTGTTATGATCTGCACAGTCAAATGCTTTGGCATAGTCAATAAAACACAGCAAAATATCTTTCTGGTATTCTTTGCTTTTAGCCAAGATCTATCTGATATCAACAGTGATATCCCTCATTCCATGTCCTCTTCTGAAACCAGCTTGACTTTCTGGCAGTTCCCTATTGATGTATTGGTGCAACCATTTTTGAATTATCTTCAACAAGATTTTACTTGTATGTGATATTAATGATATTGTTTGATAATTTCCCATTCTGTTGGAACACCTTTCTTTGGGCACAAATATGGGTCTTTTCCAGTCAGGTGGCAAAGTAGCTGCCTTCCAAATTTCATGGCATAGGAGAATGAGTGCTTTTACAGTCGCATCGGTTTTTTGAAACATCTCAGTGGGTATCCATTCAATTCCTAGAGCCTTGGCCTTCACCAGTTCCATCAGTGCAGCACAGACTTCTTTCTTCAGTACCATTGGATCATATGCCTCCTTCTGAAATGTTTGAACATTAACCATTTCTTTTTGGTACAGTGACTCTGTATATTCCTTCCAACTTTTGATGCTTCCTTCATCATTCAATATTTTGCTCGTAAAATCCTTCAATATTGCAACTTGAGGCTTGAATTTTGTCTTTTGTTCTTTCAGCTTGAGGAATGCTGAGTGTGTTCTCTATCTTGATTTTCTAACTCCAGTTCTTTGCACATTTCATCATTATACTTTGCTTTGTCTTCTCAAGCTATTCTTTGAAAACTTCTGTTCAGCTCTTCTATTTCATCATTCTTCCATTTGCTTTAGCTACTCTCTGTTTCAGTGTCTCTTCTAATATCCGTTTTGGTCTTTTCTTACTGTATTGGTCTTTTGCTTTCTTTGCGTATGATGTCCTTGATGTCATCTCACAACTTGTTGGGTCTTTGATCACTGGTGTTGAGTGTGTCAAATCTATTCTTTGGATGGTCTCTAAATTCAGATGGGATATAATCAAGATTGTATTTTGGCTCTCATGGACTTGTTTTAATTTTCTTCAGCTTCAAGTTAAACTTGCGTAAGAGCAATTGATGGTCTGTTCCACAATTGGCTCTTAGCCATGTTCTGACTGATGATATTGAGCTTCTCTTTGGCTAGAATCCATGAAATGGTGTTTCATTTTAGTTTCTGTTCCATTTATTAATTGTGTGAAATTCCTTGTGCGTTTCTATAGAGGGGGCTTGCGGTGTATGAGTTTGGAGGTAATTAATGATTATGGTACAGACCATGAGACCTCTTCACTAGGGTTTTTCTGAGTGCTTTTTTGTACATTTGTTTTCTTCTATGTGTATTTTATCATGAAACAATAGAAGTTGTTACTGCTTACCTTCCTATGAGTGAAACTTATTTTTATAGATGTTATAAAATATTTTTCTTATGTGAAAACTATGAGATACACTGTCATGAGTGGTACATGAATTTAAATGGAAAACTTGCAATTAAAACACCAAGTAATATGTAGCCATGCAAACAGCCCATATATCCTAAAATGCATATTAAGGTTGCATTCTAAGGGAAATTCAGAAGATTATAAGTTCAGGACAAAAATTGCCTGTCGTGCTGAGACCAGATAGAGAGCTTCTTCTTTCCAGGGCTTCAAACTGGTTTGAACCAGTTTAGTCCAGGCTAATGAAGTAAAATCAGAAGAGACCTGCATTTTTACAACTTGGGGTGATCCTGAGTGATAACCAGAGTGGGAAGAATTACACATCTAAGCCCTGGAATGGAAGACTTGGAAGAGGCTTAGTGAGCCCTTTCGGGACCTGATGCCAGATACTGAATTATTGCCAGGACTGTGGAAACAAACTTTCAAAAAGGCATGGTTGGCCACCATCTTTGAGTGACGCAACAGTTTCCAACTCTGCCAGTGAAGAGATTTGGTTGCTATGTAAGTACACTGCCCTTGTTTTCTATGAGGGAGATTAAGTTTCACTGGGCATTGACTCGTTATTTTTCCCATTCCAGTTATAATTCTGGGTCACTCAAATTTTACAAATTTGAGTCTATTCTGGTTTAATTTCATTGTCCAGGACTGAACCAGGAAGAACTGGTTCAAAGCCCCGTTTCTTTCTTTTCTCCTGTGGATGCTTTGAAGAGCCACACCCACTATCCAGTTAACATGCCACTCATCTGTGGCATGTAGCTGCAGTTGTTGAGTGAAGGCTTGAGTCAGGCTGCTTAGATTTGAAGAGAATTGCCACTTCTTATCTGTGTGTTCTTAGGAGATCTGGTGGTGTAGTGTCTAAGGCATTTGACTGCTAACCAGAAGGCTGGCGGTTCAAACCCACCAGCCACTCCTCGGAAGGATAGTTGGGCTATCTACTTCCATAGTGATACTGCCTTGGAAACCCAAGCAGGGATCTCTATGAGTCGGATCCAACTCTATGGCAGTGTGTTTGGTTTTGGTTTATCTGCTTGGTCTTAGGCAAGTTACTTAGCCTAACTAGGGACAGTTTTCTCATCTGTAAAATAGACATAAGAATGTTGTTTGTTGTTAGGTGTCATTGAGTTGATTTTGACTCATAGTGATCCTGTATACAAGAGAACGAAGCACTGCCTGGTCCTGTGCCATCCTCACAATTGTTGCTATGTTTGAACTCATTGTTGCAGCCACAGTGTCTGTCTGTCCATCTTGTTGGAAGTCTTCCTCTATTTCGCTGACCCTCTGCTTTACCAAGCATGATGTCTTTCTCCAGGGACTGACTCCTCCTGATAACACGTCCAAAGTAAATGAGAAGTCTCACCATCCTTGCCTCTAGGTAAACATCTACCTGTATTTCTTTCAAGGCAGTTTTGTTCATTCTTCTGGCAATCCATGATATATTCAGTATTCAACACCATAATTCAATGCATCAGTTCTTTTTCTGTCTTTCTTATTCATTGTCTGACTTTCTCATGCATAGGAGGTAATTGAAAATACCATGGCTTTGGTCAGGTGCACCTTAGTCTTCAAAGTGATATCTTCAACACTTTAACATCTCTTTAACACTTTAAGGAGGTCATTTGCAGTAGATTAACCCAGTGCCTGCTACTTCCATGGGTGTTGATTGTGATCCAAGTAAAATGAAATCTTTGATAACTGTTTATCATGATGTTGCTTATTGGTCCAGTTGTGAGTAGTTTTGTTTGCTTTATGTTGAGTTGTAATCCATACTGAACACTGTTTTCTTTGATCTTCACCAGTAAGTGCTTCAAGTCATCTTCACTTTTCAGCAAACAAGGTTGTGTTGTCTGAATATCGCAGGTTGTTATTGAGTCTTCCTTCAATCCTGGTGCCACATTCTTATTCATATAGTACAGCTTCTTGGGTTATTTGCTCAGCATACAGATTGTATAAGTGTGGTGAAAGGATACAGCCCTAAGGTCCTCCCTTCCTGATTTTATACCGTGCATTATCCCATTGTTTTGTTCGAACAACTGCTTCTTGGTCTATGTATAAGTTCCTCATGAACACAATTAAGTGTTCTGGAATTCCCATTCCTCACAAGATTATACATAAAGATTAGGATCCACACATGCCTTTGCTTAATCAGGAAAACATCTTTCTGATATTTTCTGCTTTCATCCAAGATAATAATAGTTCCTATATAAGCTTTGGGAGCTCTGGTGGTATAGTGCCTCAGGCATTTGACTCTAAACAGAAGGCTGGTGGTTCAAACCCACCAGCCACTCCTCAGAAGGAAGACTGGACAATCTACTTCTGTAGAGATACCACCTCAGAAAACAAAGGAGGGATCGCTATGAGTTGGGATTGACTTGATGGCAATGAGTTGGTTTTTTGTTTTTTTATGTAAACGTTAATGTGAATTTCAGTGAGACCATCCATATGAAGTATCTAGAGGAATGTTTGGTACACATAGATGCTCTGTCTATAAATGTTAGCTATTATTATTATTATTACTTTATTATTATAACTTTTATATTGTTGTTGTTGTTGTTGTTATGTGCCGTCGAGTCGGCCCCCGACTCATAGCGACCCCTCCTTGGGTTTCCGAGGCAGTTATCACTACGGAAGTAGGATTGCCCAACCTTCCTTCCGAGGAGTGGCTGGTGGGTTTGAACCGCCAGCCGTCTGGTTAGCAGGCAAGTGTCTTAGCCACTATGCTACCAGAGCTCCTATAACTTTTATATTAGTCTAGCAAAAAAACCTTGCTTGGCAATAAATGTGGCACCTCTTAACTGATTTTTAACCATGATTGAGACTAGGCTCAAATTCTTTGGTTGATTATGTGTTGCAAAGCCTTCCCATAAAAAAGGAAGAAACATTCAACAATACATGATCAAAAGGGCAGCATTTGGTCAGGTATAAAGCTCAGAAGGCAGGAAAGGATAGGAAAGAAGGATGAATGAAAACTGTAAACACAGGCAGGAAGTGGGAAGAGGGCTGTTACCTTGTGGGTATTGCAATTGATGTCACGAAACAAAATGTGTATTTATTGTTGAATGGAAAACTAGTTTGCTCTGTAAACTTTCACCCAGGATAAAAAGTTAAAAAAAAAAAAGAAAGACACTTGGTTTATCAGCTTAGTAGTTGTCTTAGTTTGCTAGTGCTGCCAAAACAGAAATACACAATTAAAAAAAACAAACAAACCCACTGCCATTGAGTCTATTCTGACTCTTAGTGACCCTTAGGACAGAACAGAACTGCCACATAGGGTTTCCAAGGCTGTGAATCCTTACAGACACAAACTGCCTTGTCTTTCTCCCATCGAGTGGCTGGTGGGTTTGAACCACTGAACTTTTGGTAGCATCTTAATGCTTTAACCACTGTGCCACCACAGCTCCCCCATCACTATTAGGTGGCTTTACAGACAGATGTTTATTTTCTCACAATTTTGGAGGCTAGAACTACAAATTAGGACATCAGCTCTATGGGAGGTTTCTTCCTTGACAGTAGCCCTGGGCATTCCTTGGCTGTTTTTGTTAGATGTGTCTTCATGAGATGACTGTCTTCCCCTGTGTGTGTCTTTGTGTCAGTTCTGCTTTTTTTATAGGACATTACTCAGGAGTTACTAGATTTAGGACCCAACCTACTCTGGTATGACCTCATTAATGTAATAACAGAAAAGCCCTATTTCCAGACCAGGGTCATATTTACAGGTACAGAGGTTAGGACTCCCACATTTCTTTTTGGAAGACAAAAGAATGCATCTTTAACAAAAAATATGAAGATGCGATTTTAAATTAAGAATCTGTAATATATAAAATGTTACTAAGTGAATATGGAATGTCTATAAAAATAAACACTTTACTATTGGAAAAGATCGTATAAATATACTAATATTATGTCATACACCCCTTTGTTATGTACTTTGTATTTATGAGCCTAATTACCTAAAGTCTTGAGTCTCCAAAATTTTCTCTGAAAAGATTATACCTTTTGGTATATAAAATCAGATTAAAATATTAACAACATATTGAGGGAAATGAATGTAAGTTAAATTTACTGACCTCAGACTAGGTCATGAATCGTAGAAAACTTACAGGTTAAGTATTAAATATTTTTCATGAAATATCCTATTTTAAAGTTTGTAATATTTCTTCTTTAGATTTTTATTAGCTTTTCATAGATAGCAGAATGATAATTCAGAAGAGAAATTTTGCCCATAGGCCATATTTGGGCTGACTACAGACTGAATGTGTGATTTATTTCATAAATTTATCATATAATGTATAGTAGCTTGCTATAGAAGTAGTTTATTTGCAAAAGCAAAACCTCATGGCAACTTAATATCTTAAAGTATTTTATGTTTCATTTAGCATTATTATAGAATACTTAGTAAATGTGTAGACCACTGTAGTATCATACACGATTTATTAAAAACTCTATTCCTCATGTATGATATTATATGAAATAGTATAGTAATTCACCAGCCACTCCTTGGAAGGAAGGTGGGGCAATCACTTCCATAGTGCCTCGGAAACCCAAGGAGGGGTCGCTCTGAGTCAGGTCCAACTCGACAGTACATAACAACAACAACAACAACAAAGAATCACTTGGAGATATTATGAAATATTCAGATAATATTACCCCATGCCCAGAGATTCTGATTTAGTAGACCTAAGGTGGGACCAAAGAGTCAGGATTTGTACCAGTTTCTACAAGAGATTCTGATTGCAGTGATCTTCTTAGCACATGTTGAGTAACACTGAGATAAATCTTGGAGAGTGCTTAGCACAGTGCTGACACAGTTCTTCTCCCCTCCCTTCCCCTCCCCTCCCTTCCTCTCTTTTCCATTCCTTTACTTTATAGCATGACACTTAACCCCAGCAACTCAGTCCTGCCATGTTCCTGGGACAGCATGACTGAAGTGCATAAGGAGTGCTGAAGTTTCAGAGTCATGGGACCATTTGAGAGGCTCTCATTGAAGGAAGAAGATACTGATCTCATTCCTTCACATTCCTCCCATGGCCTTGTCTCTTCAGTTATCCTTCTTCCTCTCTTATGCTTTCTTCAATGAGTTCTCCATAGCCTATGTATTAGCTCATTTTTTCTCATCTTAACTGTTTTGAATACAACCTTTGAAACTGATCAAACTCCCATTCTATTCTTCTAACACTCCCTGCCAACATTCTTGGTTGAAATTATTGAGGAAAAGAGTGTAGAGAGAGAAACTGAAAGCAAATGTTGATAAATGCTTGCATGTAGGAGGTAGGAGGAAAAATAACTCAGTCAACAAGACAAAGAAGCAATCAAAGGAATATGGTACTCAGGATATTGCAGCAAGAGGGAATGGAGAAGTCAGCAGGGTCTAAACTGTTGATATTTCCAGAAGGATGGAAACTGAAGCAAGGGGATTAGAATATCATATATTCCGTTTGAAGCTATTTCTGTGGAGTAATAGAAGGAGGCAGCCATTGTACCATGCTTATGACTGAGGGGCTGGTGAGTAAGTGGAGATTCCACACAGAATGTTCTAATGTTCATGGATTTATGCAGTGGCCAGCAGATAAAAGCAAAATAAATACATAAATTGAAATCAGTGTTTATCTATACAGGAGAGATGACTGAGACCAAGATATATCCTGGGTTACAGATCTTGGATCATTTGGTACTATACTCTGCCAGTTATTTATAGTAAATGGATTTGTTTACTACTTGAACAAAAACAAAGAAGAAAGGCATTACTTAGAACTCACAAGTGAATTCTAAAAATATGTTTATTTAAATCTTCAGGACTGCAGACTTCCTGGTTGATTACTTATGTTAAGGTTGGCATCCCTAAATTCTTTCTTCTGCAAATCAAGACTCTGATCCTTAAGTTGACGTATTTGAACTCAAGGAACAGAAATTTTGGACATAGAAACAAGCATTCTTAAGTCAGAAATCTGAGAATAAAGTTTTAAAGAAAAACATTCCTCTTAAAGGAGTCTGTGACTTAAAATCATCTCATATTCACATTCATAAACATTGCTTCTCTGAGTATAATTGTGTCACTTTGTTTCCTGCTTGCTTTCTTAAAACAGAGAGTAGACTCAATAAACTCTGAAATCATACATCTATTTCATAGAATAATGAAAGAGGAAGTGGAATGACTAATGAAGGCTTGAATTAAAACAGAATGATGGCTCTTACTACCAGATACAAACAGCAGAGGTAGCTAAAGACATGATAGTGCTGGCTGTTTGAATGCTAAATGTATAGTTTAGGGGACACCCAGTGGTTAAAAGGGGTAATTCCCTGCTGTGCTATAGTATTAAAAAAATTATGGAATAAAGTATTTCTAGCCTTAGCAAAGATAACAACACATTGTTGGTTTGATCTTTCTGAAGCTGCATATGTTAGTTTTTGGGTTTTTTTTTAAGAAGAAGAGATTTGAGTTTGACTTCATATATTTGAAAATTTTGTACATTGTAAGATTGGAAATATTCTAAGTATGATTAAAATTTTTCTTTAATTAAAAACATGACATTTAGAAGTATAAATTAAGTGACTGAGATTTATGAATAAGAAAAACAATTCATCCTTTTGAGCCAGAATTTCCGGTTCTTCCAAGTGTATAATAAGAGGTATATTCAATGACTAATGTTTAAGGATTTCATCACAGCTTTATTTTAATAATAACAAATTAAAAGGAAAACAAATGCACAGTAATAATAATTTGGTTAAGTAAATTGTGGCACAGACATAGTAGATTAAGGCTCTCATGCTTTGAAAAACTTTTATATAACATACTCATGCATATTGTTGTATTTGGATAAAAACAGAAAAAAATAATAAAGTAGTTGTCTGAGTGGCGGGACTTTGAGTAATTTACATTTTCTTCTTTCGACATTTCTTTCGATTCTAAAAGTGTTTATTTTTAACTGGAGAGAAAAGAAAAATAAACTGCATAGATAAAAGAATAAGGGAAGAGAATGTTTTACAGTGATCAGAACTGAATTTTTGTGCTTATCTGCCTAGACTTTAAAGAGAGAAATGTTTTATACTTGACCTTTTTCAGTTTTGGGCCCTTAGGAGTTACTTGCAGAGCAAGGCCTCTGTAGCTTATGTGTGCATGTTTGTGTGTTGAGTATTCATGTGTGTATGTGGGCACACACAAACACACACGTTTGAATAGCAAAGCATCTCTTAAATATGGATAAGAAAATAAGAACTTTAGCAAAAAGACAGCTTGAAGGGCAAGGATTCTGAAAAGATTTTAGTCTGCGATCCCTTTGGAATCTGATGAAAATTGTGATCTTCTCTTCTGAAAGGTACTCACATATATGAATACAAACAAACAAACAAAAAGTGTTATATAATATAAAGCTCTGGTGGCATAGTGCCTAAGGCATTTGACTACTAACCAGAAGGCTGGTGGTTCAAATCCACCAGCCACTCCTCAGAAGAAATATTGGGCAATCTACTTACATAGAGATACCACCTCGGAAACCCAAGGAGGGGTCACTATGAGTCAGTTTCGACTCAATGGCAGTGAGAGTTTTTTGGTTTTAGAGATACACACCACCCTTACTCTTGCAGAAACCATCTTAGTAAGTAGATATATTTAAGAGGCATTATCTAATAATATTTTTCTTAGTGGGTTTGTTTTAATGTCTGAAATTGCACCATTAGCAGCTTCCTTAATTTTAAAATTGAACATTTCCTTCCCCTGGGTCTTCTTTAAAGTTGCAGATATTCCTAGGAAGGATAATATATTGATTTTTAACACACTCATAGAAGTAGTTTGACAGGAGAAGATGATAATTATTTAAGCAATGTTTTTCTGTAGATTTGTTAAAGGTAATAGAGAACTAGAAATCATTTGATAGTAACAGTTACTTGTATAGACATTGGGAGCTCTGGTGGAATAGTACCTAAGGCATTTAACTGCCAACCAGAAGGCTGGCGGTTCAAACCCACCACCCACTCCTCAGAAGGAAGGTTAGGCAATCTACTTCCGTAGTGATACTGCCTCGGAAACCCAAGGAGAGGTCACTATGAATTGGATCCGACTCCACAGCAGTGAGTTTGGTTGGGTTTTGGTATAGACATTACACATACACACATGCGATACGTTGACACATACACTCATTTATTTAATCCTTATAGTAACCCCATTCTCCTGAAAAGGAAATTGAGGCAGAGCTTGGTTAAATAACACACTCAAAATCACACAATTATTTAGTACTGCAACCCAGAATGGAATTCACTCTCTGTTGTTGTTGTTTGCTATCGAGTCAGACCTGACTCATAGCGACTTCTCCTTGGGTTTCTGAGGCAGTATCACTACGGAAGTAGATTGCCGCATCTTCCTTCCAAGGAGCAGCTGGTGGGTTTGAACTGCCAGCCTTCTGGTTAGCAGTAAAGTGCCTTAGGCACACTATGTTACTAATATTCCATAATGGTAATAAAATACCTATTCTAAGAATTCTACCTAAGGCCAAGGAGTCTTTGGGTGATGTAAACTGTTAACACACTCGGCTGCTAATCAAAGGGTTGGAGGTTCTGTCTCACCCAGAAGCACCTTGGAAGAAAGAACTGGAAATCTTCTGAGAAATCAACCATTGAAAACCATGTGGAGGACAGTTCTATCCTGATACATGCGTTGCCATGAGTCAGAGTAGATTTGACAGCAATTGTTTGTTTTTTTTTCAGCCTAAGTCTAATTTCATAGACTTTCTTACTAATTTTGTCAAATTGTGTAACTCACTCCTCTCTCTCTTCATTTCTGTCTTTCTCATACTATACCATTTTTTTTTATCCAAGAAGGCCATAAAGCAAGATTAAATCATTCTGATTTTCACAAATCTAAAATGTACCAAAGTGTTGGTATGACTGTTCTCTCTTTGTAGATGGGAAATGAGACACAGAGGGAAGTTGCGTCAAAGCAAAGTATCGGCCTGAACAGGAGAGAGCACACAAGTTCTCTGTAAATGGACCAGATTTAAGGTCCTGGAGTTTGGGTCCAATAGAAGCAAGCGAGGAATAGAGGATTATACTTCTGTCCCTGTCAGTCGTTAGGGCTGAGGCCCTATGACATGCTGAAGTGTAAGGAGGAAATGACTCAGCCGGACCTGAGAACAGACATAGAAGATGAGGGACAGGCTGTTCCTGACAGTCACTTTACCTTCTGTAAGACCTGAGTTAAATAAGGAGGTGCTGATAAGTGTTAAAAGGAGTATGATTGGTTGTCATGGAAAACTCTACTGGATTTGTGAAAGTGAAGAAAAATAATTTAACCCAGAATGTGAATATCTGTATGTTATATGGAATAATGCACAGATGAACTTGTTTTGAGAGTTTTTGTTTACTAGGGGTAGAAGAATTCTATTATAGAACAGACTGTGGGTAGATAAATTCAACTAACCAGTGAGTATAGAGACCTAGTCAGCTGAGGCATGTTTCTAGAAACAGGGTAGAATATATAAGGATTGGTAAGGAAGTGAAGAAGATATCTACAAAAGTAAACACAAGGTGACACGAAGCCAGATAACTTTGAAAACTTTTCTTCTGAAGGCAAGAGAGAACAGACAATGCCCAGAGAAGATAAGCAAGCAGGCTAGGGCTTGGCAGTATTGGGCAGTCCTGAACAGGCTTGACTTCAGGGTCAGCAAGGAAGCCTGGTGGTGCAGTGGCTAAGCCCTTGGCTGCTAACTGGAAGGCTGGCAGTTGGAACCCACCAGTTGCTCCACAGGAGCCAGATATGGTAGTCTGCTTCCATAAAGATTCACTGCCTTGGAAACCCTGTGGGGCAGTTCTACTCTGTTCTACAGGGTCGCTATGAGTCAGAATTCACTCAGTGGCAATGGGTTTGGTTTTTGGTCATAGGGCCAGCCTGAACAAATCAGACTTCAGACTAATCCCTTGGCCCAGAATCTTGTTTCATCTCATATGCACATGCCTGTGTCTACCATGATACAGTTACACAATTTTTTTTCCCCCCAGTTCTATTACTTTCCAATCCTATTCACTTTTCAGAGTCTTTTCATATGCTGCTTTATCTGGGTGGAAAAAACAACACTGCCCCCCCACCACACACACACACATGCACACACCCATATCAACATGATTCATTCCCTCTCAATATTTAGGTCTCAAATGTCACTTCTTCCAGTAGGCCTACTTCGTCCTATCTGACACAGGCCTTAGTCAGTCACTCTGTAGCATTACATTTCATTGTCTTTATGGCACTCTTTACTCTCTGAAATCATCTTGTTTTATTTATTTATTTATTTTTAACTTACTTAGAGTCTAAGTACTCCTACTAAAATGTAAGACAACGGGAGTTTTGTCTGTCTAATTGACATCTCCATGACTAGAATAGGGGAGCATGTGGTTGGTGCAGAGTGAATGTGCTCGGCTGCTTATAGAAGTTTGAGGCTCAAGTCCACTCAGGTGCCTTGGAAGAAAGGCCTGGGGATCTACTTCTAAAAAATTAGAGATTGAAAATCCTATGGAGCACAATTGTCCTCTGAAACACATGGGGTTGCCATGGAATTGTTGAGTCAATTCCCTGGTAGCTGATTTTATCGACCGTAGGACCTGACTCATAGGCAGGGTTCAAGAAGTGCTTGTCCATTGAATGAATGAGCAAATGAATACATGAAATCAGACACATTTGGAAAATGGGAGCCAGGACTTATATACCAGCCAAAATCTATAATTAGACTTTGGTAACTAACCTGAGAATATGAGTCTGTGCTCTGTATATTTGTGCATCTCTCAGCTTTTGTATTTTGTTTTAAGTGCCCTTGAGCCGATTGGGACTCACAGCAACTCTCATGGGGTTTCCAAGGCTGTAAATCCTTATGGAAGCAGACTGCTCTTATTCCTCTGTGCAGTAGCTGGTGGGTTCAAACCACTGACCTGTTGGTTAGTAGCCCAATGCCTTAACCACAGCACCATCAGAGTTCCTTGACATTGATTACCAAAAAAAAAAAAATTTGGTCCATCTACTTCCATAGTGATACCACCTCAGAAACCCAAGGAGGAGTCGCTATAGTCAGATCCGACTCAATGGCAGTGAGGTTTTTCTTGTTGTTGTTTAGAGTAGTGCAGTGGGAATGCTCCTTAGAAGTGAGAATGGTCAGGAGGGACCAATTCCTGGAGAAGAATGATCATGCTTGTTTGGTAAAGTAGAGGGTGAGCAAGAAAAGGGAAGACCCTCAACGAGATGGATTGACACAGTAGCTGCAAAGATGGGCTCAAGCATAACAAGGATTGTGAGGTTGTTGCAGCACTGGGCAGTGTTTTATTCTGTTTTACTTAGGGTCACTATGAGTTGGAACTGACTTGACCGGACCTAACAATAACATCCTTTGTGTATCCAGTGCTTACAGTACATGACTCACATTTTATATGATACCTTGAAGCATAATCTGACCATTTGAAATTATAAAGCTTTATATGCTTGCTTCTTTGAAATATAGGTATTCATAATAAGAAATACAATATGATACCAAGGCCTTATGGAGAAAGCAACTACTGTAGTTTGCCTTCCCCTTTTTTTTTCTCTCTCATCTGTTGTTGTGTTCTCAGTTAGAAAAGCTATATTTATATGATGAAATACAAAATGCTCAAGAAGCATATTTTTCAAAAATCATTTTTACACCATTATCAGAAAATAGCCAATATGTACTTCAGGGATCAAACTATGCATACTGTTTTATGATCTGACTTTATATAAAATATGAAGAATACTTCTTTATTTAATTAAATGTTCTTCTAAAGCATAAGTTTTAATAACTATGTGGTATTCCATCCTATTGCTGGGAAGTAGTATAGGTTGGCAGGAAAATAGGGTTTAAAGCAGACATCTGCCTTTTATTAGCAGTGACCATGCAAGTTATTTATGGATTCTATTCTTCAGTCTCCTCATGCATATAGTGGGGATGACAGCCAGAAAGTTGATGTGAAGATTAAATGTATCACACATATATGTAAAACACTTGGAGCACTTAGAATAAAGTATGGCTCATGGTAAGTACATTCAGCATTTGATGTTACAATACTGTGGTGCATATCTTTGTGGGGGAAAAAAAAGAGTGCTTGCATTTCTCTTACTATTTCCCTAAGATACATTTTTAGAAATAGGATTACCTCTTTGATAGCTACTGTACCAATAGAGTTTGTAGCAATTTATATTCTCCATAGCAATGTAGGATAGAAAGCAGCTTTTCTACCTGAGTGATGTTGCTGGGGATGAACTTTGGCAGAAAATGACAATTGTGCCCATCTGAGGATTTTTTAAAGTTCTCCAGATCATTGAATATTGAACAATTAGGGTTTATTCAATTTGCTGTTCCTTTTCAATATTTATGTAGTCTTCAGGGAAAGTTATAAAACATAAAAACATATATTCAGATTAGCTATGTTTGGTATATTAGTGTGATTTTTTTTTTTTTTTTGAGAATATATATGTCTTGGTATGAGAATTTGGATTTGACTACATTGTTGAGCAATTTCCTCCTATGCATACCTATTAAAACTATTATTTTCTGTTTTCAAGAAAAAAACAGCAAGCCTTGGGAGCAGCCAGCCCTCCAGAACACATGCTAGTGGAACAGCCTCTGCCAGCAAGGTCAGTCCTTTTCACAGGAAAAGATTCTTACCGTACAGGTGTACATCAGTGGGTACTGGGGAAGGAGAACAGTATCGTTTGATAAATGATGGTTTTTTAAAATCATGTTTTGATTGACTTAAATATCTACCATTTGTGGTTAGATGCAAAGGGTTAACACACTCAGCTGCTGATTGAAAGGTTAGATGTTCAAGTCCACTCAGAGGCACCTTGGAAGAAAGGCCTGGTGATCTAATTCTAAGAAATCAGCTATTGAAAACCCTATGGATAACAGTTCTACTCTGACACGCGTGGGCTTGCCATGAGTCAGTTGACTCCATTGGCAATAATAAGTGTTTAATGAATGCTAGTTATTATCATAAATATCTATAGATAATATAAGGCTTTTGTACAATTTAAGAGTAGAAATATAGTCATCTCATTTCTTTAGAAAAGCACTCAAATCCTCTTCATGAGCATTAACTATACCAGGTTCTCTGCTAAGTGCTGTAATTAATTATAATTAATTAATTATAATTATAATTAATTAATTATAATCCTGCTGCAACCTTTTGGAGAATACATTCCTTTATACATGAGCAAACCAGGGATTAGAGAGGTTAAATAACCTTGACAAGATCAAGGTTAGTAAGCTGGTAAGATGGAGGTAGGATTCGAACCCAGGCTTATTTAGACAAGATCCTTAGTAATGCTGGGTCTCAAAAGCTCTAACAGAGTCTTAGTCAGTAATAGAACACTTCAGAAATTTGTACCTTATAAAAATAACTGAAACATCATCTTTGAAGACAAGTAACTACAATGTTAGCTAGTAGTTTATAATATACAAAATAGATTCAGCCCGTTTCAACCTTACAGTCCTCCAGTATGTCCAACATTATCTAAAAACTTAATTGGTTTCAGTTCTGTCTATACAGCTATTTAAAATTAGCATTTTTCCATTAAAATTGGTGGTTGTCGTATGGCGGTCTATGGACCTTGTACTTGTCACTTGCTTGGCGAAGAGGTAATATTTTGGTGCCTCCTGGTTCCTTGACTGCTCTTCAAGTCCCCAAAGGTGCCAAAACGAGGAATCAGTTGTGATCTTAAGGGAGGCTGGGCCTTCTAAAGACAAGCTGGGCACAAACTTTGATACCATCCCACTGTAAGACCCATGAGTGTGTTTTATTAGAACTTTTCAAATCTTCTATTAGACAGTAAAAAGGATTATCACTGAAAAACTATGAACCTTAAATACGAAAAGTGAATTAATACTGGAATTAATGTAAATTCAAAACTGGGTCTGCCCACTTTTAGCCATTCTCTTGCTATTGTTGGAGACACTAGATGCTCACTATGGTTAAGAGACCATTTGCTAAACCAAACAAATTTGAGTTTGAGTTTCCTCTTTGCAAGTTATTGCTAACAAGTTTATATAGCACCATTGAGCAACAGTTCTGTTGTCAGTAAAATGGGAATAAGACTTTTCTTGTCAGAGCCAATGAGAGGTTTAAATGAAATGAAGCATATAACACTTAGACCAGGGCATAGCAATTACTAGGTGCTGGGAAAATGCTTTGCTGCTGTGGTTACTTTAATTAGTCTCATACTCAGGGAAGTCTCTGACTGAAAGAAGATGTTCCAAAAGATGTCCTATCTTTTATGTTCGACTCACAGAGACCCCTCCTTGGGTTTCCGAGGCACTATCACTACGGGAGAAGATTGCCCCATCTTCCGAGGAGTGGCTGGTGATCTTTCATAGTATTAAATTAAAAAAACTCACTGCCATTGGGTCGATTCCAACTTATAACAACACCCACTGGGATTCTAAGACCATAAATCTTTATGGAAGTAGATTACCTTATCTTCCTTCTGTGGAGGAGCTGGTGGGTTTGAACCACCAACCTTCTGGTTAACAGTCAAATGCCTTAGGCACTGCGCTACCGGAGCTCCTTTTATAGTATTAGAATTGTTATTTAACTTATACTTTAAACTGAGGAGGCTCATTAGCAAAATTCCAACCCAATGAGATTTAATGAATCTTTTGTAAATAGTTCGGGAGGTTCTGTACATTTTGAAAACCACACCCTGTTTTTCTTGCACTTAGTTGTAAGAATCAAACTCTATTCTATCCTTTTTCATACCGGAAGTTATCATTCAATTGTTCAACATGAAACGGTTATAGAGAATTTGGACACATCCCCCAAACCCTGTTCTGTCTCAAGAAAGTGGAGGGGGGAACTCAGCATGGCAGTGTAAATGCTTAGCCACATTTTTACTATTTTATTAACACTTTGTTCTTTATACTATATTTAAACAAATTATAATTTTTATAATTATACTTTATTTAAATAATTTGTTATTGGATGGAACATGTGAACGTCTTTCCTTGGCTTCTACAACACTTCCATCTCCCACATTCACTCTTACTTTTTTTTTTTTTTGTCTTTTTATTGTGATTTGGGTGAAAGTTTACAGAGAAAATTGGTTGTCCATTCAACAATTGATACACATTTTGTTTTGTGACACTGATTGCAGTTGCCACAATGTAACAGAACTCTTTTCACTTTCTTTTTGTGTTTACAGTTTTGGTTCCTCCTTCTTTCCTATCTCTTTCTGCCTTCTGAGCTTTATTCCTTGGCAAATGCTGCCCTTTTGATCTTGTATATGAGGAGTGTGTATCTCGCTGTGTTATTGTTCACCTTACAGGCCTGCCTATTATTTGGCTGAAAGTCAGGCCACCAGGGGTAAGTTCAGTTCCAAACTTGAAGGATGACTAAGAGCCATAGTCTCAGGGGTTCTACCAATGCCTATCAGTAAGCCTGGCCTTTTTTTTTTTTTTTAAATGATTTTGAGTTTTCCACAGTTCTCTCTCATTTGTTTAGGACCTTCTAACATGATCCTTTTCAGAGAGGTCAGTAGTCGTAACTGGGCGCCATCTAGCTTTTCTGGTTGTCAGGGTTGAGGAGGCTGGGGTTCTAGTCATCCATTAGTCCTTTGGACTGACTAGTTGTTTCTGTGCCTGTTTGATATTCTTCACTCTTCTTTACTGTGGTCAGGGAGAGACCAATAGTTGCACCCTATATGGCCACTCAAAAACTTATTAGACCCTAGTCACTTGACTACTCACCAAAGTAGGATGTAGAACATTGTCTTTATGGACTATGTTACACCAATTGCCCTTGATGTTCCTTGAGTCTATGCTTCTGAGATCCTAGGCCCAGCGATTCATTCCTTCAAAATATTTGTTTATGACTAAGAAGTTTTCAAAACTTCGTCCCCTGTATATAAGGTTGACATTTCAAACCCATCAGCCTCTCTGCAGAAGGAAGATGGGGCAATCTACTTCCATAAAGGTTTACTGCCTCAGAAACCCAATGGGGGTCATTATGAGTTGGAATCGACTTGATGACAGTGAGTTGGAGTTTTTTTTAAAAAATGCATTTTATTGAAATACAATTTATGTACAGTGAAATACACAAAACTAAAGTGACATGGGTCAATGCATTTCTTTTTTTGTGTTCCCACCCCTGGCAACCAACAAAGAAAGTTTCCCTCCATATATAAACCTTTCCCTTACCCTCCACGACAACAAACTAACACTATATTTTTCCTTCTGTGATTGACTTATTTCACTCAGCATAATGTCCTCCAAGTTCATCCATATTATGCAGTGTTTTGCAGACTCTACATTATTCTTTATTGCTGCATAGTATTCCATTATGTGTATGTACCATAGTTTGGTCATCCACTCTTCCGCTGATGGGCATGTAGGTTATTTATATCTTTTTGCTATTGTAAATAACGCTGCAATGAACATGAGTGTGCATATATCTGTTCCTGTCCTGGCTCTCACCTCTCTAGGATATATACCTAGTAATGGGATTGATGGGTCAAATGGTATCTCCAATTCCAGCTTTCTAAGGAATTGCCATATTGCTTTCCACAGTGGTTGTATCACTTTACAGTCCCTGCAGCAGTATATGAGAGTCCAAATCTCTCCCCATCCCTGCCAGAATTTGTTATCTTCTGTCTCGTTGAACCTTGCCATCAGTGCTGGGATGAGACGGTATCTCATTATTGTTTTTATTTGTATCTCTCTGATGGCCAATGATTGTGAGCATCTCTTCATGTATTAGCTAGCCACCTGAATATCCTCCTTGGTGAAGTGTCTATTCATGTCTTCTGTCCATTTTTCAACTGGATTGTTAATTCCTTTGCTATTGAGGTGTTGGAGTTTTCTGTAAATCTTAGAGATAAGTCCTTTGTCAGCTATGTAATTATCGGCAAATATGAATTTGTTGCTGTCATTTTAGTTATGTGCTTTTTTGTGGTGTTGATTTCTTTGTTGCATATCATTTTCTATGCTGAGCTCGTATTGTTTATGAATCATGCTATCACTTACTTGGTTGCTATTGTTACAGTATCGGCTAAATATGTGTGCCAGTCCTCTTTTTTATTTTGATGTGAAGGTTTATCATTTCTCTTTGAGGTTACCCTGTGATTTATAGTTTTCTTCCCAAGTTTAGAACAGTCTGTTCTATCTTGTAGTTGTCTTGACTTCCCTACCATCTAGAAGTTCTGTAATGACACAGTTTTTTCCCCGCTTTTTTGGTTTGTAGTTGTCTCATTTGTCAACTGATGTCTCTGGTTCACTGTTTACAATCTTGTAAGCTTCTTTACTTTGCATACTTCCATAGCTGGGTTGATTTCTGGGTTATATCATCAATTGTGTTAATAGTCATTGTTATTTGCTGTTGTTGCTTCTCTGTCCCAAGGGCTCCCTTTAACATCTCTTGTAAGGTTGATCTGGTTTTAACAAATTCCCTTAATTTCTGCTTACCTGGAAATGTCCTAATTTCACCATCGTATTTGTGGGACAATTTTGCTGGATACAGAATTCTTGGTTGGAAATTTTTCTCTTTCAGTGTTTTATATATACCATCCCATTGTCTTCTTGCCTGCATGGTTCCTGCCGAGAAATCCGAGCTTAGTCTTAATGGTTGCCCATTGTAGGTAACTTTTCATCTTCCCCATGCTGCTCTCATAATTCTTTCTTTGTCTTTGGTTTTGGTGAGTATGACGATGATATGTCTGGGTGATTTTCTTTTGGAGTCTATCCTGTTTGGGGCTTGTTGAACTTCCTGAATGCATATATTCTTATCTATTATCATGCCTGGAAAATTCTCTTCCAACAAATCATCAACAATTTGCTCTGTGGTTTTATTTGTCTCTTCCAGTTCTGCAATTCTGATTGTTGTTGTTGTTATTTGCCGTCGAGTCGGCCCCGACTCATAGCGACCCCTCCTTGGGTTTCCGAGGCAGTATCACTACGGAAGTAGGATTGCCTAACCTTCCTTCCAAGGAGTGGCTGGTGGGTTTGAACCGTCAGCCTTCTGGTTAGCAGTCAAGTGCCTTAGCCACTATGCTACCAGAGCTCCTGCAATTCTGATTAGACTTAGGTTATTCCTTTTGATGGTATCCCACATGAACCTTAAGCTTTCTTCATTTTGTCTTGATCTTTTTTCTGATTGATCAGTTCCAAAGAAGTGTTCAGGTATTTGCCTTCAATCTCTCTAATTCTGTCTTTCATTGATTTACTTCTACTGCTTTGCTCGTTCAATGTCTTATCTATTGCTGAAAATTTAGTATTAATCTTCTGTATTTCTGTCTGTAGATTTTGTATCAGTTCTAATTTTTCATTTATTTTGTCATTTTGTTTTTGTATTGTCTTTGGAATTGTTCTAGGGTTTTCTCTGTGTTTCCCTTGATCAGTCTCTCAGTCTGTTGAAGGTACTTAAATATAATTCTTTTGAATTCCTTATCAGTGAGTTCCATTGCTGAGTCTTCCTCAGGAATGTGTTTTGGGTCTGTATCCTGGTCCCTTGTTTCTCCTGCTTTATCTTTCTTCTTTGTATGGACTGTGATGCTCTGTTGTCTCCGAAACATTGTGACATTTTTGTGTTTATATTTAATTGGTGATTGTATGTTGGAGTGGCTTGCTCACAATTTTCGTTTTCTTTGTATTTTATCCACGCAAGCAGAGTACTGTGCTGTGCTCCTCTATTCACTAGTTGACAGCATTTATATACTCATCACCTGTCTCCTTTCCTGTTGTCAGCCTCAGCCTCTTGTATGCCCCTGCCAACCTTGCCAAACAGAGCCTACTCCTAGGTCCCTGGAATCTGAATGAGAATGCTATCACTTTAAAGTCCAAAATGACCACTGGTTATAAACATTCAAAATGGCTGCTCCCTCAGTCACTTTAAATGTCCAAAATGGCTACCGCTTGTAAACATTCAAAATGGTGGTGCTCTATCAAAATGACTGCACCCTTGATCACTCTAAATATCCAAAATGGCTGCCCTGTGTTAACAATCAAAATGGCTGCACCCTCCCGACAGCGGAAAGTGAACAGCTCAGGTTGTCTCTTTCCTTTCTGTTTCCCTTCCAGTCATAGGGCACCAGCGCAGTCATCCTGTAGCCCTTGGTGAGCAAGGCTGATCTTTAGGTCAGTTCTCAGGTCCCAACACCACTTGGAAATATTCAGGCTGTTGGTCCCGTCAGGGTAGTGGACAGTCTGCAGCTCTATCTCTGTACTCAGTATTTTTGTTCAGGTTTTTCCAGTAGTTGGTGCCTAATCCATTTCTGTATAGTTCCTTTCAAAACTCAGGGCTCCAAGATTATCTTCTGTATCTCTGTCAATTGATTTTTCTTTTCTTTGTTGAAGAGGGTCTGTGTCTCTTGTCTGCCTATTCCTCCATCTTACCAGAAGTCCCTTTTTATTTTTATTCAAGTATTTTCATAGATAGATTTGCAGCAAGTGTAAATACTAGCTTTCCTTCACCAATTTCCTAAATATTCATTTTCCCAGAAAAAAATATATACTTGCTTATTTCTTTTGATGCTAGATTGGAAGGGCTGTAACTGAATATCATCTCAGAAGTTTTCATTCCCATGCATCATTTAGAAAACTAGATTAATCATATTTGTTATAATTTGAAGCCTTTTACTAAATAGTTAATTATTATAGGAGGACCCTAGGTGGCACGAACAGTTTTCACTTGACTATCAAGCTAAAGATTGGACATTCAAACCCACCTAGCAGTGCCATGGAAGAAAGACCTGGTGATCTGCTTCCATAAATATTACAGCCAGAAAACCCTGTGAAGCAGTTCCACTCTGTAAAATGTGCAGGCACCATGAGCTGGAATTGACCCAATGGTAATGGATTTTTGGTTTTGTTCTTGGTTTTGTTTTAGAAGCAATAGTATTTGTTATAACCTGAAACCTTGTATTAAATAGTTAATCATTATAACAGCAAATCACACCAAACTCGCTACCTTCGAGTTAATTCTATTATAACACACAATAGGCAAAATATAATATCTCCAAATACATTCTGAAAAGACATGAAAAAATACTAGATACAATTGGCAGTGATAATTAGTCATGGCCTTCTGATGAAAAGCCTCATAATAAAGGAAATAATAAAGAGGTTTTCCTGATTCTGGACACATGCAACTTGAAAGGTAAAAAAAGAATAATTTTAAAATTATTAAGAAACCTTAAAGTCTGTTTTAAAAATTAAACATTTAATTTGCAGCTTATGAGTGAGCTGTGTATTGTCACATTGTTATCATGTATTGCAGAACTGTTTTATGAGAATTCTGACAAAATGAGTAATTATGAATACAAGTAATATCACTCCTGCCATGTAAATCTGGGCTTAGAAGTTGCAAAGCTTGAAAATGACATAGATGTTTCTAACTCAAAGTAGTTACTGTAAAATGTTTAGTACTTAAAATTCAACTTTTGACAAATTATTAATGAGGACTATTGAAGCAACAGACTCTTTTCATTGAAGCCTATATGAAAATAGTTTGTTCTATACTAAAGCATGTAATTTTATTGCTGGAAGAATTCTCAGACAACTTTGTTATCAATCTCCTCATTGTTTAGATGGGGAAGCTGAGGTTCAGATTGAATTAGGAATTTCTTGGTAGAAGACCAAAGCTATTTACATGTATTGGTTAAATTGGTTAAAGAAGGAGCTGTGGTAGTATAGCAGTTAAGGCATTCTGGCTGCTTATCAAAAGATCAGTGGTTCAAACTCACCACCAGCTATTCCACAGAAAAACGATGAGGCAGTCTACTTCCATAAATATTTACAGCCTTGGAAACCAAATGGGGGTCAGTATAAGTCAGCATCAACTTGATGGCAGAGAGTTTGGGGGTTTTTTGGTGGGTCAAGTTATAAGTTCCAAACAATAGAATCCACTCTGACTAGTTTAAGCAAAAAACAAAACAAAATAAAAGGAATTATTCTTGAGGAATAGTGGATATGTCACAGGAAAATCTAAGAGGGTGTAGCAGTTGAAATCTAAAGCTTCATAGCCAGGGATAATGCCCAGCCACATGGTGTGGGCTTCTCCTGTTAAGACTCAACCAGCCACCACAGCCCAGCACCTGGCACAGAAGAAGAAATAACTTCTCTCCCAGCCTGGAGGGGAGAAGCTCTACCAAGGAATAAGCACCATCAGAGAAAGTAGTACTTTTGTGATATTGGTCCTGGTTCTGATATAATAATTAATAATATTAACTTTGTTATCATGCTTTTCAAATAAAGAGTTACTTACTTTTTTCATCTGTAATACCAGTAAGGGACAGTGGCATTGAGTAAGAAGAAGACATAGAGAGGTACATGGGAGGTAAAGACAACAAAGAGGAACCTTTTTGCATGTACAGTACTACATTGTCAGTGATGATAAGCGTTGTTCTATGGGTAGGTAGAAGGATGGACAGGCTGAATGATCGTGTATGTTTGGGCAGGGGGGAGTGTGCCCGTGACTGTGTATAGAGTTGGCAGATGATGTTTTTGTATAAGATTGTCCAGGTATATAGTAGAGGTGACAAGGGACAAAGTTGTGGTGGCTTCTTGGCCACAGCCAGCTACTCTGAGGGGGGAAGTAGTTGGAACTGTGGGCTTGGGACCATGGTCATTGGGGACTTCAAGATCAATTGGGATACCATACTACACAAAAAATGTTCTACATCCTACTTTGATGAGTAGCAGCTGGGGTTTTAAAAGCTTGTAAGTGACCATCTAGATATAACGATGGGCCTCTCCTCATCCAGAGCAAGGAAGAATGAAGAAAACCAAAGACATGTGGAAACAGTTAGTCCAGGGGACTAGTAGACCATGTGATCCTCGCCTATATGACCATGAGACCAGAACTAAATGGTGCCTGGCTGCCACTGTCAACTACTCAGAGGGGGATCGGTTCAGGGGTACTGGATAGAATGGGAGAACAATGTGGAAGAAAACCAAAAATCATTAAAAAAAAAAAAGACCAGGTTTGCTGGTCTGATAGAGCCTGGTGAAACCCCTGAGACTAAGGCCCCTAGTCACCCTTCAGGGCTGCAACTGAACTCACTCCTATAACTTCTAGCCAAACAATAGATAGGCATATTGGCTGAACACTTAAATTAGGTAGATACACTGCTTGGAGTGATTAATCATGGTAAAACAGAAGGACAGTGTTTGCACAGGGAGATATCTGTGGGGGGTGGGGATCGGGAGTGCATGGGAGGGAAGGACACAGGGGAAAGGTAACCCCTGGGAGGAAGTGGGAAGAGAGCTGTTACACTGTGGGGAATTACAGTCAATAGCATGAAACAAAATGTGTATGAACTGCTGTATGGAAAATGAATTTGTTCTGTAAATTTTCGCCCAAATCACAATTAAAATTAAAAAGAAAAAGAAAAAAAGAGCAGTGAGAGAGCTAGATAAACTTGGTAGAAAGGAGCTCTGGTGACATAGTGCCTAAGGCATTTGATTGCTAACCAGAAGGTTGGCAGTTCAAACCCACCAGCCACTCCACAGGAGGAAGACTGGGCAGTCTACTTCCATAAAGATTTACCACCTTGAAAACCCAAAGGGAGTCACTGTGAGTCGGAATCGACTTGAAGGCAGTGAGTTTGGTTTTTCTGGTTTTAATATGTCAGAAAGTTCCAGCATTTAACATGAGTGTCACCTTACTATACTCATGTATCACAAGTGGTTTGTAAGATGAATCTGTATGCTAAACAGGGAAAATTCTTAATTAAAAAAATTATATATTTTAATGTGCTATAAAAAGTAAACTAGCACATCAAACCCATGATGTTGTAGATATTTTTGCTTAAGACAAGGCTAAATTAGAATTTTAAAAGTAAGTCTATTTAAAGAAAACATTAAACCTGCTGTGGTTGAGTCATGGTGACCCTGTGTGTGTCAAAGTAGCACTGTGCTCCATAGGCTATTCAGTGGCTGTCACCTTTTGGAGCTAGATTGCCAGGTCTTTCTTCCAAAGTGCATCTGGGTGTACTTGAACCGCCAGCCTCTTGGTTAGTAATTGAGTACTAAGCCATTAGCACCATCTATGAACTCCATAAAAAAAAAAATTTAAGTAAGCATAATATAGATAGGGAAGATTTAAAAAAATGTATCCTGTAGCTAATGTACAAATGACTGAAATTTGGGAAACTGGATCTAGAGAGTGATTCTTATATTTTAAAATACACATTGAATAGATGGTATTTTTATTAAAATGAAGATTCTGATTCAAGTGTGGAGTGAAGCTGAGATTCTGTTTCTGATGCTGATGGTCTGGCAACCACAGTTAAAGTAACAAAAATACTGAATTGTGTTGAATGTGGGCATTTAGACTTACCTTAGTTTACCTAAGCATCAGTTGGGAAATCTGATTATAAGTGCAGATTCCCAGGTTGCAAGCCAAGAAATTCTGATTAGCCAGGGTGGGGCAAGGCTCAGGAATTTATATATTTAGTAACTATGCCGAGTGTCTCAGATATGTATGATCTGAGAACCCCAATTGGAGAAAGGATGAACATGAGGAATGTTCATTACATTACACAGTACATTGTTGTTGTTGTGTGCCATTGAGTCAGACCCGACTCATAGCGACCCCTCCTTGGGTTGCCGAGGCAGTATCACTATGGAAGTAGAGTGCCCCATCTTCCTTCCGAGGAGTGGCTGGTGGGTTTGAACCGCCAGCCTTCTGGTTAGCAGTCAACTGCCTTAGGCACTATGCTACCAGAGCTCCTACACAGTACATTAGAGGAATAATAATGTACCACTTCATCTTTAAGGAAAGGAGCCTCCTATCGCCTGGCCTGCAATGTAATAGTCTTTGGAAAGTTTATTTCATAACCATATGCATACTCATGTATATTATTCAGAAGCACAGAAATACCTTCATTGAGAGAGTCTGATGGCTGCCGAACACTGGAGGCTGGGAGGCCTGACCCATCCCTGTCGGGGTGTGGCCTGAGGAAGTTACCCAGTGCTGTTTTTGCCACAGGAAAAAATGCATACCAGTGAAACCTAGATGTACTGAGGTTTAGTTAAAAAAAATAAGAAATAAAAAATACATTTTTAATTTAAAAAATAAAGGAAAGAAAATATTAAGGAACAATAAATAGGGAATATTTAAGCTGTACTTTCATCGAGAAGTATTTATTGTAAGGATAGGATCTTCAGCTCAGGTAAGATTTTAGAGTTGGAAAGCCTCTTAGTTTCAATAGCTTTCTTTAAAAGAAGTAAAAGAAAGAAATAAGGTGGCTGGGAAGGGGAAGCCAGAGGGACCTCATGCTTTGTGTGGCGTGGTATGGGGTATAGGGCAGTACAAATGATGTCTCCCTCATTTTTAAGGCAGTCGCCTCCGGCTGAGCTGGAGGTCACTCCATCTGGGCCATTGAATCATTGCTTAGCTACCAGTGGTTACGCATGAGGTTTTTGTACCTCAAACACTGACCACTGCTCACACAACAAAGCTTAGGGTCTGGAGTCTTTGTTGTGGTTAGTTTGACTTTGGGAAAAGTTGGTTTGCCGTATTTCTTTTAAAATTTCATAACTATTTTTCTCTTACTTCATCAAACCAAAAAATCAAACCTGTTGCTGTTGAGTTCATTCCAACCCACACCCTTGGGGATAGAGTAGAGCTGCCCCATAGGATTTCCAAGGCTGTGATCTATACAGAAAGAGACACGTCTTTCTTCCCTGTTTATGCCATACTCACTGCCGTTGAGTTGGATCCCACTCATAGTGACCCCTCCTTGGGTTTCTGAAGCAGTATCACTACGAAAGTAGATTGCCCAATCTTCCTTCTGAGGAGTAGCTGGTGCGTTTGAACCACCAGCCTTCTGGTTAGCAGTCAAATACCTTAGGCACTAGGCCACCAGAGCTCCTTCTATAGTTTTCCTTTGGCATACTATTAAAAAGAGCATTTCCTTTCCCCCATGTATGTATATACCTATTTATTTACTCATTCATTCAGTTATAGCAGTATAGACTCTTCTTAATCAGTAGCTTAAAATCCATTACTATTATTTATTTTAAAGTTTTTAATCATAATAATATATTATGTACAGTAATTCAGTCAAATTACTTTTTCAAACTGCTCATCTAAAAAATCCATTATACAATTAGAAATGTATTTAGAAATGCTGAGTTATAGTCATTATCAATTTACTTTGTAGTTTAAAAAGAGGTCTTTGGGGGAGTGTATTTGCAAAGAGCTCTCACTGCTACTCCCACATTCTGGTAGTGTCAGTATGACAGCCCTAGGAACGACAGACCTGTCATACCTGGCAGTGTGCACCCTACACGTGCCCTACGTTATTTAGCAGCGCCAGGGATGACAGCCTCATGACAAGTCAGGGAAGTGGGGGTGGAGGTAGGGGAAGGCTGCCTCCTGCAACCAACCGTCTGGAGCTCTTGGGGCGGGGCTGCTCCAGGAGGAGGGCTGGGAGGATCCTGCGTAGTCACATTCTGCAGCTCTGCTGGGGCTCAAAACTGAAACCACTGGGCCGTACCCTAGCAGGAATGAAAACATCCTAAAACCAGTGTGGTGCGGCTGCAGACGGGAAGCTCCCTGCCAGAGTCGGAACGCAGAGTGAGTACTGATTTCTGGCTGCTTTACTCCAAGGCTGCATGGGCTTTGGATCCGCGCAGTCTGGGCGGCCGCCTTTTGCCTGGGCCCTGCTTTTCTAAAGCTTGGATTCTGGAAGCTCACTCCCCAGGCTTGGAATGTGTGTTCTTATCTTGACCCTGAGGATACATTTCTTCCCAAATGGTGTCTAAGTTAAAGTGTGTACTGTTGATCACAATTGTTGCTGGCTTTTCAATTGGGAGTGGATCTGGTGACCAGGACATGGTAGGGTTACAAAACAAGGAATTTGTGTGACAGGCAGGATTCTGAGAAGAAAAGCAGCAGCTATGTGGATTTGGTTTAGCACTTTTGTCTCTAGAGTTAGAGCCCCTCCTCCTTCCTGAACCCCCTTCCCCCACCACTGTGTTGACCTCTGTTTTAGACAGTGAGCTCACTCTGTATGACCTTTCCGTGTACCTGATCTATGCTGGGTGTGTCAGCATGTTGTAACATGTTTCCATTCTATTTCCTTGAACACACCTTGAGATAGGTATGTATATGTGGGATAGCATCATGGAGAGTTACCTTGTACTTCTCTTTCAAGTATGCAAAGTGTTTTTCCAGAGATTTTACACTTTCCTATGTACTGATAAGGAGCTCTGATGGCACAGTGGTTAAAGTGCTTGGCTGCTGGCAGTTTGAATCCATCACTCCATGGGAGAAAGGCGTGACAGTCTGCTTCTGTAAAGATTTGTTGTTGTTATGTGTCGTTGAGTTGGACCCGACTCATAGCAACCCCTCCTTGGGTTCCCAAGGCAGTATCACTACGGAAGTAGATTGCCCCATCTTTTGGTGGGTTTGAACCGCCAGCCTTCTGGTTAGCAGTCAAGTGCCTCAGGCACTACGCTACCCTTGGAAACCCAGTGGGTCAGTTCTGCTCTGTACTATAGGGTCGCTATGAGTTGAAATTGATTCCAGGGGAGTGGGTTTGTTTTTTTTTTTTTTTTTTTTTGATGTATGTACTGATGGGGTCCCAGTATTCTCCAGCTATGAAATGGACAAGAGGGCAAGTTCCTTATTCCCATTTTATAGCTTGAGAAAATGAGGCAGAGTAAGTCAACTTCTCTAATGGGTGGGACTTTGGGGCCTTCCAACTAATCTTCTAGGAAGCTACCTGTGCACCAAAGAAACAGGACTGCTGAATAAGCAGCTCTGTAAAGTTTGCTGTTTGAGATATTTCCTGGAGAAAAACCTCTGCATTGCAGGAAAGCTCAAACAAGGAGTGGCGTCTGCTGTTCAAAAGGGAAATGTTTGTTTTCTAACGAAGTAAAGAGCGCCCCTCCTAATTTGTTGCTTGTAGACACTGAATTCAACTTCTCTGCGTTGATTTTTCAGTATCTAAAAGGAATATTGAACTGCTGGGTATACGGTGGGAAGGGAGACAGTATTGTATAGGATTGAAAGGAAGTAATAGAATGTGAAATTTACAAAATACTGGGGCACTAGGAAAAGCCACATCTGCAGAATGATAGAGAAGAGGATAGGCTGCCAACAGCCACAAGGGTGGAGTGGGAATTGGTGTGAATGCAGTGAGGACTGTGTGATACTGTTTATAAAGCAGTACAGTCAAGCATAAATATTAGTTGTGGTTCACTTCACATGCTTTGCAAGAGGATTCCCAATGCATGAGAGAAGTTGATTATAGTATTAGTAGTGAATTTCAGCTCCTTGGTTGTTCTCTGGTAGAATTGACTGAGTATAACGTCTCCTCCACAATGAAAATTTAAGAGTATCTTATAAAATCACAGTTTGAAAGAATGAAATCTACAAGAAAAGAAAGCCATTAGGAAACCATGAAGATTTAATTTGAACTAGGTAACTTTTTAGAATCAGCCAGGTATTTATGTTCCTTTTCATTGTTGTAATAACAGTTTTATCTTTAAGGCATGTCACTTTAAAAAAAAAAAAAAAGTTCATTGTGATTTGGGTGAAAGTTTACAGAGCAAATTCATTTTCCATACAGCAGTTCATACACATTTTGTTTCATGACATTGACTGCAATTCCCCACAGTTTAACAGTTCTCTTCCCACTTCCTCCCTGTGGTTACCTCTTCTCTGTGTCCTTGTTTCCCATGCATTGCTGCACTCCCCCTACCCCACCAGCTATCTCCTGGTGCGAACACTGCTATTTTGTTCTGGCAGGATTGATTGCTCTGAGGAGTGTATCTACCTGATGTAAATGTCCACCCTGTATACCTGTCTGTTGTTTGGCTGGAAGCCATAGCAATGAGTTCAGTTCTAGATCTGAAGGGTAACTAGGGGCTTGGGGGGTTACCCTTCAGGGTCTTGGGCATCTCACCAGGCTCTATCAGACCTGGTCTTTTTTTGAGTTTTGTTCCACATTGTTCTCCCACTCTGTCCAGGATCTCCTACACAGATCCCCCACCGAGTGGTTGACAGAGGTAGCCGGACACCATCCAGTTCTTCTGGTCTCATGGTCATATAGGCTGATGATCTCATGGTCTACTAGTCCCTTGGGCTAATTGTTTCCATGCATCTTTGGTTTTCTTCCTTCTTCTTTGCTCTGGATGAGTAGAGACCCATTGTTGCATCTAGATGGCCGCTTACAAGCTTTTAAGACCTCAGTTGCTGCTTTCCTGTCACTTTGTAGGTGAACTATTTACTTTTCCCAAAAATATGAATTATCTAATTGGTGAAAAAGAAAAAAAAATAAATAAACAGTTGCCATGGAGTCAATTCTGTCATGACAACCCCATGTGTTGCATAGTAGCACTGTGCTCCATAGGGTTTTCAAGGCAAATCTCCAGGCCTTTCTTCTGAGGTGCCTCTGGTTGGGTTCAAACTTCCAACTTTTCTATTAGTGGTCGAGTGCTTAACCTTTCGTTCCTCCTAATGGTCGTCTTGTTTAAGTCAATAATCCACAACCCACATTCTCCAGCATACATATATATCTTTGTATCTTTTCCTTCTTTTTACCTCATCACTCTCTCATTTTGGAGACCATAAGAGTTTGGAATACATGTTTTAGCCATCCCAGTATACCTGAGATCATGAAGAATATATTTTATCCTATAGTTTTTCTGACATAATGAATTAATAATCTGTATACTGGAAAATTACAGTAGGTCTTCAAAAGCAATTGCATTTTATTATTTTTTTCCCTGTGACTAGCTCTTAACTTAAAAATATCAGCTACCCTGTGTTTCTCAGTAAGGGATATGTTGGCATTTTGGGTGATAACTCTAAGTTGGGCAGGGATGTCTTGCTCTGACTGAATGCCAAAGCCTGACCAGAAGCACTCCCACACATGTTTAAATACCCTCTAGTTGGATGCTAACTTCCCTTGTTAAGAACTACTGAACTCCACTATTTTTGTGGAAAGCCAAAAAATTATTAGTATTATTATTTCCATTTTTCGAAGGCACTTTACAGCATCTCCTGTGACTTGTAATGATAGCTTCTGAGTGAGTCTGTATGTTTAGACATTGGTCTCCATTGGAGATTTAGGTGTAGACTATTTAATTTTACTGCTAACAAGATGATGATGTCATTTAGCCCATGCCCTATAGTATCCTCCTGTCTGCAGTAGGCTATAATAATAATTAGAAAGTGACTGATAGGTTGCAGAAAGAATAGGTCACCATAATCAATTAGAAGAGAGTTCTAATAGTTATAAGTTCTTGCTGTTAGGTCCCATCGAATTGATTCTGACTCATAGTGACCCCATGTGCAACAGAATGAAACATGCCAGTCCTGCACCATCCTCACAATTATTGCTATGTGTGAGCCCATTGCTACAGCCACTTTTTCAGTCCATCTCAATGAGAGTCTTCCTCTTTTTTGCTTGGCCTCATGAGGAGGAATGATATTCTTTTGCAGGGACTGGTCCCTCCTGATAACATGTCCAAAGTATGTGAGATGAGGTCTCACCATCCTTGCTCCTAAGGAGCATTCTTGCTGTACTTTCTTTCAAGACAGATGTCTTCATTCTTGTGGCAGTCTATTTTCTGAAAATGACTATGCTGAGTTCTTTACATGCTGTGATGATAATTCAGCTATGAGGTAGTATTTTTGGTCCTCTACTGCTGCTAACAAAATACCACAAAAGGTGGCTTCAACAAACAGGAGTTTATTCTCTTACAGTTTAGGGGTCTGAGTTCAAAGTGCCAAGCTGTAGGGGCTGGGTGAAAGCCCCCTGACCTTGGACTTTAGCCCTAGCTCTTGCTCCTGGCCCACTGGAGCTAGAGGTGTCTCTTCACTCAGGCAGCTGCTGGCTGCTGAGGCTAACTAGCGTAAGGTTGATAAACTAAGTGGCACAGTCCCAATATTACCAAACAACGTGGCAGGCCACTAGTTCAAGTCCAGAGATAGTCCCAAGATCAGCAGGAAACATGGCAGGCTGCTAACTGAAGACTCTGCTACCTGCAGGGTCCAAGCATGCCAAAAAGCTCCAGAGACGTTTCTCAAAACTTCTCCTTATAAACTGGAAGCAGACCACGTCCCTAGGCAGCTACACAGCTGCTCCAGTAGATCCTACTATGGAGTTGATTACCAATCACATTATGAGGAATAACCACATCTAGCTACCCGGCCACTCAAAACCAGGCCCAGCCAAGTTAACGCATAACTAGCACAGTTCACCCCTTGTCAATGTGGCACCTGTACCGATCTCCTTCATTGGGTGGCTTCAGTCCCCTAGTTCATCTGAGTAGCAACCTCATGCCCTTGGTCTGGCAGTCCCTGTTTCTCTATCTCTTGGGCATGGCAACCCTGCCCTCTCACTTTGGGGCAGCGGCTGCAGCCCCATCCCACTGGCGCACACAAATGAGCGGCCACACACTCCAGAACCAAGGTGGTGAAGATCTGACCCTTTGAAACCTAGGAGGCTGTGGTAGTTCTCCCCCAAAGGCCATGGTCCTACCCTTTGAGGCTGAGGTAGCTCTACTTCCCATTTCCTTGGTCTCTCGGCTTCTGCCAATTCATGCCCCAGGGCAACCCACTCTGCCAGGAATCTTTCTGCTCAAGAGGCATTTATCTTTCTTGATCCATGGGTTAACCAACCGGCTATTCCATCTCGTGCTGGGTGTCTTCTACCAGTTAGTTCCCACTTTGCCAGGAAGCTGCCTATCCAATGGCATCCAGCTCTCTCCTCCGTGGGTGGTAAGCCTATTGCTGGCTAATGCCAGTCTCTCTGCTCTGCTGCTGCCATCTCTTTGCTGGGGTCTCAGTGCAGAGATCTCAGGTCAAGGACGCACTCCACTCTTGTTTACGCGTTTTAGGTATCTGTCAGGGTGGCACCCAACTCTCTTGGTACCATATTCTGTTTTTGGTTGCCTCATGCTGCTCTAACAGAAAATACCTCCTTTTTCTGGCAATATAAAAATTGGCAGAAAATACCACAAATAGGATGGTTGAACAAATAGGGATTTTATTCTCTTACAGTTTAGCAGGCTAGAAGTCCAAGTTCAAAGTGTCAGCTCTAGGGGCTGGGTGAAAGCCCCTTCACCTTGGGATTCAGCTCTGCCTCGTGTTCCTGGCCCATTTGGGCTGGAGGTGTCTTTTCACTTAGACAGCTGCTGGCTGCTGAGGCTAACAAGCCTAATGTTGACAAATAAAGTGACACAGTCCCAATATTACCAAACAACATGGCAGGCCACTAGTTCAAGTCGAGAGACAGTTCCAAGATCAGGGGAAAGCGTAGTAGGCTGCTAAATGAAGACTGGCTACCTGCAGGGTCCAAGCATGCCAAAAAGCTTCAGAGACCTTTCTCAAAATGTCTCCTTATGTACTGGGAGCAGACCACATCCTGAAGTAGATTCTGCCTTGGAGTTGATTACCAATCTCATCATGGGGAATCACTACGTTCAGCTGCCCAGCTACTCAAAACCAGGCCCAGCCAAGTTGACACATAACCTTAACTGCCACAGGTAGCTACTCTTATTTTGCCTGTTTTATAGATTAAGAAAATAAGAGTCTGATTTCTTACTATCATACTGTATTATTTCTCAGTACATGTTCAACAGCTCTCCATAAAACACTTTCCAAAAAATGAGCTTGAGTGAATGAAAAGTTATCATTATGGTCTCATTCAGCTACAGTTACTTCTGTTCTTATTCGAATGCAGATTTTTTACTATACTGTGAGCCCCTCTAAGACAGGACCCACATCTTTGTACCCCTATAGTTTCTACCATGGTGCCTCCTACATAGCAAATTCTCAGTAAATATTTATTGAATGGAAAAAAATACTGATTTTATTATGATATGAATAGATCCCTAAGAAGCTGTTGCATTAACATAAAGATTTATTCTGGGTAAGTAGGAAAGGTAAAAAAAAAAAAGGAGAGTTAATTTTATTCTCTATACCCAAAGGGGGACGCTATAAGTCGCAATTGACTCAATGGCAGTGAGTTTGGTTTTTTGGTTTTTTACACTTTACAAATTAAGTTTTTAAAGCTTAACATCTGTTTGGTTTTTGGCTAAAGATTAAAGAGTAGATAATCAGAAAAGAAGCAGTTCTGGTGGTACAATGGCTAGTGCTCAGCTCCTAACCAAAGGTCAACAGTTCAAACCCACTAGCCTCTCTGAAGGAGAAAGATGTGGCAGTCTGTTCCTGTAAAGATTACAGCCTAGAAAACCCTATGGGGCAGTTTTACTCTGTCATATGGGGTCACTATGAGCCAGAATCGACTTGATGGAACCTAACAATAACCATCAGAAAAGATCAATCAAGAAAGCCCCGGGTCTAGATATGATACTGGGGATACAGAGTGAGGCATGAGCCATGTAGAGAGAACATGAAAAGTACTAGAATAACATTGCTGTCAAGGTCTACAAAAGCTCAACGGAAGACTGAGGAAAGGGGTATGGGGTTCAGTTTGGGGGGCTGTTGTGCAGATGAACATTAGGCATGTGAATCCCAAAAGGAGATCTGCAACCAGGAGGCTGAGCTAAAGCAAAAGCAAAAAAAAAAAAAAAAAAAACAACCAGACACAGAGTTCGAGATCACAGAGGCAGGATACATGCCCAAATTCCCAAGAATTGGCTCACCATTCATTAGTTCCTTCCTCTCCTTCTCTGATACTTTCCCAAGACTTCCAATCCAGAGAGACTATGCTGTTTTTCCCTAAACATATGTGCTATTTTGTGGGATTGAGAGTTCTGGTTAATTCTAGGAGCTTCTAATGTGATGTATTGCACTGGACAACTCTTCAGTAAAAGACCTCTTTAAAGTATTAAAAAGAAAAGATGTCACCTTGAGGACTGAGGTTTGCCTGACCCAACAACGACAAAATCTATACTCAACTGTCATTGAGTCAATTTTGACTAATAGTGACCCTGTAGGCAACTGTAGAATTTCCATAATCTTTATGGAAGCAGACTGCCACATCTTTTCCCATGGTGTGGCTGGTGATTTTAAACCACTGAACTTTCAGTTAGCATCCAAGCACTTTATCCACTGTGCCATCAGGGCTTTTGACCCAAATCATGGTATTTTCAGTTGCTTCGTATGCATCAGAAAGCTGAACAATGAATAAGGAAGGCCGATGCCTTTGAATTATTATGTTAAATATTGAATATACCATGGACTGACAGAAAAATGAACGAGTCTGTCTTGGAAGAAGTACAGAATGCTCCTTAGAAGCAAGGATCGTGAGACTTTGTCTTATTAGTTTGAACTTATCAGGATGGACGTTCTCTGGAGAAGGAAGGACATTATGCTTGGTAATGGGTCAGTGGAAAAGAGAAAGACCCTCAGTTAGATGGATTGACAAAGTGGCTGTAACAGTGGGCTCAAACAACAGCAATTGTGAGAATGGCACAGGACCGGCAGTGTTTTGTTTTGTACATAGGGTCACTATGAGTCAGAACCGACTCCTCAGCATCGAACAACACAACTGATGAGCTGCTCTGGACACTCTTCCCTTGTAGACAGATTGAACTGCCTTCAGATATCAGCTGTACCAGAGAATTCTATTTTCCCTGAGGCTCTACACATTTTACTAGTGACCCCCGCCCCCAGCAGCCTGGGTCTGTGTGGTCAGTCCTGTAATCAGCTTTCAAAGGTTGCATGTTCCTGTTGCTCATCTTCCTGTTTCTTTCTTCATTAACCAACCCAGTGTGCTGAGGAGGACAGACAACCTCATCAACAGTCAGAATAAACGACCCCTGAATTCTATATATCTATCTCTTAATGACACATTTATCTTGGTCTAATTTCTTATTTCATGTCTGCCTGCTATCACCAGGAGGATACATATCCTGAACTAGATTAGGAGAACCTTAGATCTCATTTTACTCACCTTTTGTTATTTTTGCTGATTCCTTTCAGAGGAGAGGATGGCATACCTTAGTTATAAAATTGTTGCTTGGTCTCTTAGTGGTGGTGTATGTTTATGTCCTAGAGATCCCTGTGCAATTCTTAAAAAAAAAAAAAAAAAAAGATTTATTTGGGGAGTATTCCTTACATGTAAATTAGAGGGTTTGGGTCTGTTTTTATAGAATTTAATTTGCTAAACACGTTCCTTTTCATATTGCCAACTCATTTTTAATGAGTTTACAACTCATCTATATAGTTGGTACATATTGATCATAAGACAAATAGGGGAGAAGTACATGAGTGGTGAAGGTAACCCTGACTAGAATCTCACCAGTAAGTCACTGATGGGTTAGTAATGAATGTTAAAGGGAATTGTAATATAAGCAAGACCTGTATAGTAGCACAAAGTTGTGCTTCAACAGCTGGGGGTCTCCTCAGAAAAAGGAAGAGAAGGTTTTTGGTCCTCAAAGAAAGTACAGATGAGTAGGGTAATCCCACAGACTTGCCCAAGGACCTGCACACTGCCATCACTTGTCCTGGGGGTGCTCTGCACCTTCTTGGAATTCTCTAAGACAGTACTGTATGAAGTGTGCACATCAAATTGACCTGAGTTACCATTAAAGGACTCCTTGGGTGAGTCAGACAGTTAATGTGCAGGGCTACTAACCAAAAGTTTGAAGGTTCAAGTCTACAGAGCAGTGCCTCAGAAGAAACGCCTGGCATTATACTTCCCAACAATCAGCCATTGAAGAGCCTGTGAAGAACAGTTCTACTCTGACACAAGGCTGCTATGAGTTACAGTTAGCTCGGAGGCAACTGGACCTTGTTAAAAATGGCTGTTTTCCCAGCTCTGCCTCATACCTACCCAGTCAGATTCACTAAGGGTGGGGCTGGGGAATACGGCCTATTAGAATCTCTAGATAAATCCTCAGACCTCATAAAGTTTGATAACCACTGTTTTAAGGAGTGGGTTGGACGATAGAGCCCATCTGTAAGTAGTCTTCATTTGGCCTTAGTAGGGCAGTGTAATCTTGATGAGGATTCTAGCAATCCATAGGGGTTCAGGCTTTCTGGATCATACTTAGTGGCCCTAAGGAGTTCTGGACTGATTGATGTTCATGGCCCACTTTTGCAGTCTGAGCAATGACCTAAAATTATCCCTGTTTCACTCAAAGTTGTCATAAAAAATTGAGACCCTCTTTAAAAAAAAATTACTGTGAATTACTGTGATTTGGGTGAAAGTTTACAGAGCAAATTCATTTTCCATACAGCAGCTCACATATTCTGTCTCATGACATTGACTGCAATTTCCCACAGTGTCACAGCTCCCCTCTCACTTTCTCCCCATAGTTACCTTTTCCCTATATCCTTCCCTCCCATGCACTCCTATCCCCCCCAGCTGTCTCCCTGCACGTACACAGCCCTTCTATTCTCCCATGAATAATCTCTTAAAGGGGTGTACACTGTAGTAAATTACTTTGTGTGGCTTTTCTACCCATAAGTCTTTGTAAACACCAAGGTGGGATTTGCTATGAGCAACTGAGGAGCTCCTGATTGCTGAAGTTGTCCACCTGGAGTATTTCTGTTGGGAGTGGCACAAAACAATGTTCTGGGAGGTGCCCACTCTCTCTCAGGTGCTTAGAGTTCTGATGCTATAATTGGCTAGTTTGACCACCCTGCCGGGCTCAAAAGGAGGCCTCCTGGAGAACTCTCTCTGACTGCTGGTGGAGGAAGACGTGCTGCCGAAAGAGACACACACCCCTGCAAGAGACACGTGCTGTTGGGAAAGAGACGCAAGAGACACGCATCACTGAGTGAGACACCGAGGGACCAGCACTGCTGGGAAGGAGACTGTGAGAGACTGTTGGCTGAGAGATGGTGGGCTGAGAGAGAGACTGAGCATTTTTCCCGAACGCAAATGGTAGCTTGGTGCTTCCCTAATAAACCTTGTAATCTGTGAGTTCTATGTGGCCACTGCAGTGAATTATCGAACCAAGGAGAGGTGGTGGGTGCTCTGGGAGGAACGGTTGGAGAAAGGGCTGGAGGGAGGCAGCATGTCTAGCCTGGCAGTAATAGGCCTTGGGTTACTGCTGGTAACCCTGTCTTCCTCTAGTAAGATTAGAGGAGGTCAGAACATGTGGCCACCTTGCCGTTTTTGCAGGGTGTATCTACCTAATGTAAATGTACACCTCATATGCCTGTCTTTTGTTTGGGTGGAAGCCACAGGTGTGGGTTCAATTTCAGACCTGAAGGGCAGCTAGGGGCATAGTCTTAGGGGTTCCACCAGGCTCTATCAGACCAGTAAATCTGCTCCTTTTTTGTTGTTGTTGTTTAATGATTTTGAGTTTTGTTGCACATTGTTTTTCCACTCTATCCAGGATCGAGATTGAGACCCTCTTAATATGTGAGCATACCTCTCTGAACTCTGTAATGCATTGAGGCCCACTGCACAAGTGACTTAAGTATCAAATACTAGGAGTAGACCCTAGAACCTCCAGAATTGCCCAGGATAGAGTGGGAGGCAGAGATAGGAGGATTGAGAGAACACTGATCCTACAGAGAAACTAGGGCCTAAGCATATTTTTTTCTTTATTAGCCACAGGGTGAGTGTGGCCAGGGAAAGTAGCAGAAAATGGAAACATTTGTATATTTTTAAGTTATGTCTGCTTCTGTCTACTTCCTCCTATATCATGAAAATAGGAAATTGTGTTTTGATTCAACAGAATGAATATAACTTTGATACAACTCTATGAGTATGAGTAGTAATTATCAGAATCTCTGAATACAAATGTTCTCATGCTGACAGTATGTCTAAAATAGTGCCTTATATGCTTTTAGACATACATTGTCTTATCATATTTATTTACAAAGATTTGTCAGATTCAGAAGGAAACCTGGTGGCACAGTGGCTAAAGCACTTAGCTGCTTATGAAGAAGTTGGTAGTTCGAACCCACCAGGTGCTCCTCTGGAGAAAGATGTGTCAGTCTATTTCTGTAAAGATTTACAGCCTTGGAAATCCTACAAGACATTGTGTGCTGTTCTATAGGGTCACTATGAGTCAGAATCAACTTGGTAGCAGTGAGTGTCTCAGATTCAGAGAGTTTGGTCTATGGAAGGATCTGAAACTTACGACCCAAATTTTTATCTTCCAAGATTCTTAACATTTTATTTACATTTAAAATCTCTTTATTTTTCTGTGCTATGTTCTGGTAATGTCCTTAGATCTCTCTTGCAATTGCCTAAATCTCTCTTCAACTACATGTAGTTTATAATTCATAGTTTATATTCAGAAGAAACCATGATGGCACAGTGGCTAAAGCACTTAGCTGCTAATGAATAAATAAACGTTTATTTCTTAAATGCAGTTGCTCCCATTTTTGTAACTGGTGACTCCCTTAGGTGCTTTACTGCTTGATGAAATTTGAAAAATGTGACGTAGAGCCCATCTTCAGTGAAGAGTTTCTCACGAGAGTCCTTTTTCTCATGTATTGCAGACATGTCTCTGTTCTTGTTAGGTACTCATCGAGTTGGGTCAGTCTCACAAAGACCCTGTGTACAACAGAACAAAACACTGCCCAGTCATGCTCCAGTCTCTTGCTATACCTGAGCCCATCATTGCAGCCGCTGTTTCAATCTACCTTGTTGAAAGCCTTCCCCTTTTTTGCTGACCCTCTACTTTACCAAGCATGATATCCTTCTCTAGAGAATGGTCCCTTCTGGCAACATGACCAAAGTAGGAGGAGAGATGAAGTCTGGCCATTCTCACTTTCAAGGAGCATTCCAGGTATACTTCTTTCAGGACAGACTTGTTAGTTCTTCTGGCAGTCCATGGTACTTTCAGTATTCTTCGCCAGCACCACAACTCAAAAGCACCAACTCTTCTTCAGTCGTCCTTATTTATTGTCCAGCTCTCACATGTGTATGAGGTGACTGAAAATACCATGGCTTGGGTCAAGTGCACCTTAGTATTCAAAAAGACATCTATACTGTTCAGCATTTTAAAGAGGTCTTTTGCAGTAGATTTGCCCAATGCAGTACATCATCTGATTTTTTAACTGCTGCTTCCTTTGGTGTTGATTGTGGAACCAAGTAATATGAAATCTTTAACAACTTCAGTCTGCTCTTCACTTATCATTATACTGCTTTTTGGTCCACTTGTGAGGATTTTAGTTTTCTTTATGTTGAGATGTAATCCATACTGCAGACTGTAGTTTTTAATCTTCATCAGTTAGTGCTTCAAGTCTTCTTCAGTTTCAGCAGGCAAGGTTGTGTCATCTGCATATTGCAGGTTGCTAGTGACTCTTCTTCCAATCCTGATGCCATGTTCTTCTTCATATAGTCTGGCTTCTCGAATTATTTGCTCAACATACAGATTGAATAAGTATGGTGAAAGGATACAACCCTGATACACTCCCTTCGTGATTTTAAACCATGCAGTATCCCCTTGATCTGTTCAAACAGCAGCCTCCTAATCCATGTACAGGTTCCTCATGAGCACAAGTAAGTGTCCTGGAATTCCCATTCTTCTCAATATTATCCATAATTTGTTATGATCCAGACAGTCAGATGCCTTTGCGTAGTCAGTTTTCACTTGTGTGTGACATCAATGATATTGTTTGATAATTTCCACATTCTGTGGGATCACCTTTCTTTGGAATGGGTACAAATAAGGATATCTTCCAGTCAGTTGGCCAGCTAGCTGTCTTCCAAATTTCTTGTCATAGATAAGTAAGTAACTCCAGTGCAGCATCCGTTTGTTGAAACATCTCAATGGGCATTCCATCAGTTCCTGGAGCCTTGTTTTTCACTCAGTCCTTCAGTGCAGCTTTGACTTCTTCCTTCAGTACCATTGGTTCTTGATCATACGCCACCGTCTGAAATAGATTAACACTGACCAGTTCTTTTTGGTACAGTGACTGTGTATTCCTTCCATCTTCTTTTGATAGTTTCTGTATCATTCAATATTATGCCCATAGAATCTTTCAAAATTGCAACTCAGAGCTTGAATTTTTCCTTCAGTTCTTTCAACTTAAGAAATGCCGAATGTGTTCTTCCTTTTTGGTTTTCTTAACTCCAGGTCTTTGCACATTTCACTATAATAATTGACTTTGTTATCTCAAGCTGCTCTTTGAAATCTTCTGTTCAACTCTTTTATCTTGTCATTTTTTCCATTAGCCAGCATTTGGTATTTTCTGTCTTGTTGAACTTTGCTGTTAGTTCTGAGGCCAGATGGTTTCTCATTGTTGTTTTGAATTGCATCTCTCTAATGGCTAATGAGGTGCAGGCTGGATTCAGAAGAGGACATGGAACATTGGATATCATTGCTGATGTCAGATGGATCTTGGCTCAAAGCAAAGAATACCAGAAAGATGTTTACTTGTGTTTTATTGACTATGC
>NW_006921680.1:2163835-2209524 GCF_000298275.1 Orycteropus afer afer | reverse complement strand
GATATATTTCTGGGTTCTCAGTTCTGTTCCATTGATTTATGTGTCTATTGTTGTACCAATACCAGGCTGTTTTGACGATTGTGCCTGTATAGTAGGTTTTGAGATCCAGGAGTGTGAGACCTCTTACTTTGTTCTTCTTCTTTGGTAGTGCTTTGCTTACCCGAGGTCTCTTTCCTTTCCATATAAAATTAGTGATTGGTTTTTCCATATCTTTAAAGAATGTTGATAGGATCTGAATTGGGATTGCTTTGAATGTATAAATTGCTTTGGGTAGTATTGACGTTTTCACAGTATACGAACTTCCTATCCACGAGCATGGTATGTTCTTCCATTTATGTGTATCTCTTATGGTTTCTTGAAGGTAGTGTTTTATAGTTTTCTTTGTACAGGTTTTTTGTGTCCCTAGTGAAATTTATTCCCAGGTATTTCCTTTTTTTTTGGTAGTTATTTTAAGCGGTATTGATTTCCTTATTTCCTTTTCAGCAATCTCTTTGCTGATGTAGAGGAATCCAACTGATTTTTGTATGTTGATTTTGTATCCCACCACTATGCTAAATCTCCCAATTAGTTCCTGTAGGTTTTTTTTGTTGTTGTTGTTTAGTCTCTCGGGTTTTCTAGATACAGGGTCGTATCATCAGCAAATAGGGATATTTTGACTTCTTCCTAACCAATTTGGATGCCTTTGATTTCCCTTTCTTGCCTTATTGCCCTGGCTAGGACTTCAAATACAATGTTGAATAGAAGTGGTGATAGAGACCATCCTTGTCTGGTTCCTGTTCACGGGGGAATGGTTTCAGTCGTTCTCCACTGAGAATTATGTTGGCTATTGGTTTTGCATCTATGCCCTTTATTATGTTGAGGAATTTCCCTTCCATTCCTATTTTGCTGAGAGTTTTGATCAGGAATGGGTGTTAGATTTTATAAAATGCCTTTTCTGCATTAATTATTATGATCATGTGGTTCTTTTCCTTTGTTTTACTTACGTGATGGATGACATTGATTGTTTTTCTAATGTTGAACCATCCTTGCATACCCAGTATGAACCCCACTTGGTCATAATGTATTAATGTTTTTGATACGTTGTTGAAGTCTATTGGCTAAGATTTTTTTGAAGATTTTTGCATTTATATTCATGTGGATATTGGTCTGTAGTTTTCCTTTTGAGTGATGTCTTTGCCTGGCTTTGGTATCAAGATTATGCTTCCTTCATAAAATGAATTTAGGGGGATTCCATCCTTTCTATGTTCTGGAATAGATTGAGCAGGATTGGTGTCAGTTCTTCTCTGAAAGTTTGGTAGAATGCTCTGGTGAAACCGTCTAGGCCAAGACTTTTTATTTTATTGGTAATTTTTTTGATGGCCTGTTAAATTTCTTCTTTTTTTATGCATCTGTTCAACTTTTCCATCTCAGTCTATGTTAGTTTACATTAATAGTGTGCTTCTAAAAATCTGTCCATTTCTTCCAGATTTTCAAATTTGTTGGAGTACAGTTCTTCATAGTATCCTGATATTATCCTTTTTTTTCAGTTGGTTCTGTTGTGATGTCTCCCATTTCGTTTCTTATTCATGTTATTTGTATTCTCTCCCTGTTTTTCTTTGTTAAATTTGTCAGTGGTTTGTCAATTTTATTAAAATTTTTTCAAAAAACCAACTTACAGCCTTGTTGATTTTTTTCCATAGTCTATTTTCTGTTTCATTTTTTCTGCTCTAATCTTTATTTATTTATTTTTCTTCTGGCGACTGTAGGCCTTTTTTGCTGCTCTTTTTCTAATTGTTGGAGGTGTTGGCTCTTTCATCTTTTTTAATGTGTGCATTGATTGCTATAAATTGGCCTCTGATCACTGCTTTTGCTGTGTTCCAAAGATTTTGATATGTTGTGTTTCTATTCTCATTTGATTAAAGGAATTTTTTAATTTCATTTTTTATTTCTTTTATTACCCAGTCAATTTCAAGGGTGATATTATTCAGTTTCCATGTGTTTGCTCTTTTTCCATTGATCTTCCTATTGTTGAATTCTAATTTGATAGCACTGTGATGTGAGAAGATGCTTTACAGTGTTTCAATGTTTTTAAATTTATTAAGGCTTGCTTTGTGTCCTAACATATGGTCTATTCTGGAGAATGTTCCATATGCACTGGAAAAGAATGTGTAATGTGCTGTTGTTCGGCGAAGTGCTTTGTAGATATCTATAAGGTCAAGTTGATGAATTGCCTTGTTTAGCTCTTCTGTGGCTTTGTTTAGTTTCTTTCCAATTGTTCTATCTTTGAATGAAAGTGGTATATTAAAGTCTTCTACTATGATCGTGGAGTCATCTGTTTGTCTTTTAAATTCTGTTAAAATCTGATTTATGTCTTTAGGGGCCTTTTCATTAGCTGCATAGGAGCTCTAGTAGCCTAGTGCCTGCGGCACTTGACTGCTAAGCAGAAGGCTGTTGGTTCAAACCCACCAGCCGCTCCTCGGAAGGAAGGTTGGGCAATCTACTTCCATAGTGATACTGCCTCAGAAACCCAAGGAGAAGTTGCTATGTGTTGGGTCCAACTCGACAGTACATAACAACAACATCATCATTGGCTGCATAGATATTTATTATTATTATTATGTCCTCTTGTTCAATTGGTCCTTTAATCATTATGTAGTGCCCTTCCTTCTCTTGTTTGGTGGTTTTTGTCTTAACATCAATTTTATCAGAAATTAATATTGCCACTTCTGCTCTTTTTTGGTTGCCATTTGCTTGATACGTCTCTTTCCAACCTTTGATTTTTAGTCTATTTGTGTCTTCCTATCTAAAGTGTGTCGCTAGTAGACAGCATATTTGATAGTTTATGTTTTCTTACCCATGCTGCAAGTCTCCATCTCTTGAGTGGTGCATTTAATCCATTGATATTCAGTGTGATTATCAACAAGTATGAATTTGTTGCTGTCATTTTGTTGTTTTTTTGTGATGTTACTGATTTTTTCATTTCATAGGATTTTCTGTGCTGAGCTCATTTTGTTTATGAATCGTGTTATCACTTCCTTCATTGCTATTGTTTTAGTATTTTTTAAATATTTATGCTTGCCCTCTTTTTAATTTTTATGTGGAGGTTTATCACTTTTCTTTGAGGATACCCTGTGATTTATAATTTTTCCCAAGTTTAGAACAGTCTGTTCTATCTTGCAGTTGCCTTGACTTCCTCATGATTTAGAAGTTCTATAACTTCACAGTTTTCTCCCTCTTTTTGGTTTGTGGTTGTTCTCATCTGTCCGTTGATGTATCTGGTTCCCTGTTTGCAATGTTGGAGGTTTATTTACTTTGGATACTTCCATAACGGGGTTGATTTCTGGGTTATTTTTCTGGTTACCTAGTGGTGCTCTGACAAGAATATACCACCACAAATGGGATGGCCTTAACAGACAGGAGTTTATTCTCTCACAGTTTGGAGGATATAAGTACAAGTTCAAAGTGCCAGGCTCTAGGGGCTGTGTGAAAGCCCCTCAACCTTGGCTTCACCTCTGCCTCCTGTTCCTGGCCAACTGGAGCTAGAGGCTTTTCTTCACTCAGACAGCTGCTTGCTGCTAAGGCTGACAGCCCAAGGTTGACAAGTAAAAAGACACAGTTCTGATGTTACCAAACCACACAGCAGACCATTAATTCAAGTCCACTGAAAGTTCCAAGATCGGAAGAGCATGGCAGGCTGTTGAACAATGACATGGCTACATGCCATAAGCTAGAGACCATTCCCAAAGCTGTTTCTTATATACAGGAAGCAGACCACATCTCTAAAGCAGCTACTAAGCTGCTTGTGGTAGGTCCTACCATGGAGTTGATTGCCAGTCTCATCATGGGGAATAACTAGCTGCCCAGCCACTTAACCAGGCCCAGCTAGGTTGACATACAAACTTAACCACCACAGTTATGTCATCATGTGTGTTAACAGTCAGTTGTTGTTTGCTGTTGTTGGTTCTCTGTCCATTGGACTTCCTTTAGCATTTCTTGTAAGGTTGGTCTGGTTTTAACAAATTCCTTTAATGTCTGCTTATCTGGAAATGTGCTAATTTCACCAACATATCTGAGGGACAGTTTTGCTGGCTATATAATTCTTGGTTGGAAATTTTTCATTTACATTTTTATATGTACCATCCTATTGTCTTCTTGCCTGCATGGTTTCTGCTGAGAAATCAGAGCTTAGTCTTACTGGTTTCCCTTTGTAGGTAACTTTTCTTTTTTCCTGTGCTGCTTTCAGGATTCTGTCTTTGTCTTTGGTTTTGGTGAGTTTGATGATGATATGTCTTGGTGATTTTCTTTTGGGGTCTGTACTGTTTGGGGTTCATTGGACTCCTTGAATGGATATATTCCCATCTTTCATCATATCAGGGAAATTCTCTTCCAACAATTCTTTGACAATTTTTTCTGTGATTTTATTTGTCTCTTTCTGTTCTAGAATTCCGATTACACATAGGTTATTCCTTTTGATGGTATCCTACATGAACCTTAGGCTTTCTTCATTTTGTTTTGATCTTTTTTGTACTTGATTCCTTTCTAAAGAACTATTGAGATATTTGTCTTCATTCTCACTAATTCTGTCTTCCATTGATTTAGTTCTATTCCTTTGCCCTTTCAATGTGTTGTCTATTTCTGAGACTTTAGTATTAATCTTCTGTATTTCTATCTGTAGATTTTGTATCATTTCTAATTTTCATTTATTTTGTCATTCTGTTCTTGTATTTTCTTCCAAAATTGTTCTAGAGTTTTCTCTGTGTTTTCCTCATTTTTGTCATGGTTTTCCTTGATCTGTCTCTCAATCTGTTGAAGGTACCTAAATATAACTTTTTTTTTTTTTTTTGTAATTCCTTATCAGGTGTTCCAATGCTGCATTTTCCTCAGGGATGTGTTCTGGGTCTGTATCCTGGTCCCTTGTTTCTACTGCTTTATCTTGCTTCTTTGTGTGGACTGTGATGGTCTGTTGTCTCCGAGACGTGCCTATTTGTGTTTATATTTAATTGGTGATTGTATGTTGGAGTGATTCTCCCAAGATTTTCCATTTCTTTGTTTTGTTTGGATGTATCTGAGTAAGCAGTGTACTGTGCTCCTTTATTTGCTAGTTGGCAGCACTTATGCACTCACCATCTGTCTCCTTTCCAGTTGTCAGTCTCCCATATGTCTGTGGTGTCTTTGACAAGCAGAGCCTATTCTTAGGTCCCTGGAATCTGAATGAGAATGCTGTCACTTTAAATATCCAACATGGCCACTGCTTGTCAACATTCTAAATGGCTGTGTCCAGCTTCCTCTTGTAAGCATTCAAAATGTCTGCATCCTCCACACAGCCAAAAGTCCATAGCTCAGTTTGTCTCCTTCTTTGTTGTTTCCCTTTTCAGTCATCAGCTACCCATGAAGTAGTCCATGCAGCCTTTGGAGACCAGGGCCAATTTTTTGGTTAATTTTCAGGTCCTAACACCATTTTGGAATATTCAGGCTCTGTGCCATCAGGACACCTGATAGTCCACAGCCCCATTTGTCTCCTTACTCACAGTTTTCATTCAGGTTCTTCTACTAGTTAATGTTTAATCTATTTCTGTATCCTTCCTTTCAAAGCTCAGGACTCCAGGATTATTTTCACTATCTGTGTCAATTAGTTTCTCTTTTCTTTGTTGGAGAGAGTCTGTGTAGCTTCTCTGCATATTCCACCATCATACCTGAAGTCCCCCTCTTTCCTGTCTTTTTAATGACCTTTTGCTTTCTTCATGGATGGATGCCATCCCACAATTCCTCTGGTTTTCGGTCATTGGTGTTCAATGTGTCAAATCTGCTCTTTGTGTTGTTGTTGTTATGTGCTCTTTAGATGGTCTCTAAAATCAGGTGGGATATAATGAAGGTCATATTTTGGCTCCTATAGACTTGTTTTAATTGTCTTCATCTTCAACTTGAACTTGAGTATGAGCAGTTGATGGTTTGTTCCACAGTCAGCTTGTGGCCTTATTTTGGCTGTAGATACTGAGCTTCTCCATTGCCTCTTTGCACAGATGTAGTTGATCTGATTCCTGTGAATTCCAACTGGTGAAGTCTATGTGTATAGCTGCCATTTATGTTGTTGAAAGAAGGTATTGACAATGAAAAAGTAGTTGGTCTTGCAAAATGCTATCATGCAATCTCCAGTGTTATTTCTAATATCACCAAAGCCATATTTTCCAACTACTGGTGATTCTTCTTTGTCACCAATTTTTGCATTGCAGTCACCAGTGATAGCATATCTTGGTTGCATGTTCGGTCAATTTCAGACTGCAGAAGTTGGTAAAAAGATCTTCAATTTCCTCATCTTTGGCTTTGGTGGTTGGTGCATAATTGGAATAGTAGTAGTATTAACTGGTCTTCCTTGTAGGCATATGGGTATTATCCTATCACTGACAGCATTGTACTTCAGGATACATCTTGGAACATTCTTTGTGATGATGAATGCCACATCATTCCTCTTCAATTTATCATTCCTGGCATAGTAGATCATATGATTGTCTGATCAATAATGGCCAATAACAGTCCATTTCAGTTCACTAATGCCTAGAGTGTTGATCTTTATGCATTCCATTTCATTTTGACAATTTCCAATTTTCCTACATTCATACTTCGTACAATCCATGTTCCAGTTATTAATGGACGTTTGCAGCTGTTTGTGTTCATTTTGAATTGTGCTACATCAGCAAATGGAGTTCCCAAAAGCTTTACTCCATCCACATCATTAAGGTCGACTTTACTCTGAGGAGGCAGCTCCTTCTCAATCGTATCTTGAGTACCTTCTGACCTGAGGGGCTCATCTTCTGGCACTATATCAGACAATGTTTCAGGGCTGTTCATAAAGTTTTACAGGAATAGACAGTGTTTCACTGCTATTCATAGGTTTTCACTGGCCAATTCTTTGAGAGGTGGATGTCTCCTTCCTTCTTCCAAGTCTGTCTTAGTCTGGAAGCTCTGCTGAAACTTGTCCATCATGCATAACCATGCTGGTATTTGAAATACCAGTGGCATAGCCTCCAGTCTCACAGCATCACGCAAGCCACCACAGTATGACAAACTGACAGACAAGTGGTGGACATGTGTCTGGTAGGTAGTTTTTCATATGCCTCTGGCTGGGATAATCCAACTTGCACCATAATTAATATCTTGGCTTGAGCCTTTACTCCACATAGATAGTACATTTGGACCTTGTATGCCCAAGAAGTACAGATACGGAATTCCTGTTCCTCGTGGGTCTATTTTTACAACCATGGCACCAGCCAGAAAATAAATAAATAAAAGCTTCCTTGCCATTGCTTTGGGCAGGTAGTCAGTTTCAGGGCCTGGTTTTGTGCTTGATCAGTTGTTAGTAGCTCCTGGCTTCATGCCAGTTGCTCAGCAGGAAGCCTGCTTCCAGGACTCCTTTCTTATTAAGGGATTAAATTCCCAGTGTACAGCTGTTAAGTCTGTTTCTAATATATCCTTGAGCCATTCAGCTTCAGTCCTGCTCACTGGAGAACTTGAGTTCCCTCACCATTTGGTTGCTTGGAGATTTTCCTTCTTTGAAATTTAAGGAGCCCTGGTAGCGCAGTGGTTAAGCACTTGGCTGCTAAATGAAAGGTAGGTAGTTTGAACCTACTGGCTGCTGTGCAGTGGGAATGGGGGTGGGTAGACCAGGGGAAGATGTGGAAATCTGCTTTCCTAAAGATTACAGGCTTTAGAACCCTCTGGGGTGGTTGTACTCTGTCCTATAGGGTCATTATGAGTTGAAATTAATTTAACAATAGTGTATTTTTTCAAGCTTAGCTATATATTTGCATGTTTTATGTTAAATTTCATATGGTATCTCTAGGTGTCTGGAACTAAAGGGGGTACTTTCATCAGAATACAGACTAATTTTCTAACATATAAACAGTGTATTGAAAATGTTTGAAAGCTTTTAGGTGGAGAATGCATGCTCTGGTTTCTCATAACGTCCACTTACCTCCACTTCCACCTCCTCTTATCTTTGTATTGGTCTGATTTACTCATTCACATCACCCAAAACATGTTTTCATTTGAGTTATGATCTCTGATGTACGTACTCACTGCCGTCGAGTTGAGTCTGACTCATAGTGACCCCTCCTTGGGTTTCTGAGGTAGTATCTCTACGGAAGTAGATTGCTCAGTCTTCCTTCTGAGGAGTGGCTGGTAGGTTTGAACCACCAGACTTCTGGTTAGCAGTCAAATGCATTAGGCACTATGCCATCAGAGCTACCTTTGATGTATATAGATGTTGTTGTTATGTACATAGATAGATGAATATTATTATTTAAAATTTCAATTAAGTTGTTTGAAAACCACATGCTATTTTTTTGTTTGTATTTTAATATTGTTAACAGCTAACCTGTATATTGGATATGTGGCACTAGGGGTTTCTATAATGTTCCATAATACCTGACTATAAATTATAACAATATGAGAATTGGTGATGCCTACAGCATACTGTTTCTTTATAGTGCAAGAGGGGTATAGGCTACAGGCATATTCACAAGTATCACTTGTGGAAATTGAGTGATGATTTCTACTAACCATTAATCCTTCATATATTCTTGAAGATACTATGGGATCATCAGGGATTCCTTTGGCATCTCCTTATCTTTTTAGGGAACATTTGAGCTCTTTAGTACATGAAGGGCTGGCATTATTAGTACCAAAAATCTTTTTAAAACTGTCTGCCAGGTACTTTTGAAAACTCATTTTATAACTCTATCTTGATATCTTATGTGTTCTGGTTCCTTTTTTTGACCAAATGAAAGTGTGCATGGAGACAGAATTGTCGGGAGGGGCGTGCTGATGGAAAACGTATTTATTATTTTCTGTCTCACTGAACCTTGCCATCAGTGCTGGGGTGAGACGGTCTATCTCATTGTTTTGATTTACATCTCTCGGATGGCCAGTGATTGTGAGCATCTGACCACCTGAATATCCTCCTTGGTGAAGTGTCTATTCATGTCTTCTGGCAAGGCTGATAGTTTTTTTATACTATAGTCTTCATCTTCTCTTGTAAGTTTCTAAGCTTCCATCACCCTTCTCCTCCCACCCTCTCCCTACGATGATTCTGTTACTGGACCATCTCTGTGCCTTGTGTTAAGAACTACTGAGCTAATGTGTTCCTGCTTGGCCAGTTATCTTGTCCAGTGGCTTAACATGACACTTGCTGACAGCAACTATTATATACATTTTTCATCTAAATATTTAAATGATTATTAATGCCTTCCTGTTTTGCATATAGTTTCAATTTTTACATTTCCCCCCACTAGTATTTTAAAAGGTACCTCAAACTAAATATCTTCCACTTGGCATCTTACCCTAACCTTTGAAGTTTAGAACGTTAGCCCTAAAGAATCCATATCATTAGGTAACAAAGTACCCCTTTGCTGAAAATTCAGATTTCAAATAGGAAAGATACCATCTTTCTGCCTGTTGAGTTTGATGCCTCTATTGTTTCAAGAATGTTTTAATTATTACAGTATTAAGTGCTGAAATATTTTTAAACAACATCCTGTGGTAAGCCAGGATTTCTAGTCTGGCAAGTTGAAATTGTTTCCTTCTCCAGCTTTTCTGACAATCATTCTTACACCTATTGACATATTTCCAAATATTGGCTGTGATGAACACTCATCTACACACTCACACATATAATCTTGGCTAACATGCCTTTGTTGCATTCCTGTTGAACCAGTGATAAACCACGTCTTTGTGTATGTATCTGCACCTTCTCCACATCCTTGTAAAGGCCAATGAACTGAAGAGTTGGTTACTATTTAAAATGGTAAGGTAAGGCGACTAAAGGAAATCAAAGAATTGCTTAAGAAGGGACATTCTAGCTGGGCCTGATCTGAGAAAATTTTTAAGTGCTCTGGGGAAGGGGTTGGATCTAGCAGCATGTATATAGTTTAGAAAACTTGAAGATCTAGATATTTGAAAATAAATGGAAATAAGAAAAAGAAACCTAAAATTAATTAATTTATTGGATAACTGCCGTGTTAAGCAGTTTACATAGGTTTTCATTTAATCCTCTCAACAATTCTAATAGTTTACTGGGTAAGGAAGGATTGTGACAATTTTATAAGTAAGGAGACTATAGCCCAGAGAGATTGCATTACCTGGGTCACACAGATAGCAAGATTCTATATGATTCTAAAGTTCTTTTCAATACACTATAAAGTTTATATCTAGGCAGTTTAAATAATAGAGAAAGCAATTTGTACCTGGAACCAAATAAGCCCTAGAAATCAATGTTGTATTCTTTTTTGTTATACCCAATGTCTTAATACTGTTGAAATTCTCTCTGGGGGATGAGATTTCCTGTTTGTGTGACTGAGTATTGTACACTGACTACAATTACCAGATAATAGTTTAGTTGACAGAGTTTCTTCAGATATTTTACATAAGAGAGTGCTGGTAAGATGGTGGAATAGGCAGAAAAACTGCACGGACCCTCTTCAACAAAGTAAAGGGAAACCAATTAATACAGATACAGAGAATAATTCTGGAGTCTTGAGCTTTGAAGGGAAGGATACAGAAGTGGATTGGGCTCCAACTAGTAGAAGAAACTGCATGAAAACACTGAAAAAGAAGATATAGGAGCTGTGGTCTGTCAGTGATCCTGATGGCATGGACAGCTTGGATATTGCCAAGTGGTGTTGGGACCTGAGAATTGACCTGAGGTCAGTCCTGCTAGCCAGCGGCTGCATAGAGGACTGCACTGATGACTGGTGAATAAAAGGGGAAGTAGTGAAGAGGGAGACGGGCTGGGCAGTGAACTTTTGCCTGTCCAAAGGGTGCAGCCATTTTGAATGTTTACAAGAGACTCCACCATTTTGGATTTTTAAAGCGACAGCCAGGGACCTAAGAATAGGCTTCAATTATTGGGGACCGCAAGGACATTCCAGACACAAACACTGGAAAGGTGCAATGTTCTCCTTGTTTCTCTCATAATCCATAACCTCTTGGCCATCCATCACTCCCACCCACCTTCTGGGCTGGCAGGAATTCCATCCCAGTCTGTGTGCTCCAACAGAGCCTGGGTGCCCTGCCCCACCCTGTCCAGATTTTTTTTTCCCTTTTTCTTCAGTTTGTTTGTTTTTGTCTGCTTTAAAATTATAGTTAATATTATTGTATTTATTATTATTATTATTATTTATTCTTTCCTTCCCAAGTTCTAGCTTTCAGCTTTTTCTCTCTACCCTGTTCCTTGTGCCCATTTTTTTCTTTCTTGTGGTTAACCCCATTCCTTGTTTTTCTTTTTGCATTTTTCACATTTTTTTCTTCATTATTCATCTACTCTACCTCTTTTCTCTTATTGCTCTCTCCCCAGATATTGCAGGGGTTTTTTGTTTTGTTTTGTTTTTTTGTGATTGTTCTTGTGTGTTTATGTGGTGTGCTTTTTGTCCACTTGCTTTTACTTTTTTGATGGTTTCTCAATTGTTGTTTTTGTCTGAGTGGGAGACAGCAATCATGCCCATACAATGCAACCACACCTGCACCTCCTGCAATTCCACTTACTGAGTGAGAGCCACCACTTCCTTCACCATCAACTGGCCAATGATAAACGACCACCAAGAAGAGTCTGACTCACCCTTAACTGCTCTCTGCACAAACAGTTAACAGAGATGTAAAACAACAACATCACAATGTCTCAGAGACAACAGACCATCATAGTCCACACAAAAAAGCAAGATAAAGTGATAGAAACAAGGGAGCATGATACAAACTCAGAATACATCCCTGTGGAAGAAGCAGCATTGGAACTCCCTGATAAGGAATTCAAAAGAATTATACTTAGGTTATCTTCAAAGAATTGAGAGACAGATCAAGGAAAACACTGACAAAATTAAGGAAAACAGACAAAACTCTAGAACAATTTTGGAAGAAAATACAAGAACAAAATGACAAAATAAATGAAACATTAGAAATGGTACAAAATCTATAGGTAGAAATCCAGAAGATTAATACTAAATTTTCAGAAATGGATAACACATTGAAAGGGCAAAGGAGTAGAATTGAATCAATAGAAGACAGAATTAATGAGATTGAAGACAAACACCTGACTACTTCTTTAGAAAGGGATCAATCAGAAAAAAGATCAAAACAAAATGAAGAAAGCCTAAGGTTCATGTGGGGTACCATCAAAAGGAATAACATACATGTCACTGGAATTCCAGAACAGGAAGAGAAAAATAAAACCATCAAGAAAATTATCCAAGATTTGTTGGAAGAGAGCTTCCCTGATATGATGAAAGATGAGAATATATCCATTCAGGAAGTCCAACAAACCCCAAACAGGATACACCCCAAAAGAAAATCACCAAACTCACCAAAACCAAAGACAAAGAAAGAATCCTGAAAGCAGAGTGGGAAAAACAAAAAGTTACCTACAAAGGACAACCAATAAGACTAAGCTCTGATTTCTCAGCAGAAGCCATGCAATCAGAAAGGCAATGGGATTGTATATATAAAACCCTGAAAGAGAAAAATTATCAACCAAGAATTATATATCCAGCAAAATTTTCCCTCAAATACAATGATGAAATTAGGCACATTGCATATAAGCAGAAATTAAGGGAATTTGTTAAAACCAGACCAACCTTGCTTTGCAAGAGATACTAAAGGGAGTCCTTGGAACAGAGAGCTAATAATAGTAAACAACAACAGACCATTAATGCACATGATGACATAACTCAGAAACCAACACAGCTATGGAAGTATCTAAAGTAAAAATAAGTTTACAAGATTGTAAATAGGGAACCAGAGACATCAACTACAAACTAAAAGGAGGGGGAAAAAATAGTGTAGTTACACTATACTATATTGCAATGGGAGAGTTCCAAGATAGAATGGACTGTTATAAACTTGGGGAGAAAATTATAAATCACTGGGTAACCTCAAAGAAAAATAATAAACCTTCACATCACAATAAAAAAGAGTACAAGCACAAATATTTAGCAAATACTAAAACAGTAGCAACAGAGGAAATGATAACATGATTCATAAACATAATGAGCTCAGCACAGAAAATTATATGGAACAAAGAAACCAGGAACACCATGAAAAAACATAACAAAATGACAGCAAAAAATTCATACTTGTTGATAATTACACTAAGTGTTAGTGGATTAAATGCACCCCTCAAGAGACAGAGAGTTGCAAACTGGATAAGCAAGTATAACCCATCAGTATGCTGTCTACAAGAGTCACACCTTAGAGACAAAGACAAAAATAGAATAAAAATCAAAGGTTGGAGACATATCAAGCAAATGGCAACCAAAAAAGAGCAGGAGTGGCAATACTAATTTCTGATCAAATTGACTTTAAAACAAAAACCACCCTAAGACACAAGAAAGGACATTATATAATGACTAAAGGATCAATTAAACAAGATAAAACCATAATAAATATCTCTGGACCCAATGAAAGAGCCCCAAAATATATAAATCAGACTTTAACAGAATTTGAAAGGCAAATAGACATTTTACATAAGCAGTAGTTTGTTAGCTGCTGTTGATTCAGCCACTAACCCATAGCGACCCAATGTGTAATGGAACAAAATGCTACTAGATCCTGTGCCACCCACAGGAGAGGTTGTAGATTGGACTCTAGTGATCCATAGAGTTTTCACTGGCTTATTTTCAGAAGCAGATCACCAGGCCTTTCTTTGTAATCTGCCTTAGTCTGGAAGCCTCATTGAAACCTGTTTAGTATCATAGCAACATTCATGCCTCCAGTGACAGACATGTGGTGGCTACACATAAGGTATACTGACCAGGAATAGAACCTGGGTCTTTTTCATGAGAGGTGAGAATTCTACCTCGTAGGCAGTAGATAAGAAGTAAATTAGATATCTTTGAATGTAATGAAATCTCTGTGTTAGAATTTAAAAGTACATAGCTAAAAACTCCTTTGTTGTGTAATAAATTCAGAACTTCTTTTTAGATTGTAGCATAAGTAGCAATGCTCATATTTTTGTACCAATTTAATTTAAATTAAATTAAAATCTACTTTTCCATTACCATTGAATTTTAATTCAAGGGGAAAGTGGGATAAAATGTAATGGAAGATACTATACCCATTCCTCATTTATTGACAATATTAGTTAGGCTCCAAAGACTGACTGGTCATTATGCGAAAATCGCTGTTGTATGAAAATGGAGGATGACCACATCAGATCAAAAGATAAGAGAATGACTACATCATTACATACTGCCAAATTACATCATTACATAACTGCCAAATCATGGCCTAGCCAAGATGACATAAAACATTAACCGTCACAGCCAGTGTTACTTTTGCCTCATACCTTGGCTTTTGCACTGCCAGATACACATTGTTAATGCACAAAATAGTCAGATAGTAGATTTTTAAAATGTTGTTGTAAATGGAAAATGTCAGATAACAAGATAGTAAATGAGGAATAGGTGTATTATTATTACTCTCATTTTACATATGAGGAAACTTAGGCACAGAGCTGATAAAGAATTTGCTCAAGGTCACACAACTTGTAACAGAGCTAGGATTCAAGTAGCCTGAGTATAGAGTCATTTTGTAACCTCTAAGCATTTCTGCTTCTTAAATATTTGCAAAAATTAAACTTGCTATCACTATACATTTGTGCATTTGTTTTTCTTAGATGATTCCGAGAGTGACATATTTTATTTAGACTCTGTATTTTCACTTTGATTATTTGAAGATCAGCTTGGGCAAGAGAAGGTTGTTATAATTTTTCTTAATTTAAGCTTCTGTATTAAGAGCATGCTTCATTGAGAAGCTGGCTCTAAGAATGATTATGTGCCAAGTACTGTTCTCAGCCTCCATGGGATGGGCTCTTTAATCCAGATTTCCTTAAAAGTTCCCCCTCATTTTCTCTTAGAGACATTTTGAGTCTGTCATTTCTATAGAGATTGAGGCTACCATTTAGTTTCATAGCACAAACAAACCCAAACCAAATCCACTGGCATCTAGTTGATTCCAACTTATAGTGACCCTATAGGACAGAGTAGAACTGCCTCATACATGTTTCCAAAGCTGTAAATCTTTATGGAAGTAGATTGGCACATTTTTCTTCCATGGAGTGGCTGGTGGGTTTCAACCACTGACCTTTTGGTTAGTAGCTGAGTGTTGTAACCACTGTGACACCAGGGCTTCTTTATAGTACAAGGGGCCCATAAAAGGTCTTATTTTTCTCTCACCCTCCATTAGGTCTACACCTAAGGAATGAATGCACTATGGAAGCCAAGATATGTGTTAAAATCCTAACCCCTGTAAATATGACCCTGTTTGGAAATAGGGATTTTCTGTTGTTAATGAGGCCATACCAGAGTAGATTGGGTCCTAAACCCAATCACTTCTGAGTTATTAAATGAGCAGAATAGACATAGAGATACACACAGGGAAAGACACATGCCAAGGAACATTAAGAGACACCAAGCAATACTGGCAGACACCAGAAGCTAAAAGAGAGGCTCACAAGAAGTCCAGACCCTGAATGGATTTTTAGGCTCCAGTCAAAACTATGAGAAAATAAATTTCTATTCTTTAAAGCCATTCACTTGTATTTCTGTTCCTACAGCACCAAGAAATTAAAATAATCATATATGCTATAGATGATTTCAAGATATTTTAGAATTTGTGCAGTTCTGTGCTCTTGTTAACAAAATTCCTTTTTCTTATTTAACTGGTAGATCTAAACAAACTATGCATTTGAATCTGAAGAAAATATAAAATAATTTTGTACTTTTTTTCTTTGGTAAAAGTCAGTAAGATTAGTGTATAAATTCTCAAAACAGTAGTCACCACAGAACTGCATTGCCATTCTGAGGCTAAGGGAAGAGAAACTTTGAGGCTATTGGTGTTCATATAATAATAAAAATCACTACTGATTACTGACTTAACACATGCCAGGCTCCAAGCCCAAGGTTTTCTGGCACACACCTTTATTTGACCCTCACAACCACTTTATGAGGTAGGTATCGTTTTTATACCCATTTAACAAAGTAAAGAAACTCAAACTGGGGAACAGGAGGCTGCTTGACTCATGATGCACAGCTACAATTAGAACCCAGGTCTGTAGACCTAGAGGCCATTCTCTTAATCCTCATGCTTCCTAATTAAACATCTGTCTTTGAGTACATTGTTTAATAAGCTTCACCTAAGTGTAGCATATTATATTATATTTGCACAACTAAAAATTTGCAGCCTGACAGTTTGCAGATGAGGAAACTGAGGTCCAGAGAACGTAAGAGCTCATGATCACACAGCTTGTCAAGGGCAGTCTTCCTGATTGTTCTTTATGTAGCTTCAGTTAGCTGACTCTGACTCACCTCCTTGAGTAAATGCTTGCCTGACAGATCTTCTCTAGGGAAGTGGATTATGGGCTGTCCTTTCTAGGTCTGAATGCCTTTGCTTTCCTTTGTTTTGGGCAACCAAAGATCAGACATTTTTGGAATTATTTCATGCATCAAGTATGGCAACCAGGATCCCTATAGGCATGAACAAAACTAAAAAGAGATGCTTTTTCACTCTTAATGACTGATCTATGCTGTGAAGCTTGCTCCTCTTCTTGCCTGCAAAATAATTATTATCACCCCAGAAAAATTACTGGAAAACTAGAGTTAACAAAGCAATGAAATCATTTTCTTAGTACCAGAAGTTTGACTTTTTGACTTATGTGGATTTTTCATAGCACTGGGGGTGATCCGGTGTCACAGCTCATGTGTAGACACTCCCAGGGTGTGGCCAAACATTCCACAGCATCTTTGGCTTGCATTTAGATCACAGATCAGCTGTGGCTATTGTCCCAGTTGCCAGGCAATACTTGGATGTTTATTTTGAGGTCTGCCCACATGTTGCTTCAGAGGCCAAAGCTTCAAGTGCTCTCTACTTCCCAGAGCAAGTAATGTTTAGGAATACTAATTTTGTCTTAAATCAGTATATCCCTCTTAATATATTTTGTGAATGTAATATGCATGTATATATACACACACATACACACATATGTATGTGTATATATACGTATGTGTGTATGTGTGTGTGTGTGTGTGTATATATATATATATATATATACACATTCCAGATTATATATATTCCAGTCATTTTTCATTCCCCCCCCCCCCCGTTAATGTTCAAATTACTTGATTTTTGCCATGTTCTCCTTTATTTGTCCTATTGCATGGTCATAATGGACTGAAAATCTCTGATACTTTCCCACTTCTAAGTCTTGTCAAGCTGTTCTGCTTACCTGGAATGCCTACTCCATCCCAAACTCTGCTTCTGTTTATTGTAGATTCCAAACATCTTGTTTTAATTTCTGAAATTAGTGGAGTTTTGATGAACTTGTGCCACTCTACAAGAAATATACCACAGATGGGTAGCTTTAACAAATAGGAGTTTATTCTCTTACAGTTTAGGATGCTAGAAGTCCGAGTTCAAAGTGCCAAGCTCTAAGGACTGGGTGAAAGTCCCTTGACCTTGGGCTTCAGCTCTGCCTTTTGCTTACGGCCCACTGGAGCTAGAGGTGTCTCTTCACTCAGGCAGCTGCTGGCTGCTGAGGCTAACAAGCCTAAGGTCAACAAATAAAATGACACAGTGTCAATATTACCAAACAACACAGCAGGGCCCTAGTTCAAGTCCAGAGACAGTCTGAAGACCAGCAGGAAATGTGGCAGTCTGCTAAATGAAAACTTGGGTACATGCGAGGTCCAAGCGTGGCAAAAAGCTGCAGAGACCTTTCTCAAAGCTGCTTTTCATATACTGGAAGCAGACCACATCCCTAAGATAGCTACACAGCTGCTCCAGTAGATTCCACCATGGAGCTGATTACCAATCTCATCATGGGGAATAACTACATCTGTCTGCCCAGCCACTCAACCAGTCCCAGCCAAGTTGACACATAACCTTAACTACTAAAGAAGTCAACATTTTATGGCAAAAATACATGGTCATTGTAGTTAGATCTACGTTCAAATCTCAGCTCTACAATTTCTTAACTATGTGATCTTAGATAAGTTAACTTAACCTCTGAGCCTGTTTTCCCATTTATAAAATGGAGATAATAATGTGTACCTCCCAGGACTTTATGAGGATATACTGGAATCAGATAGGTAAAGCACCTGTCACTGTTCCTGGCACATGAAGTATTATATAGTCCCTACCTCCTTTATAAAGCCTTTCCTGTCTTCCAAACCTGCACTTCAGAAATAAAGTCTCCTTCTGATCTTCTAGAACATCATAGTGTACTTCAGACCTTATCACAGTCACCTCTGTCTTAACTACATTGTGAGGTATAAGTTGTCATTTTAACTAGGTCAGCTAGCATGAAGCCATTTTCTCTGTGAAAAGGACAGATTACCTTCATTCATAGTGATCCATTGTCATCTTTCATTGGAATCATGATCTCTAGTAGCATAGTGCCTAAGGCACTTGACTGCTAACCAGAAGGCTGGTGGTTCAAACCCACCAGCCACTCCTCACAAGGAAGGTTGGGCAATCTACTTCCATAGTGATACTGCCTCAGCAACCCGAGGAGGGGTCGCTATGAGTCAGGTCAGACTCGACGGCACATAACAACAACAAAGTATGACTAAATAATATACAGTAAAATGTGAGAAAGCAGGAACCTGTGTAAGGTGGAAACTGTCAGAAAAGGAAAACTCAGTTTTTTCCCATGAAAATGAATGATAGAAAAGTGATAAGACTGCACCTTGTCAAAGGTGAAAAACTTATGAGACCTGGAAAAATGAGGCAATACTGTCAAGTTCTGGCTCTGACAGGTGTCAGTGTACCTTGATAGGTGAATATACTGCACATCTCTTTATTTACTTTTCTATTGTGATTTGGGTGAAAGTTTGCAGAACAAGTTGGTTTTCCATTCAACAATCCATACACATGCTGTTTTATGACAGTTACTGCAACCCACACATTGTAACAGCATTCTTCCCACTTCCTCCCTGCACCCACTCCTTCCCTTTATTCTTCCTTCCCATCCCCTCCCACCTTCCTAGCTCTACTAAAACCAAAAAAACCAACCCGCTGCCATCGGGTTGTCATGATCATAGTGTGACCCCCATTGGGTTTCTCAGGTGGTAAATCTTTACGGAAGTAGATTGCCCTGTCTTCCTTCCCAGAGTGGCTGGTGGGTTTGAACAGCCAACTTTCTCCTTAGCAGTCAGTTGCCTTAGGCACTGCTATCTCCTGGCAACTGCTGTTCTCTTGATCTCATACGCTTGATTGTTCTAATGAATGCATATACCCTCCTAATATTATATTACTGTTTACCTTATAGGCCTATCGTTTGGCTGACAGTTGAGTCACAGGGCCCAAGCTCAGTTCCTAGCTTGAAGGGTGTTCAAGGGGCATAATTTCGGGTGTTCCAGCAGTCTTCCTCAGAACAGCAAGCCTGGGCTTTTTTATGATTTTGAGGTTTGTTCTATATTTCCATCCACTCTATCCAGGACCTCTTAACTGTGAACCCTTTCAGAGCAGTCAGCAGTGGTAGCCAGGTACCATGTAGTTCTTCTGATCTCAGGGTTGTGGAGGTTGGGGTTCACATGCTTCATTAGTCCCTTGGTCTAATTGTTTTCTTGCATCTTTGCTTTTCTCCACTTTTCTTTGCTCTGAATGGGGAGATACCAATAGTTGTACCTTAGATGGCCGCTCACATGTTTTTAAGACTCCAGTTGCTACTCACCAAAGTAGGATGTAGAACATTGTCTTTATGGACTATGTTATGCCAATTGACCTTAGTGTCCCCTGAGACTATGGTCCTGAGCCTTCATACCCAGAGACTCATTCCCTCAAGTTATTTGGTTGTGACTAAAATGTTTTTGTAACTTTGTCCCCTGTGTGTTCTACTACATTTGTGGATATATTTGAAGCACGTATAAATACATAGGTAAAGATAGCTTCTCTCAGACTTATATATATTTGTAGGTGTAGTCCCTTTCACCTTTCCACCTGTGTGGAGATCAAGTATCTCTGTATGTATTCACTCATAAATTATTGCTGTTATTGCAGGACTATGTATGCAATAGTAGTCACCTTTGTTGTCTTTAACTCTTGTCCTCCTCCCTGTGTCTTCCACTGCCTTGATCATTTTGTGCTGACGTCTCTCCTTATGTACATATGCAGGTCTATTTAAAAGCACCATTATTATGCCTAATAATAAAAAATACTGTAAAAATATCTGTCATGGTATGACAGCTTGACCAACAACACACAAACTTCAAACTTAAGCAGCTGAATATTCATTTCCTGAAGTGAATCCTTATATAGAAATCACTGTAGAAATATGAAGATTAGGCAATCTACTTCTGTAGAGATACTGCCTTGGAAGCCCAAGGAGTGGTCACTATGAGTCAGTAAGGACTTGACGGCAGTGAGTTAGTTTTGTAGAAATATGTAAACCTGTATTTAATGGGTTCATAAATAGTGCTGCTTGTGAAGAATATCAGTACTCACCTTAGAAAAGCGTCTCATCAGCCTCCTGTTGTTTGTCCCAAGTGTCTTATAGGAAACAGGTTAGGGAATTTTTTTGTGCATGTGTATTTTTTTTTCAAGTTGTACAACTCCCAACTTGATGACAGGAATAATGTAAATGATGCTACCCTGACCACTTTAATGACCTGTGCTTTGAACAGATTTTTATTTATTTGTCAAAATTTAAAAAAATAATAATTATTGTTTTTGCGGAGAATATGCACAGCAAAAATATGCATCAACTCAAATTTCCACATTCAAAACTCAATACATTGACTACAGGCCCGAGATGTGCAACCATTCCCACCCACCTGCTCCTAGCTGTCCTTCCCCCACCAACATAAAACCACTGTCCCCAGGGTTCCCATCTAGTCCCTCAAATTGCTGTTGTCAGCCTGATCCCATGTAGATAGATCCCCAAAGAGCACAATGCTCAAGGCAGACATTCTCTAAAAATCAAGGCAGACATTCTCTACCAGTCAAGTCAAACCACTGTCTGGCCCTAAGAAGACTTCAGGGGTAGTCTTGGTCCAAAGTCCAAAGATCAACTCAAGGCAACTGTTTCAGGGGCTCATCCAGCCTCCTGTCATTCAAGAACGTCTGGACACCACAAGAACTCAGAAACTCGAAATTCTGTTCTGCACTGACCTTGCTCCCCATCAGTACTCTTAACAAAGAATCCCTGATCAAAGTGTTGAGGAACAAACCTCATGTAATGTTGCCTCGGAAGGAAGGTTGGGAAATTTACTTCCGTAGTGTTATCGCCTGGGAAACCCAAGGAGGGGTCGCTAAGAGTTGGATCCCACTCAACAGCACATAACAACAACAACAACAACAACAAACAGCTTTTGGATCATCAGCTAATGCTGTTGTGTTTATTCATATACATTTACATATATTCATATACATTTATTTAACAAATGAGAGCTCTGGTGGCTTAGTGCCTAAGGCATTGGACTGTTAACCAGAAGGCTGGGAGTTCAGTCCCACCAGCCACTCCTCAGAAGATTGGGGAATCTACTTCCATAGAGATACCGCCTCAGAAACCCAAGGGGGAGTTGCTATGAGTTGGATCCGACTTGAGGGCAGTGAGTTTGGTTTGTTTTTTGATATTTAACAAATACTTAAGCACCAGGCTCTGGGGATACAGCAGAGACTGAAATAGGTATGGCCCTTGCTCTCACAGAGTTTACATTCTGGTTGACCTTATAGATCTTTTTTTTTTTTTTTTTTTTAATTTTTATTGTAATTTGGGTGAAAGTTTACAGAGCAAATTCATTATCCATACAGCAGTTCATACATATTGCGTCTCATGACATTGACTGCAATTTCCCACAGTATAATAGCTCTCTTCTGACTTCCTCCCTATAGTTACCTCTTCCCCCTGTCCTTTCCTTCCATGCACTCCTCCCCATCGACCCCCCCAGCAGTCTCCCTGTGCATACACTGCCCTTCTGTTCTCCCAAGGATCGATTGATTGATTGATCTCTCCAAGGAGTGTATCTACCTGATATAAATATTCAGCCTATGTATCAGTCTTCTTTTTGTCTGGAAGCCACAGAAGTGAGTTCAATTCCAGACCTGAAGGGCAGCAAGGAGCCATAGTCTCAGGGGCTTCACCAGACTCTATCAGACCAGTAAACCTGGTCTTTTTTTTTTTTTCCTATGGATCTTTTGAGGAAACAACTTTTTTTTTTTTTTTTAACATCTGTGGTTTCCTTTCTTTCATTATTTGAAATATATTATTACATAGAACCTGGTCATGGTTCAGAAACAAATTATTTGTTTTTCCCTTGTGCATTTAGCAGAACTAATCTTAAAAGTTAAAAATCAGTTTGATTTTTCAGATTTTCTTAATTTAAAATAGCTTTAATATTTGATTTGTGTCTTTCCTAAATTGCCCTAACATTTGGTATTTAATTTGATTCTCACAATAATCCTATGAGGTGCATGATGTTCCCATTGTGAGAACCTTGGTGCTCAACAGGTTTGATTGACTTGCCTGTGGACTGTGGACCACTAAGGCATTATTGATACTGAACCTTAAGTCTTCTCATTCATTAATTATGTTCCTGATACTGGCTTTATTGTTGAACTTAAGAGTGTAAAACTATATCTTCATTTTTTCTTTAAATGAAAAATTAATTGACAGGTAGAAAATGGAGACAAACTTTTGATTCAGTAGTGATTTTTGAGCACCCCCTGCTATTTGCAACACTGCTGAGCTCTATGGAGGCACTGTAGGGAATAGAAGGCCCCCGCATCTTGATAGATTTGTATCCTCATTGAGAAGACATGGCATATACTTTAAAAAGAGCTTAGTAACACTCCAACACAGAATATATTACTAAGTGTTCAAGTGAGAATTACAAACATATGTAAGAGTTGAGAAAATGATATAAGCTGAAGTAGATGCAGGAGTTGTGTCTTGAGTTCAGTCTTCAAGTATAGGGATAAGTGGGTTTGAGCAGGGTAAAAACTACTGAGAACAGCAGAAAAAAGAATTGGAGGTAGATGTAAGCATGTTGATGTTGATGGTGATAATAATACCTAGCATTTGCCTAACAGTTATCATATGCCAAACACTGTTCTAATTGCCTCATGTACATTATTGCTTCACTGATTCTTAAAATAACCCTGTAAAGTAACTATTGTTGCTATTCCCATTCTACAGATGAGGAAACTGAGGTACACAGAGGTTAAGTAACTTGTTTGTGGTTACATAACTTGTTTGTGGTTGCTCATGGTTTATTTATTTATTTATTGTGATTGGGGTGAAAGTTTACAGAACAAATTCATTTTCCATGCAACAGTTCATACATATTTTGTTTCATGACATTAACTGCAATTCCTCACAATATAACAGCTATTCCCACTTCTTCCCTGTAGTTACCTCTTCCCTGTGTCCTTCTTTCCTATGCATTCCTGCTCCCTGACCTATCTCCCTGTGCAAATACTGCCCTTCTGTTCTCCCATGATTGATCAATCTCTCCAAGGATTATATCTACTTGATGTAAATATTCACAGCATATGCCTGTCTATTGTTTGGCTGTCTATTGTTTGAGTTCAGTTCCAGACCTGAAGGGGAACTAGGGGTCATGGTCTTGGGGGTCTTTTTTTTTTTTTTCCATGATTTTGAGTTTTGTTCCACATTGTTCTCCTACTCTATACAGGATCTCCTGCACTGATCCCTTTCCGAGCGGTGGTTGCACGTGCTTTAAATGGCAGCTGAAATTTCACCAGATAGTCTTGAGTTCAGAACCCCTCTCAAACTCTTCAGCAGTGTATTATGCTACCTGATGAGGTATTCATGGACAATATTATGGCTAGAGAGGATACTTAGATTGGAGCCCTAATGAGATACATAGTTGAAAAAAATAGGCTAGGTCAAATAACAAAGAGTCTAAAAACTAGGTAGAAGATGTTGGACTTTATCCAGGACACAGTGGGGAAACCATTGAGAGTTTGATGTTTCATCAGAATGGAAACATGGTACACTTATAGTTTAGATAGTCAGTCAGCCATAGACAGAAAGGATTAAGAGATAGAGATTTGGGTGAAGGTGGGGGTTAGAGAGAATGTTATTGTTGTTAGCTGCTGCAGAGTTGGTTCTGACTCATAGCTGCCCTGTGTACAAACAGAACAAAAGAATAAAACATTACCTGGTCCTGTGCCATCCTTCCACTCTTTGCTTTATTTGAACCCATTGGTGTCTCTTTGAGGGTCTTCCTCTTTTTCACTGACCCTCTGCTTTACCAGGAGCTCTGGTGGCGTAGTGCCTAAGGCATCTGACTGCTAACCAGAAGGTTGGTGGTTAAACCCACCAGCCACTCCTTGGAAGGAAGATGGGGCAATCTACTTCTGTAGTGATACCGCCTTGGAAACCCAAGGAGGAATCACTATGAGTCAGATTTCACTTGACAGCAGTGAGTTAGTCTGCTTTACCAAGTAAGATGTCCTTCTCAAGGACTTTGTTGTTGTTGTTGTTTGCCATCGAATCAGACCCAACTCATAGCAACCCCTCCTTGGGTTTCCAAGGCAGTATCACTATGGACTAGTCCCTTATAACAGGTAACATTTCTAAAGTACATGAGATGAAGTCCCACCATCCTCACTTCTAAGAGCATTCTGGCTGTACTTCTTCCAAGACAGATTTGTTTGTTCCTCTGGCAGTCCATCCTATATTCAGTATTCTTTGTTAACATCTTAATTCAAAGGCATTAATTCTTCTTCAGTCTTCCTTATTCATTGCCAGCTTTCTCATGCATATGAAAACGCTGAGGCTTGAGTTAGATACACCTTAGTCCTCAGAATGACATCTTTCATTTAACACTTTAAAGAGGTCTTTTGCAGCAGATTTGCCTAGTGCGATATGTTGTTTGATTTCTTAACTGCTGCTTCCATGGGCATTTATGGATCCCATCAAATCCTTCAGTAATACAACTCAAGGCTTGAATTTTTTCTTCAGTTCTTTCAGCTTAAGAAATGCCAGGCTTGTTCTTCCCTTTTGGTTTTCTAACTCCAGGTCTTTGCACATTTCATCATAATAGTGTACTTTGTCTTCTAGAGCCACCCCTTGAAATCTTCTGTTCAGCTTTTTTAATATCATCATTTCTTCTGTTTGCTCTAGCTACTCTATGTTCAAGAGCAAGTTTCAGAGTCTCTTCTGACATGTGTTTGGTCTTTTCTTCTTTCCTGGTTTTTAATGATCTTTTACTTTCTTCATGTGTGATGTCCTTGATGTCATCCCACAACTCCTCTGGTCTTCAGTAATTAGGGTGAGAATATTCACTACCATCAAGTCAATTGCAACTCATAGTGACCCTATTGGGTAGGGTAGAACTGCCCCATTAGGTTTCCAAGGTTGTAAATATTTATAGAAGCAGAATGCCTCATCTTTCTCCCACAGAGCAGCTGGTGGATTCAGACTGCTGACGTTTTGGTTAGCACCCCTGTACTTGAATCACAACACCACCAGAGTCCCTTAGGTAGAGAATAAGGCAGGGAAAAGATTAGAAGGTACTGGCCTTAAGCCAGGTGTAAATAATAATATGATTAGGCCAGGAGTGTGGGCGGCAGTAGAAAGGAAAAGGATAGAATGGTGATTCAAACTGCTATGTCTAAATCCAGGTGATTCAGGGCCAAGTGATTTCCCTACATTACCTCATGTGGCCCTTATAGCAACTACAGAGGCAGGTGGTATTAACCCATTTTATAGATGAGCAAATGAAGTTAATCATCTTGAACTAATAAGTGTGTTAGCAGATTTGAGCCTACATTTTTCTCTGGATCCCTCACTTAAATGTAATTTGATAATAAAGATTTTTTATTTTATTTTACTCTCCCTAGCTCCTATCAGGAGGTAGGTGAAAGAATATTAAAGAAGACACAGAGAAAGAAGAGAAAAGTGGGAGAAGTTTCCAGAAGGAAACAGACATGGGCAGAGAGCCTGGGGCTCCCAGTGTCCCAACGCCCAAGAGGGGAGGAGGTATCAGTGACTCACTGAAACTGCTGATGATTTATCATGTGAAAAGGATAGTATGTGTGTGTGTGGCCTGATGTGCTTAGTAACCTGCAACAAAGGCAGATCCAGGTGTACGGAAGGTGATTAGTGAGTATGCCAGGTGGGCGATATAGGAAGGCTGCCAGCAATGGGGTGGAGAGGGGATCAAGGTCTGGTGAGAGGAAGAACTCTGACCTATCTGATGCCTACTCCCTCTATGCAATTTCTGAATCAAGCCAGCAAGGAACAAGGGGAAAGAAGTCAAGGAGAGACTGAAGGGGAGGGAGTGAGGATTTGGAAAACCAGCTAAAAGTGCCTGACAGAGACTGAAAATCTGTTGGGAGCCAAGAGAAGTGAAGGGACTCATGTGGTAGAAGAGCTGAGAGGACTTTTTCATCAGCCAGATTTAACTGTAGCAGGATGGACTAGGAAACCTTCTAGGACAGCACCCCTCTTACAGAAGCCCTTACCCTCCCCATCTAGCCCAATCACCAAGTCCCAGAGAGAGCTCACAATGCTCTCCACTCCATCAGCATTCTATGACTTTGAGATTGGTAGAGCATTGAACCAGTCAGTTCATTCTGGTTCAACCTCCTGTTGAGAATTTGCATTTTCACCCCAGGTACATTGAATCAGAATCTACATTTTAACAAGACCTCCAGTTGATTGTATACATAAGGATAAGGGGTGTGTGTGTGTGTGTGTGTGTGTGTGTATGTGTATACACACACATATATATATATATAAACAAACCAAACTCACTGTTGTTGAGTTGGTCCTGACTCATGGAGACCCTTCCTTGGTTTTCCAGTTCAAATCCCCCAGCCAGTCCTCAGAAGGAAGTTTGGACAATATACTTCCGTAGTGATACTGCCTTGGAAACCCAAGGAGGGGTTGCTATGAGTCAGGTTTGACTCTACGGCATATGACAACAACAACAACAATCCCTATGGAAGTAGATCTCCCAATCTTCCTTCTGAGGAGTGGCTGGTGGGTTTGAACCACCAGCCTTCTGGTTAGCAGTAAAATGCCATAGGCACTATGCCACCAGAGTGTGTATATAGATAGATAGATAGATAGATAGACAGACAGATAGATAGAAAAGAATCACCTGGGGATCCATAAGACTCTTGTTAAAATGCAGATTCTGATTCAGTATATCTGAGGTAGAAATACAAATTCTCAGCAAGGGTTCCAATTGGAATGAACCAGTTCAAAGCCCTGGAGGTTGGTCCCGGGTCTGGCTCTCCTTCCTCATGGCCTCACTAGACACCCTGCAGAATCAAGGGGAAGCCCTGGATAGATATGTACAGTAGGTAAGAATGGGGTCAGCAGATTGCTGCACCCAACAAACAGCTCTTTTAAAAGGACCCATCTGGTAGAGGAGATTGATTCATGGTGCAATTGTGTAATTACATGCCTGAGTATAGTGTTATAGTTAGTAGACTAGAATTGGAAAAGGAGGATGCCCACTAAGGCTGATTGCAGTAGTTTAGAAGTGATGATGCCAGGACTGGGAGCTACTGAGATGCACTTTAAAGGAAGGGTGCCTAGGAGTTGGATATTTTGGGGAGAGAAGAGGCCCACCTAGTGGCATCTGTGTGAGAAAAATATAAAGTGGGAGATGAATCAGATATGCCCTCAGACAAGGATGTCTGGTGGCCTAGAGGGGAGGTTCTACATTGGAGAGGAGGTGGGGTTGGAGACTGGGGACCTTTAATGGCAAGGGTAAGGATTTCTGTGATTGAGTGGGCAGCAGGAGTCACTGCTGGTACTACTTCAGAGGGTGACGTGTGCATGAATGTGGCATGGAGGAAGGTTAATCTGGCCAGCATGGTGAGACAGCAGACAGGCTGGAGTCTGGGAGAACTTGGTAAAATATGTATGAGAAAGGAAAGCAATTTACATTTTCTAAGAATCTTAAAGCATATTATCTTATATACCTGCATATTGCCAATTATATACTGTGGCAAACTTCCATAATTCTTATGCCAAAAAAGTAAAATATCCAAATTAGTTAAATACAAGTTTAAGTACTTAATCCATTTTTCTGTGCTGCAGCTAAGCTGTTTGTTTGTTTAAATCAATACTGGTTTATTTTAATGCAGCCTAACAATGTTTTTGTTGTGTACCATTGAGTCCACCCTGTTCATAGTAACCATGTTGTACAGAATAGAGCTGCCCCATAGGGTTTCCTAGGCTGTAATCTTTATAGGAGCAGATCACCAGGTCTTTTCTCCCACAGAACCACTGGGTGGGTTTGAATCACTGACCTCTCATTTCACAACTGAGCACTTTAACCATTATGCCACCAGGGCTTCTTAACCTAAAAAAAAAAAAAAAAAAAAAACCTCACTGCCATGAGTCGGATGTGACTCATAGCGATCCCTCCTTGAGTTTCTGAGGCGCTATCTTTACAGAAGTAGATCGCCCAATCTTCCTTCAGAGGTTTGAACTGCCACCCTTCTGGTTAGCAGTCAAATGCCTTAGGCACTGTGTGACCAGATTTGAAAGATGGGCCTGTATAGACTTAGAACTCAAATGTCTGTTTGGTTATATAGGATTCTCTTCATAACTCAGAGCACTCACTGTAACATAAACCTGCTTCATGTCTAATAATTTCTCTGGACTGTGAGCTCTTCCAAGGCCATGATCATCTCTTTTATTCATTGTGTATTCTTATGCTCTGCCTCAATGCTTTTTACATAGCAGTTGTTAAATGGGTGGGTAGGTGGAGGATGATATATTATCAAGGGACTTTCTCTGTTCTCTGTTACCCTGATTTGTGCCTCACCTCAAGATTATAAATAATTATAAATTAATCAGTTCTTGTGATACTAATGTATTTTCATAGATCATGTGGGAGGGAAAATAGAGCTGCTCTCCAGCCTGACAGCATCAGTCTCATGTAGATACTTTGGTGTGTGTGCTCTGATTCTTGTGCTCTGCTGCTGGCTGCCTCCTGATGTTAGCAGGATTGGCTGAGTAGTAGAGGCTGCAGGAGAGGGCCCTGGTTTAGAAATCTGGTGACCTGGGTCCCAGCCCTGGCTCACACAGCTCTTCATGCATGGAATGCTCCTTCCCAGCCTTTTGTCTGCTTATCCTTCAGCTACCACATTAACTATCTCTTCCTCAGTCTCACCTGACCTTTGGACTAGCTCTGATTGCCTAGTCTATGCTCTCATGGGACCCTGTGATTTTCCTTTGTAGAGTTTGCCAGGAGTAATGATTAGTGTGGCTGTTCTATTCATGTCATCTGTAACTAGGCTGTAACTTTCACAAGGGCAGGGATATGTTAAGAGGGTTCACCAGTATGTCCCCACATCTAGCACAGTACCTGGCACAAACTGTCCCTGGTGCCTAGCATGGATTGTAGATAACTATTTGCAGAGCCAGTCAACTGTGGTAAACCTTGGACAGATCACTTAAACTCTGTGAGCTTCAGTTTGCCTCATCATTTAAAATAAATACATTAAAGTTGATCTCTAAGGTTCTTCCTAAGGCAGTGATAAATGAATTAACTTTTCAAAACTTTTTAACTGTATAAAATTATGTATACCCATGATTAGAAATTCAAACTGTACAAAAGGATTTAAAAGTATCTTCTTTCCCATAACAGAGGTAACAAGTACTGAAAGTTCCTTGTTTTTATAGATATACTAAAATTTAGTAAGCCAAAATTAAATTAATTGATCAGGGACAGGAGGGAGATGCTTCCTTTGTTTCCAGCCCTGATGAAGTAGCTTTCATATTTTAGTTTCAAAATGTCTACCACCTTAGTCATGAGATAAAACTTTCATAGAGGAACCTATGCTAGGAGCAGATGGGGCCAGGGCCTTCAGCTGAGTTCCCATTATAATGTGCTTCATGCTTATTTATGAAGGAGCTCTGGTGGCGTAGTGCCTAAGGCATGTGACTGCTAACCAGAAGGCTGGTGGTTCAAACCCGCCAGCCACTCCTCGGAAGGAAGATGGGGCAATCTACTTCTGTAGAGATTAGAAATTGCCTAGTCTGTGCTCTCATGGGATCTGTAGAGATAGCTCCTCAGAAACCCAAGGAGAGTTTGCTATGATTCCGAATCAAATCAACAGCAGTGAATTTGGTTTTTGGTTTTGGTTCATAATTATTTATAGCTATTGTGGGTAGACATTTTACTATACTTCGTGGTTCTTTGAAAGCTGTTTTCTTTCTGGCACTTGAGCATTATATCCAGATATTGTTTAATAAAATCTAAGGTTGTAAAATTCACAGCTATGTGATTTTTATGAATGTGTTATTAAATTTGAATATTTAAAAAATAAGTGACTATTGTAGTCTATTATAGTAGACTATTTGGTTTCTTTGGCGGTTTTGTATGGTTGAGGGAAATCTTTGAAGGAATGGGATGCAGCAAAGTGGAGCTTCTTAAGTTTAAATGGAAATTTATACAATCAATACTAATGTGGAAAGACATAATTATATAAATAAGGGGACATTTATCCCCACAAATTGTCTAAAAATTGTTCTCAATGAAAAATGGACATTCATATATTTGCCGATTAATTTGATAGAGGGAATTATGCCTTGGCACATCTTCTGTTCTTTATCCAAAACAGAATGTGAATAAGGCTCCATCCCCTGACCCAGGGGTGTGTGTGTGTACTGGGATAAGAAAGGGAAGGTGCCCAAATGATGACTAAGAGTGTTTGAAAATAATTAAGTTCATATGATTATATTTGGAAAATCGGTATACTAAAGCTTTGGACTTTTAGATATAAATTACAATAATTTAGCTTTAATTATGGTCATCAACATGTTCTACATTAACTGCAGGCTGTGAGAAAGCTGCTTTTATTCATGGGCCATAGGTTATAGTGGGTTTCATCCAGCCCACTCCCTTGAGCTGTAGTGTTGGGGGTGGGGCACTGGGAGAAACAGGCCATCTTGCTCTGTGACTCAGCCTCTGAAGTGACTCAGGGCCAGGCATTAGAGCAGAGTGAAGTTTGCATTCTCCAGGTAGTGTTGCCAGGGCAGCAGCTGTTTACTGACAGTTGGCTACTTAAGAAGCCTGCTTGTGCCAAATGGAATCCCTGGACTCTAAAGCCTAATGGACTCAAATTTGGGAGGTTGAAATGATCCTGGTTGGAATTTTTAAGAATGTTAATTGTCTGGGAGCGCTGGTGGCATAGTGCTTAAGGCATTTGACTGCTTACCAAAAGGCTAGTGGTTCAAATCCAGCAGCCACTCCTCAGAAGGAAGATTGGGCAATCTACTTCTGTAGAGATACTGCCTCGGAAACCAAAAGAGGAGTCTCTGTGAGTCGGGACCGACTCAACAGCAGTGAGTTTGGTTTGTTTTTTAATTGTCTATTTAATACTCGGGAGCTCTGGTAGCATAGTGGCTAAAGCACTTGACTGCTAACCAGAAGGCTGACGGTTCAAACCCACCAGCCACTCCTTAGAAGGAAGGTTGGGCAATCCTACTTCCGTAGTGATACTGCCTCAGAAGCCCGAGGAGGGGTCGCTATGAGTCAGGGCTGACTCGATGGCACATAACAACAACAATTTAATACTCACCAGTGTAATACAAGTCAAGCACTAGAATAATGCCTAGTACCATGCATGTATCTACATGCACATCCTACTGCTTAGGTGATGAAGAGTACAGGGGTTGATTCCACCACCACCTTGTATCCCTGGGAAAGGTGTTCCTTGACTACTTCAGTTCCCATTCATCTCTTCCTGCCCTCTAGTGGGGAGCCCACATGAGACAGATATTACTGCAAAGTTCCTTCTGCAACCCTCTCTCCTGCCTTGTCTTACTTATATAACACTAAAAGGACAATTCTAATCCACCCAAATCTACTTCCCAGAGTTTATGTTCTTGGTTTTTCTATTTTGCGTAAGATCTTAGAAATAATACAGTAGTTAAATTTAATGAATGCCCACCATGTACCAGACATTTTATACACATTACCTCAAATATTTACAACACTGCAAATTTGATGTTATTGTCCCATTTTATATGCCTGGAAAACTAAGGCTCAAAGTCACACAGCTAATAAGAGGCAGAGTTGGAATTTGAGCCCAAATCTGTCGAGTTTCAAAGTCCATATTGTTTCTAAAAATAACACAAATAGTAATTATAATCATACTTAAGCCACAAACCAAAACTGAGCAGTTATTATGTGCCAGGAAATAATTCTTATAATAAACTTACAATCAAACCAAACCCATTGCCATTGAGTTGATTATGACTTATAGAGACCCTGTACGACAGAGTTGAATGCCCCGTAGGGTTTCCAAGGCTGAAATCTTTACAGGAGCAGACTGCCACATATTTCCCCTGCAGAATGGCTGGAGGGTTTGAACTTCTGGTCTTTCAGCTAGCAGCCAGGAGCTTTAGCTACTGTGCCACTAGGATGCTCAATAAACTTAAAAAGCAGTTTTAATATACCGAAAGAAATTGAGGCATGGGAAATGGAAACTCAGAAAATTAATTTGCCCAAGATTATTTTGTGAAATTTGTAAAATGTTTTATAAAATTTGAACCCATATTCAGCACCCACTAGGTAACACCAGCCACTGGTTGTTGTAGGATCTGGTGCTCTAAAGTAGGTAAGACCAAGATAAAGAGTTAAGGGCCAGCATGGGTTAAGAGTGAGGCATTGGTAGTTCAGTGATAGAATTCTCACCTTCTGTGGGAGACCCAGCTTTGATTCTTGACCACCACCTCATGTGCAGCCATAGCAGTGGTGGAGGATCTTGTGTTACTTATAGAGACCCCTGTAGGGTTTCCAAGATTATAAATCTTTATGGAAATAGATCGCCTCATCTTCCTCCTATGGAGCAGCCGGTGGCTTTGAACTATGGACCTTCTGGTTAGTAGCCAAATGCCTTACCCACAGTACCACCAGAGCTCCCTAGGATTTGAATGATGCTGACGGGTTTCACCTGAGCACATGGCCGCTAATAATAACAATATGGCTTATGAAGGAGCTGAAGAACAGTGTAGCTTGTAGGTTAATTATAGTCAAATTTTCTGTTTCCTTCTAGGTATCTGCTGCCTCTGCTGCAACCAGCAAATCTTCTAGTATGAATCCTACAGAATCCAAGGTATGAAAAGCCTTCAGTGCTTAACTTGAGTGAATAATTGATTATATTGTAAACGAAAAGAAATGTAGAATAATTGCTAACAGGTGAGTTTTGTGTTCCAGGAAGCTCAAGTTATGAAAGTAAACATTTTCTTCCTAATTTAAGAGGCTTAAGAAGATCTATTTTCCTTCACCCAGTATTTACCTCAACCATTATTTGTGCATACCTACATTAGTTTAGAATCCTTAGAAAATAGTAGTCACCTAGAGATTTTTGGTCTTAGACATAATGAAGTTTTTTAATTGTCAGAGAATCTCTTTTGGTACATTTCTCTGGATTAAAAAAGAATATGTATTGACTTCTTGGTAAAATGGTTTTATTTTTCTGGCTTTAAAATGTATGTGTGTGTGTATATGTATGTATGTGTATATATATATATATATATATATATATAAATGAGAAAAGTAAATCATAAGATACCATCTTACTGATAAACCTTTGTTGAGCTGTATTTTGGAATTTATTCTAATAATCATTTCTTGGGATTCTAAAGAAAAAAGAATGTCTTCTTAATGAGATTGTCACATAGGTAAACCTTTGTTTGAAGAGTTGTCTGCAAGGTGTTTTAAGCCCTATTCCTTAGTTACAGTGTCTCAAGCACTGTTTTGGAGGGAGTATTCCAGAGTAGGGATTAAAGAGGGAACATTTTCAAAGTACACTTAACTAATACTTATGAGCCAATATTCTTTAGTGCCTTTGAGAGTCACCCCAGCTCCAATTTTATTAAATTGCCCCTATTTAAAATCACCTCTGGTGGCTTAGTGCCTAAGGCATTTGACTACTAACCAGAAGGCTGGCGCTTCAAACCCACCAGCCAGTCCTCGGAAGGAAGATGGGGCAATCTACTTCTGTAGTGATACTGCCTCAGAAACTTTGCTATGAGTCGGGTGCAACTCCATGGCACGTAACAACAACAACAATCTTGAAAGACTGTAAGAGAAAGCACCTATCCTAAAAAAAAATTCTTATTGAACTTAGAGTCCATGAAAACTAAAGAAAAGAGAGTCACAAAACTAAGATTTCTTTTTTATTCTTTTGGGTCACATTTGACTTTTTTCCTGATTCTCCTACATCCCACCCTGACAGTTTCAACTCTGGGACCAAGGCTTATGCTTGAATAATTTCTTTTAGAAGGATTACCACAAGGCTGGTCCCTATGAGGCAGAGGTTAAAGATGTCCCAAATGTCCAGCTTTCCCAAACTGCTGTACCACTCCATCTTTAATATCAACTCCTCCTCACCCTCTCAGTACTTTATCTCCCATTTTACAGTTCTGTATTTTGCTGTAACGTCTCACAGAACTCACACACTGCCAAGGAAATGGCTCACTCAGTGATGGATGCGGGAAGGTTGGCAAGTCCCAAATCCATGGGTCAGGCATAGGTTTGGAGGATTCTCCTCACTCACATGGCTGCAGGGGCTGGCAAACCCAAATTGGCAGGTCAGATAACTGGCCCCTGTCTCAAGACCCAGGTTGAGAAGATAAAGAACCAAATGTAGGATCTGGAGCAAGAGAGCACAAACTTTGCCAGAGTATTCACATTATAACCTCAGGAAAACTGAAGGTGGTGACTTGAGTCACACCCTCCAGCAAGGTGGGACTCAAGATACATCCCATCCTAAACAGGCATCCAAAACCCAAACCAAACCCACTGCTATCGAGTTGATTCTGACTCATAGTGACCCACATTGGGTTTCCAAGCCAGTACATTTTTACTGAAGTAGATTGCCTCATCTTCTTCCATGGAGCAGCTGGTGGGTTTGAACCACTAACTTTGTGATTAGCAGTCAAATGCTTTAGGCACTGTGCCACATAGAGGCTAGTATTTACAGTATATCACAAAATGTAAGACTAAGGCTCAAACTCACTGCCGTAGAGTTGGTTCTAACTCATAGTGACCCCCTCCTCAGGTTTCCGAGGCACTATCTCTATGAAGTAGGTTGCCCGAACCACCAGCCTTCTGGTTAGGGCCATATTAAGCAATTCACTGCACTGTAGCTTATTTCAAGTGTGCGCTGTTATCTAGAACAAGTGTCAGCAAACTCTTCAGCCTCACTATTTATTAATCAAGAGAATTCCTGGCAGACCTATGAAACCAGGGGGAAGGGAAGAGAGAGAGGCAAAGTAGCAGAAATCATGAGAAGACAGGGAGAGACAAAAATGTGATACATATAATGAGGTGTCACCAGTAGCTGACTTGGCACAATTTTGGCCTGGATTCTTTTGCATTGTGAGTTTAAATCACACTACTTTATTAATAATTTTATGTTCATGTCTTCTGATATTTGGCTGATAACATCAGTACTAGCCTCCTCTTGGGGATTTGTGCAAGCTCCAAATAGTTTGGTCTCTTACAGAAAAGATGCTTTTCAAGATGATGCCGAGGCCAAATCCTGCCATTGTCTGTACCTTTAAATGAAAGTTAGTCTAGCTTTGAAGAGGCTGGTGTGTTTAGATCTGAATCCTACCTCCCTTGCTTCTAGCGTGTTAGAATCTGGTCACACAGCTGACAGTGTAATAAGGTCCATTCGTTGCTGATCAGGATAAGAATGCTGAAGGGCTATGTAGAAGGGGTACAGGAGCAAAATAGCCAGGCCACCTTTAAATCCTGGTTCCACAGTGACTGGGAATTTGAACATCCTCTCTTTGCTTTCATTTTCTTTTCTGTACAGTGTGTAAAAGGATGATAGTAGTACCTATCTCACAAGGCTGGGTGAGGAAACATGCATTTAGACACATTGCACAGAGCCTGTCCCCACAGCAAGTGGAGGGACAGTGCAGCACAATGCTTGAGAACACACAACCCCAGCTCCACCATGAGTGCTCTGTACCTCAGTTTCTCATCTGTGAAATGGAGATAATAATACTTACCTCATTGTGTTATTGTGAGAATTAAATGAGTTGGCACATGTAAAGCTTAGAACAGTAATCATTACCTGATTGATCACTATGCAATAATTATTGGTCCATTCAAATTCACCGTGTGTACTGGTAAGAAGTGATTTCTGCTATTTTGTTACTTGTTTTTGTTTGTTTGTTTTTTGTGTGGGTATCTTAAGCCTTTTTGTCTTTCACTACTGCTTGCTTTTGTGTGTTGCTTGTTTATTGTAGTGAGCCATTTTGGTTCCCTTCTCCTTTCCCTTTGTGTATGTTTTTTAGATATGTTCTTACTGGTTACCATGTATGTTAAATTTACCAACTTGTGTTTATAACATGCTGGGATAGGTTGGTGCCACCTTAATGTCAATAATAAAAGGAATTCTATATCTCTCCTTGCTTTTGTTGTTGTTAACACTAATTATGTCTTTCTATTTCATATGCCCTGTAACATCATTTTGTCATGGCTTTTTATATATTTTTTATTAAAAGCATGAGGGATAAAACAGTTAGAATTATCAAACATGAATTCCTTATTATTTGCCCTCATACTTGTCCAGAAATCCACTATTGTTGAGTCAATTCTGACTCATAGTGACCCTATGGAGTAGAAATGCCTCACAGGGTTTACAAGGCTATAAATCTTTATGGAAGCAGACTGTTGAATCTTTCTCCACAGAGCAGCTCGTGGGTTAGAACCATTGATCTTTTGGTTAGAGCTGAGTAGTTTAACCACTGTGTCACCAAGGCTTATGCAGTTCCCTTTATTTTAGGGATCTTCCTTTTTATGTATAGCTTTGAATTGTTTTCTAGAGTCTTTTCTCTTCCATCTGTAGAAACCCCATTAGTATTTTTTTAGGGACAGACTGGTAGATATAAACTCTCTCGGCTTCTGTTTGTCTGGGAATGTTTTAATTTCACCCTCATTCTTGAAGGACAAGGAACTGTGGTGGTACAGTAGTTAAGTCATTCAGCTGGTAACCAAAAAGTTGGCAGTTCACACCCACCAGCTACTTTGTGGGAGACAGATGAGGCAGTCTGCTTCTGTAAAGATTTATAGCCGTGGGAACCCTGTGTTCTACTCTGTCTTGTAGAGTTGCTGTGAGTCAGAATTGACTCGATGGCAATGAGTCTTGAAGAACAGTTTTGCTAGGTATAGTATTCTTGATTGGTAGTTTTTTCTTTCTGTACTTCTTAAGTATGTTACTTGGTTGCCTTGTGGTCTCCAGTATTTTGAGGAGAAATTGGCACTTAATCTTATTGCGTAGACTTTGAATGTGAGTGTTTGCCTCTCTTTCACTGCTTTCAAGATTCTCTTTTATCTTTACTTTCTGAGAGCCCAACTATGATGTGTCTTGGTGTATATCTCTGGGTTTAACCTGCTTGAGGTTCATTGAGCTTCTTAGATTTGTACATTCATGTCCTTTGTTAAATTAGTGAAATGTTCTGTCATTATTCCCTTGAATATTCTTTCTGCCCAGATCGTAACATGCAAAACACAACAACAACAAAAACCCTCTGGCTGCTGTCTAAGAGGCCCCTTGGTCAAAATTCTCTGCAGATTCTGTGGTAAATGCTGATAGAGTATGTCATTTCTCCAGATGGTGAATGTGCTGAGGCTCTTTTTCATTAATAATGTCATAATAGTTATCTACTACTGTGTAACAAATTGCCCTGAAACTTAATGGCTTAAACAATAAACATATAGTATCTCTAAAAATAATTTCTTTTTCTGTTCCTTTCTCTCTCTCATCTCCTTCTAAAATTCCTATGGCACATATAGTAGGTCTCTTGTTATCCCTTAATTTCATTAAAGTGTGCTCAGCCTTTTTGAACCTCTGTTTTTGTTGCTCTTTACTCAGTAAATTTAACTATTTTGTCCTCTAATTTGTTTATTCTTTCTTCTGCATGATTAAGTCTGTTGCTAAGTCCTTCTGTTGTGGTTCTCATTTTAGTTATTGTCCCTTTCAGTTGGAGTAGCTCTTTTTTTAAGATATTAAGTAATAATTATTGTCATCGTTGATATTTTCAGTACCACCAAAAAATAAATTTAGGAAAGTGTTTTATTGATTACTGATTAAACTGTACATTTCATTATATGCTGCTTTCATCTGTGAGCATACATTCTCAATTGTACTATATAATTCTTCCATGCAAAATCTTGTCAAATCACACATTGGAAGCTATTAATAGATTTAAACCACTACAATCCTAATGGCTTATTTTCTTTGTTAATCATCTAGTGAACTGCATTTTCATAAACTCAAGAAAGGATAATAGCATGAGCAGAATTTATTACCAAGGAGGCAGTTTGAAAGGACCCAAATTTTAAAATTCCCTTTAAAACTTTTTTTGATCATAAACTCTTTTTCCCTCTCAAAACAATTATGTTGGCATAACAAGGGCCATTAGGTAAGGAAAGCATGTATCTTTATTACTGAAGCACCAGCCAACAAACCAGTTGCCATCAAGTCAATCCCAACTCTTGGCGACCCTGTTTATATTAGTGTAGAACTGTGCTCTGTAGGGTTTTTGGCTTTAGCCTCCACAGATAATAGAATAATAGAAGTTTGTGCAGATACTATCAGTCAGGTAAAAGAGAAATGTCAAAAAAGCATTAGACCTAATATTTTGTTTTTCTTTGAGAATTTCATGAAATATTTAAACAAGTTTTCATGTCTTGCCTGTATTGAGAATGTGTGTGTGTACTTAAGGAATTGTCTTTTTTTTTTTGCACAGATAACATTTGGTTGGGTAAAGATTAATCTAAATTCTGTAAAATACCACACTAAAGGTCCTACATACAACCAGCTATGCAGAAGCATTCCTAGAATTTTAGTTTAGATCTCTGCATACAGGGCTATGATATGTACAGTGAAAACCCATGCACTAATTATTTATAAAATTGTTCTGTGGTTATGTTGACTGAACTTCAGAAAACTTGTAAAGGCAACCTGTGGATACTTGATCATAAGCAAACAAGCAACATTAGAAGTGTAGGTGAGAAATAATACGGCTTAAGCAGCCTTTACACAGAGCAGGAAAGGAAAGGGAACAGCAATCACTTTTATTATTGAAAATATTACTGATTTTGTTTCACTGAATAAAGTAAACCCTAACTGAGATACTTTGAGACCTCAGGATTTATACTCCTGTAACTTTTTTGCATTGGATTGAACCGGAGAGGACCTTGCTATAAACGTTTTAGCCCTGTTGATACATTTTATTTATTGGACTGTCAGATAAATTTTCCTGGCAGTTCTGGTAAACCTTATTGGGAATGTGCTAACATTAGGTCATTCTAATCAACAAACAGATAGAAGGACCACTTCCTCCTAATAAGAAAAGACACAAGAAGCAGGTGACGTGGTTTATTGTATTGGACATCTGTTTACTAATGGCCACTTCAGTCACTCAGCACGTGCTAATCATGGGGGCTCACAATCTTCTGTCATGCTCTAACCCTGTCATGGCCTTTTTGGTAGAAATAGTTACCTACTGCTCACATCCTGGCACTAAAAATAAATTTCATGGCTTTCTGTGCCCTCCATTCTGTCACCATCCCACTGTTTCAAACTGTCAGCTGAAATCTGTGGCAAGTATTCACTAATAAAGAGATCACTTAGTGGCTTTGAAACACAATACCCTTGGCTTTGAAGGATAACTTTGTTTTTGTTTATTTTTCCAGTGTACTCACTGCAATGTTCATTATAATTAATCTTTACATCTCTTTGCTATGCATAGTAAGAAGTAAAGTGTAAAGTGCTGTCTGAATAGTAGGAGAGGAATATTACCCACTGCTATCAAGTCAATTCTTACACATAGCAATCCTGTAGGGCAGAGTACAGCTGCCCAATAGGCTGTCCAAGGCTGTAAATCTTTATGGAAGTAGACTGCCACATCTTTCTCCTGTGGTGCAGCTGGTGGATTTGAACTGCAGACCTTTTGGTTAGCAGCCAAATGCCACCAGTAAGAGAAGATTATTACTGTGCTTAAATGCTTGTCTAGCGTTCCAATTCAAAAATGTAATAAAGTCAATTCATAAAGTTTAGATTAGATCAAAATCATCTTTTTTGAGCTTCCTTAGTTGAGGAAAATCTATGATAATCTTAAAAAGCTATGTCTTCTTTTTTCTTTTTTTCCTTCTAAATGCAGGCTGTAAAAACAGAACCTGAAAAACAGTCACAGTCAACTAAGGTAAGTGATTGTCATTTTGGATTTTTTTGTAAGAATATGCAATTAATAACCAGTTTCCTACATTGGTGCTACTAAATGATAAGGAATTTCTGTCAGCCAAAGAATTAATTTCGGACTACTCTTTTTAATATAATTATGTAAAATGTATATAAAATAGTTATGACATGAAATCCATATATGGATAAATGAATATATAATGTCTTACTGACAAAACAATGTATTTCAGAAAGCGTTTTGTCCAAATATTGATTTTTGTTATAGGTGAAATAATTGTTTTAAAAATACAGCTAGAGAAATAAAGGAGAAAGAACAAAGGGTAGTAAAAAGCATGTCCAATTACTTTGAGGATAAAACATCAATACTAATCTGTTGAATGGGAGCTCTGGTAGCATAGTGCCTAAGGCACTTGACTGCTAACCAGAAGGCTGGTGCTTCAAACCCACCAGCCACTCCTCGGAAGGAAGACTGGGGCAATCTACGTCCGTAGTGACACTGCCTCAGAAACCCAAGGGGGGGGTTGCTATGAGTCGGGTCCGACTCGATAGCACATAACAACAAGAACAACAATCTGTTGAATGCAGCAGCTAGATAACCAAAAGATGAGTAAAGTTGCCTAAGATTCTAGCTATGTTTGTCTGGACTGTTTTATCTCGGGTAGTGGAGCAAGTTGTTGCTTACTGAGGAGAGGCTGTGAATTTCCTTTGCGAATGCCTTTCCTGTCTTGGGGTTGTCCAGCGGGGTGTTTGCAGGCAGGCCAAATGTTTCTCCTCTTAAGATATTGAGCTTTATTTTTCCAGTGCTTACGGGAATATTCAGATAGGACCACAAGGTTTTCTGTTGGAAAACAGAAAGCTGCTTTTTTTGGTCAAAGTACTTTATGTGCAAGTGAGGGTGAGGTCACTGGGGTGAAAGATAAGGCTTATCTAATTATCTGAAGGGCATCCTGATAATCCCCTTTCCTGACTGCCAACCAGAAGGCTAGCCATTCAAACCCACCAGCCACTCCTCAGAATGAAAGTTGGGCAATCTACTTCCCTAGTGATACAGCCTCGGAAACCCAAGGAAGGGTTGCTATGAGTCAGCGGTGAGTTTGGTTTGGTTGGTTCCACCATCACGTTGGTAATTGCAGGAGGGAAGAATTTAGCAGCTCAGTGAAAGTTGTCCTGTACTCCACTTTAAATGCTTTGGGTTATCTACAAATCTCAAAGGAATTGAGAAAATATTCTATAAATCATTAAATTAAAAAAAAAAAAAATGCTGCATAAAGACAATGCTGTTCATCTCCTGTGGAAGGAGATTTTTTAAAACTCAAATTTCTAGAGTAGGATCCCCTGTCTGCAAACTCAGATCCGACTTATCATTTGCCTTCTCTGCAGATAAACTTGCAGTTACCAAAATATTTGTGTGAATTATGAATAATAACTAGTAATTGAGAAGTACCTACATATCTGTAAACATCATTCTAGATGAAATGCTTAGTTTTTCATTATTCTTCTGCTGTCATTTTTAGATACTGCTGGTGTCAGACAGTACCTGTCAGCTTCTCAGATCCCAAAAGAACTAGGCCTAAATGAGATTTGTTAAAAGAGGCAAAATGATATAATTGGGATGGATTTTTGTTCTTCAAACCTATTTGGAAATCTAAAAACAATGCAATTAAGTATTTATTTTTTAAAATTGACAGCCACCTGTGGTTCATGAGAAAAAATCCCAAGAAGAGAAGCCAAAGGAACACAGAGAGGTAAAATAATGACCATTAGGACTTCATATTTTAACATGAAGAGATTTTCCTTTTGAGAGGTAATTCAAAACTTACATTGTTTAAGATTTAGCCTTGTAGAGGGTGCCTCGCGTTTGTTTTTAGGCTAAAATGGCACCATCATGTGGCAATATCAAGGTTTACAACTTATTCAGCACTTAAACATTGAAATTGATTCTTGTTGAATTTCAGGGGAAGAATTTAAAATTCTTCTATTATTCCAAATTTTGTACCTAAACTGAAATTGTATCAATACATTTTTATATCACATTAATTCCAGTTCATCCGTTCAAAACCACTAAAACACAACTGCTGCGATGAACTGTTTGTACTCCATAGAGAAAAGCATCAGTATTATGTTTAAAACTATTATCTTGTTAACAGTGTTATATGTCTGTGTGTGTGTGCTTCCAGCCCAAAAGCTTGCCCACACATGCATCAGATACAGGCAGCAAGCATGTGCAGAAAGAAAAAGCAGTTTCCAGATCAAGTGAGCAGCTTACAACAGAGAAATCAACAGAATCAAAGGTAAATAAAGCAAGTTAGTAGAAAGGAAAATGCTGACATCAGGGGGGGTCCCTGGATGGTGTAGATGGTTAATGTACTCAGCTGCTAAGCAAAAGGTTAAAGGTTCAAGTTCACCCAGAGACACCTTGGAAGAAAATCTACTGCTTTCTACTTCTGAACAATCAGCCAGTAAAAACCCTGTGGAGCATAGTTCTACTCTGTTCTACTCTGATACACATGGGTCACCATGAGTTGGAGTCTATTCCATAGCTGCTGGTATTTTTTTTTTTTTTTTTTAACATCAGCTAGGTAATAAAATAAAATAAAAACCACTCCCATAGAGTTGGCTCTGACTCATAACGACCCCTCCTTGGGTTTCTGAGGCAGTATCACTATTGAAGTAGATTGCCCAACCTTCCTTCCAAGGAGTGGCTGATGGGTTTGAACCACCAGCCTTCTGGTTAGCAGTCAGATGCCTTAGGCACTATGCCACCAGAGCTCCCAGATAATAAAATAGGGGTCCCCTATTCACATTGACCCATGTATTTGAATCTCTGCATTATACTGAATATGTTGTGTATTATAATGATTTAGTGCTATTGTTTTATTGACTTGGAAATAATTTTGTAGAAACTCAGGCTTTATAAAGGCCAAGGAAGGCAGCACTGGTCCAGGGGTGCACAGTCCAGCCTTCTTTCCCGTGCAGCAATGGCCGGCTGACTGGAAGGCATCACCCTGTGGCTCCTAACAGGCAGGAGGCTTTGGCTTGAAGGTGCCTTCTAGACCCCTCTACACATCAGCTGTGGCAACATGGGTGCTCTGCATGGGCTGCGGCTTTAATTGGAAAAGTGTTTAGAGCCTTGTTGTAGAAGAGATGAACTTATAGAGCCAAAAATCAGAAATATATAATTCTGTAGCTAACGGTGATCAACTCAACTTTCAGAAGAATAAATGTCTATGAAAAGACCTTTTCCATTATGAGCTCTTGGAAGACAAGAGCTAGGTCTACTGAACAATATGCTTTATATCAGAAATCACAAATATGTGGCTCTCTAGTTAACTGCTGCCACACATGTATTTTGTTTGGTTTATAGTATTAAAATTGTTTTTTAATGGTGGTCAACAATTTAAGTCAGGATATTTCACGTAAAATGAAAATTATTCATATCTCTTGAGAAGCCAGCATGTCTAGCTTCAATTGACTATATAGCCTTTATACCTAGTATATATGCTCTGCACCCTGGTGGTGCAGTGGTAGCTGCTAACTGGAAGATTAGCAGTTCAAGCTCACTAGCCACCCTGTGGGAAAAAAGATGTGGCAGTCTGCTTCTATAAAGATAATAGCATTGGAAAACCTTTGGGGAAATTCTGCTGTGTCCTGTACGGTCACTATGAATTGGAATCAACTCAATGGCAGTGGGTTTGGCTTTTTTCACTTATATGTTTTCCAGTTTACCACAGTCCCTTCCTGGCCCACTTCACCTATTTATGTTACTCCATAGAGAAAAGCATCAGAATTATGTTTAAAACTATTATCTTGTTAACAGTGTTATGTGTCTGTGTGTGTGTGCTTTCAGCCCAAAAGCTTGCCCACACATACATCAGATACAGGCAGCAAGCATGCGCAGAAAGAAAAAGCAGTTTCCAGGTCAAGTGAGCAGCTTACAACAGAGAAATCAACAGAACCAAAGGTAAATAAAGTTGGTAGTCTAGGCACCTGAGTCCAGCTTTATATGGTGCCCAGTATTACACCTTGCACAGTAGAAGCTAGTAAATATTTCTCTATAATGATGTCCACAAGGGTATAATAGATGTAGTGATATTTGAAACTCATGATTTCAAAAGTGGTTATCCAGAAATACTTAGTCTTGTCATTCTTTTATCCCCACCCTTAGAGTAAATCAAAGGACACGATTTCTGCTGATGGAAAGAGTGTTGTTGCTGGTGTAACAGCAACATCTGGCAAACCAGATGACAAGGTGAGCACATATGCAGATGTAAAGGTGGATGGGCCTCCATGCTTATGTTGTTGTTGTTGTTGTTATTTGCCACCCAGTCAGACGCGACTCATAACGACCCCTCCTTGGGTTTCCGAGGCAGTATCACTACGGAAGTAGATTGCCCAACCTTCCTTCTGAGGAGAGGCTGGTGGGTATGAACCACAAGCCTTCTGGTTAGCAGTCAAGTGCCTTAGCACTATGCTACCAGAGCTCCCTCCATGCTTATAATACCTCTTTTATCAGAATCATGTGCTCAGTGAAAACCTTTTCCACCATACTTTAGGTCTGGCTGTCATTAACCATTTAGGTTCCAGTGCTACCATACTCAAATAATTTCTTATTTGGTAAAAGTAAACAGTGTGAATATTTGACATTTTGCCAAGAGGAACATTCATTTAAGGGATATAAAGTGAACAGGAAGGAGCTCTGGTAGTGAAGTACCTAAGGCATTTGACTACTAACCACAAGGTTGGTGGTTCAAAGCCACCAGCTGCTCTGTCGAAGGAAGATGGGGCAATCTGCTTCTATAATGATTTACTGCCTTAGAAACTCAATGGAGGTTGCTGTGAGTCAGAATTGACTTGATGGCAGTGGGTAAAGTGAACAAGATACCAAGAAATAATGATTTTGAAATTTATATCTTGACTGAGTACTTGCCATGTGTAAGGCCTGGTTTTAAAATGTGAATTGTTACAAATCCTGCCTTCAAAATTTGTAAGTTTGAATTAAAGCACATAAAATTGCCATGAACATTTGAATAAGCGTAACTCTCAGCTTTCAATGTCAACACCAGATATTTTTATACAGATAAATCACAAACAAAGACATGACATCTACCTGAATTTATAAGGGAAGTTTTCAAAGAACACATAGTCAGCCATCTCAGGAGAAGTGTGTACATGCCTTGCTGGCTAATTTTGGGCAAATTTCCCTTAGATCCTTTGATGAGCTACTCAGATACTAGCCCAAGAATATAAAATGAGAAGTAGTCTAGATTTTCTACACATAGAAATGCATAGTTAGGAATCAATGTAGAGATCATGTCTCCCTAGAAATGTTAGTACTTATTTCTCCTGAAGCTACAAGTAAGCAATTAAAGGAACAATTAGCTTAAATGAGAAGGTGGACATGAAAATTTTGTTGTTGTTGTTGTTGTATGCCGTCGAGTCAGCCCCGACTCATAGCGACCCCTCCTTGGGTTTCCGAGGCAGTATCACTACGGAAGTAGGATTGC
>NW_006921680.1:2137543-2163735 GCF_000298275.1 Orycteropus afer afer | reverse complement strand
CCGACTCATAGCGACCCCTCCTTGGGTTTCCGAGGCAGTATCACTACGGAAGTAGGATTGCCCAACCTTCCTTCCGAGGAGTGGCTGGTGGGACATGAAAATAGGAAAAAAAAAAAAAAAAAGTAATATATATTCAAATTCCTAGTTTTCAAAATGAGAAAGGTATTCTCTTGCAGGTGAGACAGTGAGGGAAGTTACAGGTGAAACGTATGGCACATCTCCCTAAATCACTGGTTTTTCTCAGATTTTGTGAGAAAAGGCACATTATTTTTATCCAAGTTAACAGAGATAGCCTATGGAATAGAGGCAAACTTTACTTTAAGTGAAATTCCCAACTCAATTTTTCTTTCCTGCAGCAGACCACTTGTGCACTTACCTTGAGACCTCCATCTCAGGAGCACTCTTTCTTCTCTGCTGCTGAGGAATACGTTGATGAAATGGTTTGAAAAATGGATCGACTCGAGGCAGAGGACTAGATCTGTTAGAACAGATTTAAAATTTTCATCAAGATTTGAAATTTTACACTAGATATAAATGAGCCAGTGTGACCAGTGAAAACTATACAGTAGCATTAGGAGAACCATATAGAGAAATCTGTTGTGCACTGATTTGTGTTGGAACTTGTGGCAAGTCATTTCACTTTTCTTTACTCTGATTCTTCTCTTATAAAATAGAGTTCATCAGGTCTGCCTTTCCTTCCTTCCTCATTTGTTCATTTATTCATTTTCAGCATCTAGCATGTTGTAAGCATTGCAGTGGTCTCTGCAGAATATACTAGCTGCAGACTGGCCCACCTAGAGGTGAGGGAGAAGACAGAATACCTGGAACTGTAATTCAAAGTAGATTAAGAAAAGTCCCACAGGAGGCTATTTGGTGAGGAACCCAGAGATTCTGCCTGAATGGTAAATCTGCAAGGGCTTTGGGAGAGCACTGGAGATTCAATTTGAGCTAGGCACTGAGAATAGCTAGGATTGCAGGCATGCAAATACATCAAAGTGAAAAAGAGTAAGGTGTGTTCTGGGTACAGAGGGCCTTCTAGTGTGGGTGAAGCACAGAAAGGGGAGTGGAGGGGTGCTATAAGACCAGAAAGACAAGTTGAGGCAACACAATGGTGAATGCAAAGGGGAGTTTTTATGTGTGCTGACTTGGCCTGCCATGAGTAGCCACTGAAGATGAGAGAACAGTTGGGGTAATGTAGTAGAGAACAGATGGATTAAAACCAAGCTTCAAAAGCCTTAAGGGACAGTGGGGGTAGGATGAAAGGAATAGATGAAGAGGTGGAAGGTTGGTCAGAGGCTGTTTCAGTAATCCTCATGACTTATGTGTTGTTGTTGTTATGTGCCTTTGAATCAGACCCAACTCATAGGGACCCCTCCTTGGGTTTCTGAGGCGGTATCACTATGGAAGTAGATTGCCCAACCTTCCTTCTGAAGAGTAGCTGGTGGGTTTGAACTGCCAGCCTTCTGGTTAGCAGTCAAGTGCCTTAGGTACTACACTACCAGAACTCCTTGATGACTTATAATTTTTCATAAATTAGAGCTGGGATAGAATCAACAAGGGGGGTAGTGATGAGAAAGGCACTGCAGAGATTAAATCTTCAGGTTGTAGGAAATTATTGGCTAAAGTGTGTGAAAGTGGAGTTAAATGTAAAATTACCTATGGCTTCTGAGTCTGACTGACTAGGTTGGTAACCTGGAAGTGAGGAAAGAAAGGTGTCCAGGGCACAGAATTTAAGGAGGCCTGACTTACTGGTGGCGTAGTGCCTAAAGCATTTGACTGCTAACCAGAAGGCTAGTGGTTCAAACCCACCAGCCGCTCCTCAGAAGGAAGATTGGGCGATCTATTTTTGTAGAGATACCTCCTCGGAAACCCAAGGAGGGGTCACTATGAGTCAGAACCGACGCAAAGGCAATGAGCTTGGTTTTTGGTTTGGACTTCCTATCAGGCTCTTTCAAGTGGAAGAATGCCCAGGCCACTCTTGCTTCCCTCATCGTTCATGGTCCCTGGTTACTCCTGACAGAAATTAAAGGAGGAACTGGTTAAGAAGGAAAGATGATGAGTCCAATTTTGGATAGGCTGAATTGAGAGTTTAAGGTGTCCAAAGAAAGATGTGTATCAAGGCAATTAGAATATTGGTTTAGAGTACAAGAGAGTGGTGGTGGAGGGGAAGGAGAATATGAATGAATAAGGCAGTGGTTGAACCCCTTGGAAATGGATTCAGTTGCCTAGATCCAAGGTCATACCCTCATGGCCCATACAGATATTTTTAAAAGAACAATTGCAGCAATCACTTGTTTAGCACTTACTTATATAGCAGGTACTTTACATTGTGTTTACCCTGTGCCAAACACTGGTTTTCACACTTTATATATATTAACTTATCTAGTCCTTGTTGTGCCTAAGACATTTGACTGCCAGCCAGAAAGCTGGTGGTTCAAACCCACCAGGCACTCCTCGTAAGGAAGATTGGGCAATCTACTTCTGTAGTGATACTGCCTCGGAAACCCAAGGAGGGGTCACTGTGAGTAGGACCCACCTTGACGGCAGTGAGTTTGGTTTTGGTTTTAGTCCTCATTTAGGAGACTCTGGTGGTGTAGTGCCTAAGACATTTTGACTGCTAACCAGAAGGCTGGCAGTCCAAACCCACCAGCCACTCCTCAGAATGAAGACTGGGCAATCTACTTCCATAAAGATACCACCTCAGAAACCCGAAGAGGGGTCACTATGAGTCCGAATCAACTCGACAGCAGTGAGTTTGGTATTTTTGGTTTTAGTCCTCACTACAGAGGAGTTCTAGTTCACAGTGGTTAAAGCATTTGGCTGCTAACCAAAATATTGGCAGTTTGAACCTACTACCCGCTCTGTGGGAGAAAGATGAGGCAGTCTGCTTCCTTAAAGACTTACAGCCTTGGAAACTCTATGGGGCAGTACTAGTATGTCTTATAGGGTTGCTATGATTTGGAGTCAACTTGATGGCAGTGGGTTTGGTTTTTTGTTAATCCTCACTATTTCCTGAGGTAGGTTTGGCAACTGTTCCCATTTCACACCAAAACCTGGACAGTCAGACTCCACAACTTGTGCACTTTATCTCTGTGTTCTACTGACTGGTATTTGGATGCCTTCATTTGGGACACGATTCACAGTTGTCTTAAACCTGCATGCCCCTGACAGCAGTTCACACAGAGCATAGTTAATGATACCATATAGGAGGACCAGTGCAGGACAGGAACTTGCAGAATGTGTGTGGTTGCAGACAGAGTAGAAGAAATGCCAGAGGTATCAGGAAAGGGAAGTCATAAGTAGAACCAGGACAGAGCTGGGTCACGGCTGCTGCCAGAGATAAATAATCAGGAGAGGGATTCTCCCCAAGGTTGAGAAGGTTGTGTCTGGGTAAAGCCATGGAAATTGCAGATTGAGGAGTTATTGGCAGTCTTTGGTAGAGCAGCTCTAGCAATACTGGAAGGGAAACTCATTTTAGGGAAATGAATGAGATACCAAAGCAAGGAAAGGGTATAGAGATTTTGCTGAGTGGGGGCAGAGACCCAGAGAGCCAAAGCTCAAAGAAATGACTGAGACTGTGCACAAAATTTGTAAATGTTACAAAGACTGACTGTGGGGCCTGGGAGAGGCAACCAGGAATAGTGACAGGGAGTACTGGAGGGAAATCTTGTTTTTATCCTTTACTGTGTAACCTAGGGAAAGTTGTTGAACTTCTCTGAGCCTTGCTTTCCACATTACTGAGTGGAATAATATTATTTAAGCTGCTCTGAAAATACATATAAAAATATATAAATGTCTGGCATAGAGCAAGTATTCAGTATATGGTCCATGCTATTATGATGGTGATGAATTCCTTCTTAAATATGTAATATTATTAAATTTTATAAAGTTATTTCTTTCTAAACCCCAACCAGAAAAAAGAAAATAAATCATTAACACCAGCTGTACCATCTGAATCCAAACCGAGTAAGCCATCTGGAAAGGTATGAAGATAACAGTGCATTTCCTAAGATATTTATTCATATTCTTAGTGTGTATTATAATCTGCTATATTGTGAGAAAAGAATAAGAGGGAATAATTTGTAGTTTAGTGCCTAAGGCACTTGACTGCTAACCAGAAGGCTGGTGGTTCAAACCCATCAGCCACTCCTTGGAAGGAAGGTTGGGCGATCTACTTCCATAGTGATAGCATCTCAGAAACCCAAGGACAGGTTGCTATGAGTTGGGTCCGACTCGATGCCACATAACAACAACAACAACAACATTTAATGAACTATTGTTCCACGCTAATAGGATTAGATTCAAAGTGTCCATGCATTATGAACAAGTAGTATTCTGTCATGGAAGATTTAACATTTTATATTATGGACTTCTGTTTTGAAAACTCATGTTATATTCCATTAAGTTTGCATTCCAGTTTCATTCCTGAAAAACATACCTTCTTTAACCAGAGGTATCACTAAAGAATAGTAGTCAGCTCTTTATCTCTGAAACTCACAAAAGAGTCAGCCTAAAGCTTACTAACAGACCCCAGGTTCCATTACACACATCCACAACTTGGTGAGTCCTAAGTTTGTAGTGGGAGTATACCAAATACCAAAATTGTTCAGTGCAAAATGTTGCAATAAACATTTTAAACCATCGTTTTAATCTTGAGTTAAATGCTAAAGGTTCTTTCCCCAGTTTAATGTTTTCCCTTTAGATCCAGATTATTGTCCACAATGATTCATTCCTAACTTCAAAAATAGAATGAAGACACTCTTCCGTTCACTATACTGATTTAAACTCATACCAACAAAGTAGATCATCACTCCTTGTCACCACTTCTGAGTAATTTCAGTTTTGTAAACATCTTCAGACAATAAAGTGAACCAAAGAACACAAATGAATGAAAGGGCACATGGCAAACCACTTTTGAAATAGATTCTATTTGGAGAAGGTGTTACATGGAGATTTTGTTGGAGTTTTTTTGTATGTGACTCTGGAAAACTATTGAGATATAATATCTACCACACATTTCTCCTATGCTTATAGCAACATGGTCATAATTCTTTTTTATTTTGTTTTGTTCTTCTTTTCCTGTGAGAACATTGGACAGGAGGCTTTAATGAATTCATAATTTTATTCATGTAGTTAATACCTTTAAACTTACTGAAATTGTGATTTTTACCTGAATGTTGGTTTTTATCTTTCCAACATAAACTCTGTACTCTGGGACTTTAAATTATGAGTTTAATTTTTACTTTAGAAACCAGATTTTAACTGTTTTGATATTGAAGAACGTTTGGTATTTGGTATTTTCTATGTGGAATGGTGTATTTTGTAAAAACCCCAAGCGAAACATGTATAACACACGTATTTCTCTCTTTTCCAGTCAGGCATGGATGCTGCTTTGGATGACTTAATAGGCACTTTGGGAGAACCTGAAGAAACTGAAGAGGATACTACAGCATATACTGGACCAGAAGTTTTGGTATGTGATCTTGAGATCTGTAAAAAGTCATTGCTAATGGGCAGAAGAGTAAATAAGGTCATTAAGTGCAAGACAATACCTACTGTTCTGTCGCTTGTATAGAAACAGGCTGATAACAGCTTCATAGAAACAAAGTGGTAACAGCTTCAATGATAACCACTAAACATTAGTATTGGTGGTTGGAGATTGTTTGTCCTGTCGTAGCTACTACTATTACATTGATGGCCTGCACAGAGAATGGCGTGTTGGTTCACAAAGACTTATTTTCTGTCCTCAAGATTTAAGCCGAATCACTTGAACTTATTTTGATTTCCAAATATTTCCTGCCCTCACTTCATTCCTATTCTGAGCGACAAAGTTGTATATTCCTTGGTATTACCAAAAAAAAAAAAAAAAAAAAGGCCAAGCCAAGCCATAGATTGGAAGAAAATATTTGCAACAGACATAACAAAGAATTTGCTCCCAGACTTTATAAAGAATTAAGAAAACCGTGAGAAGAAGACAACCCGATAGAAAAACAATACGAAGCTCAATGGGCTGATGAACAAGTAAAAGGAGTTCTTAGTAATTAAAACATGGAGAGATACTACCTTACAGTTACCAGATTGGCAAATGTGTGAAAGTCTGACAACTCACCTACAGCTGGTGGGTGTTGAAGATACACATATTTGTCAACCATCAATTCCATGTCTAGAGGAATTCCCTGGAGGGAGCCTTATCCACGGGTACAGGGTATGAGAGCTGGTGAAGCATTTGGGAACGATTTTGTTCATCAACAGGATACAGGACAATAATATTATGGAATACTTTATAGTGGTTAGAATGCTTTATTCATGTATTAAAAAAACATAATTTTGCATAAAAATAATGTAGAATGATATGTAGATTATAACACCATTTATATAACATGTGATAATAAAGTAATGCTATATATTATAAATAGATGCCTACATGTGTAATAATGGTTTTAAAATATGTTCAACTTCAAGTGGATGGACCTGATAAATGTAAAATTCAAGATGGCGGCTACCAATGGGGAAATGGAATTGGAGAGGACTAAATAGGAGGCATTCGCTTCATCTGTGATTTTTTTTTTCTTAGAAATTACATAATAAATAACAAGATCTGATAGTGTTGAGTTTTACAGAAATTCTTTGTTATTAACTGTACTTTTGTATATATTAGAAATATTAGATAATAAAAAACATTCAAACAAAATGTATTATTCATATAGGAATCAATTTCAGTGTAGTATTTTGAATATTTTGTAATAAGACATACAGGGTAGGCTGATTAAATATATGGGAAAGTATTTGTATGAATTTAGAATTTCAGAGTTGTTTCAAGTACTGGCTTCTAAATAATTTATATTTTATCTCATTAGTATAGGATTTGATTTCATAATATGCACATAATCTTCTCAACTAATTAATTACATGATATCCCTATGTGTGTGATTTTATTCCAGGATCCAATGATATCCACTTATATAGAAGAATTGGGTAAAAGAGAAGTTACAATTCCTCCAAAATATAGGGAACTTCTGGCTGTAAGTTAAATAATCATTTATTTTTATCTCACTGTTTACTTTTTTGGAAGGTAATTTTTTTTTATCAAATCAATGTCTTCACAGTTTTTTAAGTTTAGACAGTACAATGGGACACATGAAACTCATTTATATTACTGTGATGTTCACTCAACAGTACAGCTTGACAATCGTAAGGAATTATTTTGAAAAATAGATGCCTTCTTAATACTATCAAATTGACATTTGTTTCAGAAAAATGAAGGACTCTTACAGCCTCCTGCAGACTCTTCGGTGAGTTTGTGTATCTGCCTTCTAAAATCTAAATTAACATATTTCACATATTTGATTGGACTGGCATTCTGTAATCAGTTAACTCTAAATTCTGTATTCTAACTTCTAAATCAGATGATATTACCATCTGTTCAGAGAAAGGAGGTGGTTGTGGAGGTGTCTTAGTTCTCATAGGTTTCATACATAGTTTTTTGGGAGGGAAGAAGAGTGGAGCCAAGAAAGTGTGAAGATTAATATAAAACAAATGTTAATAAAATTAAAATGAGAATATCCTAATGTAATACCTTTAGAAGAGGGAAAGGGGAAAATAACATTTACTGAACACCCACCCCCTTCCAAACATAGGCTTTTCTCTGAGTTATTTCATCACTATATCTGGTTTGGTAGGAAAGAAATTGCAAAACTACATTCTTCATTTGCTGGGCTTACAAGAAGTGGGTTCTTTCACTTGAGTGATTTCCAAGTCTTACCAGTCCTTGTGTCTATTTCTTTAGAAACCCATGGGGCCTGAAGATGCTATAGATGCCTTGTCATCTGACTTCACCTGCAGTTCTCCTACCACTGGTAGAAAGAAAACTGAGAAAAAGGTATTGTTTTCAGTCTATTAGGGGAAACATATTAGAAACCACTCCTGATTTTGAAATAACAGCATTTTAGATACTATTGTCACAATTACATTTTCTTCATCTGTAACTCTGATCTTTTGCATTGTATTTTTCAGAAATCTACAGGAGAGGTTTTAAAAGCTCAGTCAGCTGGGCCAATCCAAAGTGCTGCTCCACCCCATGAGAAGAAGAGAAAGGTGGAGAAGGTATAAATAATTGCTTCTTTACAATATCCTGGATCCACCTGAGCCTGAGCTAATTTATTCGGGAGAATCCCAGCAGTGCATTACACTATATGAGGTGCATCTTCTCTTTGTTGGGTCTTTGTGGAACAGGGAAACCACTACAGGTTGCAAAGCTAAATGCATGGGTATATTGGTTGTCTCTGGGCAGACCTTGTATGTTTCTATAAAGTCTTAAGACTGACTTTAGCACGGCCTTCTTAGTGGTGAAACAAGACTATATCACTGTTAAAATACACAGAAGGGTAGGAAACCAGGGAAATTATACTCTTGGAACATTCTGTCTTCAATCTTGATTTTCTAAAGGGGCCTAATGGAGTTTGAACCCTGCAGTTCACTGGAGAGATTGTTGTAACTGCTTCTGCCTACCTCTCTTAAGAAACAATTGCTGTGGAGTTGACTCCAACTCATGGCAACCCCATGTTGTCAGAGGAGGACTATGCTTCTTAGGATTTTTGGTGGCTCATCTTTCTAAAGTAGATCACCAGGCCTTTCTTCTGAGGCACTGTTGGGTGGACTGGAAGCTCCAGCCTTTGGGTTAGCAGCCAGGAGTGCTGTTTGTACCACCCAGGGACTCACAATAAACTATGATTTGTTGTTGTTGTTATGTGCCATCTAGTCTTAGTTCTCACAAATCCCAAATGATGATCCTACAACTCTGGGCTGCAAAAGAAGCTTGCTCTCTCTAGAAACAGAATAATGTTAAAGAACAGTTCCTGTCAGAGCTTCTGCCTCTCCCCTCCTCGTGTGGACAGTTTGTTTTTATCTGGCTGGCTGAGGGAGCAGTTGAGAGTACCACACCCCTGAGAGCGGGAGTAACTACAACGATCAGCCTTTGTGCTGTCAGAGAAGAGAAAAGCCAGCCACTTCCAGTTTCCCTGCTTCTTGAGCCTAGCTGTTTTGCTACAAGGCAGGGCTATCAGAAGTCACTTTTAGAGAAAGAAAAACAGGATAGTGCAAGTTTACTACTTGGAGCTTTTATTTTGATAAAAGTATTTTGTCATTATATAATTACATAGTTTTAATTCTGGCTTGCTAAGTAAGGAGTCACGTTTGCCACTGAGAGCACGGTTCTTGTAAAAACGTGTCTTAACCCCAGTTTTCACTCACTGGTAAGTTCTTTTTCCTTTTTCTCTTTTTTTGCTAGATTTCAAAGAAATCTCCTTCCAAAAGTCCTTCCCCACACCACAATTCATCTTTTTTATTTATAATTTGTACTTCACCAATAAATAGATTGTTGTGTCTGAGGAAATGGTCTCCTTTTTAATGTAAAGAATTTTTTAAATTTTTGACAGGATACAATGAGTGATGAAGCACTTGATGCCCTCTCTGCTTCACTGGGCACCCGGAAACCAGAGCCAGAGCTAGACCTGAGTTCTATTAAGGAGGTTGATGAGGTACTGTACATGGAGTTAATATTACAATGTATTAGTCTACAGGTTGCAAAGCTAAATGCATGATGCGTGTGTAGAATTCTCACACAACTTTTATTTTATTCAAGAGTTGAAATGAACTGCTCTGCATTCTGCCTCACTCTGATAGTCTGATTATTATAGATATTTATTACTGGGTAGTTAGCAACCGAGAGGGATATTTGAGTCTTTGTCTTGTAAAATATCTAGAATTTTAATATTTAGCATGAACACTGATCTCCTTTGCCAAAGCATAAATGACACATGACTAAACAAGATAACACAGTGTCAGTGGCCTAGTGAGAAATAATGAGGTCTGCCTGCTTTCATGGAGAGTGGATATTTCTGTTATCAGAAGGTTTCTGAGTGCCTCCATTTATATGAAGGAGCTCTAGTGGTGTAGTGGTTAAGGCATTTGGCTGCTAACCAATAAAGTCAGTGGGTTGAACCCATTCCATGGAAGAAAGATGAAGCAATTTGCTTCTCTAAAGATTTACAGCCTTAGAAACCCAGTGGTTGTCACTATGAGTTGGTTTGGTTTGGTTGGGTTTCCATTATTTATAAGGCAAGAAGGAGATGGAGGTAGGTGGTATGGACATCCCTCCTTTATAACTATGAGGAAAGATATTCAAATAGTTTTTGAAACCATAATAAAATTAATCAGTCTCAACCAGAAGTCCTAAATATTTAGAATGATATTGATAAGTGTTTATCCCTCCATACTCTAAGATCTTAACATGCCTTCTGAGCCAGACAAGCTTATATTTGGTATCGGAGGAGGTTTTAGTGTTAAATTACATTTTTTTTTTTTTTTTTGGTGGAATTATTTAGACTCAGTCTTCTGGGGAAAATGATGGGGACATGGGGAAGGGAAGGAAAGAATTGTCTTGGGGATATTCCCAACAAGACAGGTTAGTAGGGGAGATGGAATCCTGGCTGTGGGAGGGGGAGGGATGTCTCCCTATGAGCCCCACCCTATCAGCTCAGAGGAAGGGTACTCATAGATGGCGCTGTCACAGTGCCACTGTCTCTGCTGTCACTGCCTGGTTCTGAGTCGTCAGGGAGAGTGAGTCTCCCAGACTCCTAGCAACTTTCCCTGAGTCTGGGACTGCCCTAGTCCAAAATGGGCCAGTTTCTGTCTTCAGCTTTCCCTGAGGGGTCACCAGGCACAGTGAGGCAGGATAGGCTCTGTGAAGACGAACGTAAGGGAGCAGGAGAAGCAGCAGATATTGGCCTCCAGGACCAAGTAATGTATTGGGAAGAAAAGGAACTTTTTTGAAAATACAATGTAAAATGTACATAGAATAGCCAAGAAGAAGCAATGTGGTCTCAAGGAAAGGGTGGTCTTGGCAGAATCTTGAGGGGAATCTGGAGACCAAGTTGTGATACCACTGCTTGAGTGCTGCATGGCCTCAAGTGCCTTAGACTTAGGCTTCTTTCAGAGAATTAGGATGATTGACTGAGACAATAAATATGAGGGGAAAAGGTATAAACCTAAGTCCTAGAGCAAACAGAACCTGAGAGGAACTGAAATCAGTTCAGCAAATGTAAAAAGTGACATAAAAAGAAATTTTAAAGCAGTTTTAGTGACTAGTTTAGGATGCATATAAACATATTCAGTTTCCTCTAGAAATCCTCAGAGCAGCAGGAAGGCCCTAGAAGTCCAGCAAAAGGAACTCTTCTTTTCCACTCCTGTGACTTAGTAGTTTTCCTTTGTAATCATGTACAAAAGACAATTATTTGTTAGAGTCATCAATTCTCTGGTACTGAAGTGGAATTCTTAGTACCTACTGGTGAATTCATTATGTCCTTAGAGAGTCAGTGTTGGGTAAGGCTCACAAAGGCTGGGGTCACCCTGTAGAAGTTCACCACCACTCCAGCACTTCGCATACTAGACAGCTATCTGTGGAGAAAATAGTTAATGCTCCAGAGACAAGGTGCACAAATGTTGGTTCTGTCAATAATACCTCTTTATATCTCTCTCTCTCATTTTTTGGTTTGGCCACCTAGTTGAGTGCTGTTTCAATTCAGAAAACTAGTGTAGTGCCGCCTAAGGCACTTGACTTCTAACCAGAAGGTTGGCAGTTCAAACCCACCAGCCAGCCACTCCTCGGAAAGAAGGTGGGACAATCTACTTCCATAGTGACACTGCCTTGGAAACCCAAGGAGGGGTCGCTATGAGTCGGGTCCAACTTGATGGCACATAACAACACTGTATACAAACCACAGTGCGGAGCATTTAAAGAATCCAAAGATAAACAAGGAAAACAAAGGATTTAGCTGTGCATTTAACTCCCACAGTCCACCAGCCTGAGACTAGTGGAGAGCACAGTCTAATACAGGTGACTCTTGACTTTCATGAAGGCTGTATTATGATTGGAAACCTTACACCTCTTTGGACTGAGGAACACTACTACCTAATACACTTCCCTAATATAGTGAAGTAGAATACAATTGGAAATGTTAAAAAACCTTTTCATCTCTTTTTGAAAGAGGAATAGAACTGTAATTCGAAAACCTGGAACAGTGACTGGCTCATTAGAGGTGCTTGATAATTTTTGAATTAATTAATCAACTAATCAGGCAAGGCTGTTGTGTGCTATTGATTCCAAATCATAATGATCCAATAGGGCAGAGTAGAACTGCCCCCATAGGATTTCCTAGACTGTAAACCTTGTGGGAGCAGATAGACAGTTCTTTTCTCCTCCAGAGCAGCTGGTGGGTTCAAATGCTGACCTTTCAGTTAGCATCTGAACTCTTAATCATTGCACCACAGGGCTCCTTCAGTCAATCAGGGCAGAACTACTGTTTTAGGCTGAGATGTAGATTAGAGCTGTGGATTTGGCTCAGCTTTGCTAAGTGATTCCTCCTTAGTTAGGCACATAAGTTCCTCAGCTTTTGATTTAAATCCATGCCTTAATATAGGTACAAAGTATTTCATGTCCTGGAACTTCATGGTTACTCAGCAGGACTTTAAAATGTAAATGTTTTATCCTAGAAGGCCAATGATTGACTATGGAACTGTGATGTTATTTCTAATGTAGTTAATTGTTCATTGTCCAATAACCCAGTGAAGTCCTGGTGCTACCAAAGGTTTTCTTTCAAAAGAGGTAACTAATTATTCCTGAATCAGCCAGTATTTGTGATGGGATGTTTCTCCCATTTCTGAACTGGGTTTAGCCTTCATGAGAATTGGTTGGGTTTTCCTCCTCCCACTCCTTAGTTAACGATATTATTGATTAAGGCAGGTGAAGGCTGTTAAATTATTGCAACTGGCTTAGCATTGAGCTTACCATCTTCAGAGGATCATTTGTTTAGTTTTTCTGGAGAGCCTTACAAGTCGGTGAGCTAGGTAAGGATTATTGTGTGCCAGGGAGTCAATCAATTCTGACTCTTAGCAACCCATGTGACAGAGGAGAACTGCCCTATAGGGTTTCCTAGGCTGTGATCTTTATGGAAGCAGGTTGCCACGTCTTTCTCCCAAGGAGCAGCTGATGGGTTCGAACTGCCAGCCTGTCAGTTAGCAGCCAAGTGCTTAACCATTGCACCACCAAGGATCCTAAGGATTATTAATAGCCCCATTTTACAGCTAAAGAAACCAAGCTGGAGAAATGCTAAGTGATTTCCCAAGATCACAGAGCACAGGACAGCAGAGCAGCAAAACCCACTCAGGACTCCTGGCTCTGCCTTGTTTTTTCTCAGTCAGCCTGCACTACCTTCACATAGCCACTTACCATGGTCTTTTGCTTTGTATTTTACAGAGCACTTCCAGACACTTTTATCTAGTTTGGTCTTCTTTACAAACCTATGAAGTACATGAAAGAAGTCATATAATTTCATTTTACATGTATTCTCCAGATGCTTATTTTTTTCTCATTTTCATCAGGCAAAAGCCAAAGAAGAAAAACTGAAGAAGTGTGGGGAGGATGATGAAACAATCCCATCTGAGTTCAGATTAAAACCTGTCACAGTAAGTTTTTAGCCACAGTGCATAACAGCAGCATGCTCATCTTGCCTTTCTATCATTTGTTGTCATTTCTATACACTTGATGCTAAGGACACATCTGTCCGAGTTCAGATATTACCTCTGAAATTCTTATCTGCCCACTATAGATAGACCCACTGAGGGGTAGGTTATCCCTACCTGAGTTCCCAAAACCCCAAAAAAGAACAAACTCACTGCCATCAACTTGATTCCAACTCAAAGTTACTCCCATTGGGTTTCCAAGGCTGTAAATCTTTACGGAAGCAGACTGCCGCATCACTTTACTGTGGAGTGGCTCGTGGGTTTGAACCACCAACCTTCTGGTTAACCACCAAATCTCTTAACCAGGACACCACTAGAGCTCCCTTAAGTTCCTAAGTACCATTAAAATGCTCACAAATGCAAATGGTTCAGTTATTAACAGTGATTGGCATAGATCCTTTACTTTAAAGCAGAAGAAACAATTTGAGACTAAGTTTTTCTTTACCAGCCATTTGGATAAAAGCACTGTGGGTCTTCTAAGTGGTAGATATAAATGTACAACTATTTACACCAAATCCATTGTCATCAAGTTGATTCCGACATGGAATACAAAGTAGAATTGCCCCATAGGGTTTTCAAGGCAGCTCTCCAGATAATTTCTCCCATGGAACAGCTGGTGGGTTCGAAGCTGACCTTTTGGTTAGCAGCCAAGTGTTTAACCACTGAGCTACCAGGGCGTCTGACAACTATTTATAGGTATCCTCAATTAAGGTGGTTTTTTTACTGATCTTGGTTTGAGGTGAGGATGGTGGACTAGCTTGTTATTAGTAAGTTATCTTTGAAATAATACACATAAACATAGAATAGAAAATTACTATAACTCCTATGTATGCTTATATATGAAAAGTTTTTCATTTTTATAAATATTCTAAATCAAGAAACCTCGTATCTGAAAAATGAAAACTGTTTTAGGAATGATATCTACCCCCTTAGCCCTTGTGTGTTTTTTTATTATTTTTTAAAAATCTTTCATTAATGTAGCTGCAGCTTTCTTACCAATAATTTTTTTCTATTACCCTATCCAATGGATAGAAAAAAATTATTTTTCAGTTAACTTCTAAAGAAAAGTAAACGTCATATTTACTCAAATTTTATCTACAGTATCTACTTAACTATCTATGTAAGCTACTAAATCAGCAAAAACACCTGTTAGAGATATGTAATCAATAATCAATTGCATATCAATACCTTATTCTCATACTTTATAAAGGGTAAATATGAAACACAGATTTACTCAAAATATAAGAGAAAAACGCACTCTCCTCTCATATCCTGGAACTCTCCAAAGCAAACTTTATGGGGCATGAAAACAATTTTTTTTTTCCCCCAATAAATTTTCATTTTCATTTACAGGATAAAGATGGGAAACCATTATTGCCAAAGCCTGAAGAAAAGTCAAAGGTTAGGAGATAAGTTTTACCTTATTTTTGAAAAACGGCCAAAGTGTAAAGTATAATTTGAGATCTTTTTGACAGGCTAGATTTCACTATGGAGACATGTATGCCAAGGTAGTATTAAAGAGAGAATTTCTGACATCAACACTTAGCTGATATCTCTGACTACATTTCACAAATTTATTGATTATTTTCCTCAAGTATTATCACTAGACTGATTAACCTTCTTTGAACATTAGCTGTTGATCTCAGGATAGCTCTAAAACTAGAGCTTGATCCTAATCATAGGCTCACATACTCTAATGATTTTACAGTGCCTTAACTTAGTAGCAACCATTATAGTTACCTGCCATGATAATAATAATTAGCAACATTTATTAATAACTTACTGTAAACATGCCACTGGGTCAGGAGCTTTTCAGTCCTCCCTGAATGAGGAAGCCACTATTATAATTCCTGTCCTACAGATGGGAGCTCTGGTGGCATAGTACCTAAGGCATTTGACTGCTAACCAGAAGGCTGGCAGTATAAGGAAACTGAGACTCAAGTAAATTGCCCAAGATCATTTAGCTACAGAATAGCAGAGCCAGACCTCTAAACTCAAGCTGTCAACGTTGGGACCCAGATGCCATTCTGTCATTGGATACCTACGGTTGTTAGTGAACATCTTTGTGTGAATCATTGAAAGAACTAAGATAGCATAACTTTCCTGCCAAAAACACACATAATCATAGGAAAGGCATATGTGATTTATGTTTCATCTGATTTAGTGTAAAGGGAAGTCATTAGGAAGTAGGAAGGGGGAGAAAAATCATACCAGTAAAAAGCTATTCAGATCTTTGGGAAAGGACAGGCTATTTTATTTGAACAAAATTCTTCTGAAATTTGAGTGTCAGGAAAAATTCTAACTAAACCTTTAAAATTTTTGTGGTCCTGAGATATTTAGTGCTCTTCAGTTTGGTGACATTTTTATCCTACATTGATAAATGAAAAATAAAAACCAAACTCACTGCCTTCAAGTCAGATCCGACTCATAGCGACCCCTTCTTGGGTTTCTGAGACAGTATCGCTGTGGAAGTAGACTGCCCAATGTTCCTTCCGAGGAGTTGCTGGTGGGTTTGAACCACCAGCCTTCTGGTTAGCAGTCAAATGCTTTAGTCACTACACTACCAGAGCTCCATTTTAAAGTGGCTACTAATAACATTTGCTGGCAGAAATACAGAGACTTTCAAAAGTATATAAACTAGGTTTTGGTTTTAGATCCTAAAATATGGTCTAATATATGTTAATAGGAAATAAAATTTCTTTTCTATGAAAACATTTTTTTGAAAAAAGTAAAATTAGTCACTTCATTATATATATGTATATGTATATGTGTGTGTGTGTGTGTGTGTATATCAATTATTTTTTTTTATTACAGCCCCTGAGTGAATCAGAACTCATTGATGAACTTTCAGAAGATTTTGACCGGTCTAAAAGTAAAGAAAAACCATCTAAGCCAACTGAAAAAGTAGAAGTATGTTTCTAATTACGAATCTCTAGGCTTTTTTTAAAAAAAAAAAATTATGTTTTTGTACAAACTTAAAAATATGAAACCAAAGCCCTTGTAACATGAAGCAGTTGATGAAAAGCTATCATGCCATCTTTTCCATGTGCAGCTTTTGTCTTGCCTTTTTCTGAATGCCTTTTTTTCCCCCAAGCTGACCCTGATACTCCTACATTTTAAATCCTCCTTAATCTAGTCATCCTCAAATCAGAGGCCATGTCCTGTAATCTCTCAAATCCTTTCCTTCCTTCTAGTCCTGCTTCTGTAACTGACCTAGTTGTCATAATCTCTCATCTCAAGATTGCAGTGGCCTCTGTCTTTGTTTTCCTCTACTCCATCATTTATGTCCCCCAGAATTAGCCTCTTTCAAACATGTTTGTGATCATGTCAATCCTGACCCTCAGGAGCTACCCACTTCCTACAAAATAAAAAAAGTTACTGCTAATATATTCTGGCCCCAGCTTCTCTTTCTAGCTTCCTTTCCCACCATCTTTTGCCCTGGGGTCACTAAACTGTGAAATTAAGTACCTGTGTGTTTCCCTGCTGTGTCCTCATGCTGCCCCTTCTCTCTGGAATTTCCTTTCTTCCTACATGTGCATTAACTAAAGTCCTCCTCGTCCTTTAAGACTCTGCTAAAACCTGGACTTCTTGCTCCCCTGCTTTTCCCTCCCCAAACCATAACCCTCCCTTCCAACTCTTATAACCAGAATGCAATAGCAGGGGGTCTATACTTTCTTTATATGTCCTTAGAGCCTTTGTTACAACCAAATGTTGGTCCACCTTCACCTCAAATATTTATACACAGTAAATAGTGAACTCCTTGAAAGCAGAGATCATACCCTATTATTGATTATCTGTTGAACACCTTGGTGGGAGTGGTTGTTAGGTGTGTTGTGTTGTTTCCAGTTCATAGCTACCCTGTGTACAGAGAACAAAACACTGCTGAGTCCTGCACCATCCTCACAGTCCTTGCTATGTTTGAGCACATTGTTGCAGCCACTGTGTCAGTCCATCCCGTTGAGGGTCTTCCTCTTTTCTGCTGACCCTCTACTTTACCAAGCATTATGTCCTTTTCCAGGAACTGATCCCTCCTGATAACATGTCCAAACTATATGAGACAAAGTCTCATCCTCACGTCTGTGGAGCATTCTGGCTGTCCTACTTGTATAGAGGGTAGGCTTCCTTAAATGTCTGGATTAAAACCAATTTGTTTGCAATTTATTCTGATGATTAAAATAAAATAGGACAGTGGTTCTCAGACTTTGACTTGAATCAGAATCACCTGAAGGGCTTGTTAATACAAATTACTAGACTCCATTCCCAGAATTTCTGGTTTAAGTACTTTGGGGTGGGACACAAGAATTAGTATATTTCTAACAAGTTCCCTAGTAATTCTGAGACTTGGGTAGTATGACTACCTTACATATATATATATATGGCTATTTACAAAGTGCTCTGGGACAGATATTTAAAAATACATAAGACATTGTATTATACTATATAATTGGTTACTATTTTATTATATATTATGCTATGTGATAACAAATATATATATATATATATATATATATATATATATATATATATATTAACCCTTGAGATGTGGATACTGTCATTGTTCTCATTTTACAGATGTAGAAACTGAGTTTGAGGTAGGTTAAGCACCTACCTAAGGTTAAAAGATAAAACTAAGTTGGAATCATGATACTAAAGTCAGTTTGCCTTGACTTCTTTGCTATTCAACAAATCTGGAGGCATTTGAGAGAAGCATGTTCACAGCATCTAATATAACAGAGTGTATCATTGGTACCCCATGGTTCCTTGCCAACAACAAGATATTTCTAAAGTTATTCAGAGTACCTACTTCTTTCCTCAGGAATCTAAGACCCCGGCCCCAACTCCTGTGGGAGAGACTGTGCCTCAGACCTCAATGTGTAGTATTCAGTCAGCACCACCTAAGCCAGCTGCCTCGGTAAGTTAATACCTTGGACACTGAGTAATGTTTTGAGAAATTCTATTATTCCTTCCGTATAGATTTTGCTATTTTTGCCATTTTATTCTGACCTAATAAAAAAATGTGATACACATGATCAGATTTTATCTACTATTCTTTGGACTTCAGGAATGTGCTAGAAATTCAGGCTAGATTTAATTTTTTTTAATTACATCACTAGAAACCATTTTTCTTTCACCTGAAATTCTTTCTAATTCCTCAGTTATTTGTGAATAGTCATGCTTTTTCACTTTTCTGCATCTTTCAAGCCTATGTGGAGTTGCACAAATAACCCCCTGTTGCTTTTTACTGGCTGTCTTGGTAGAACAGTTTGTACCAAGATCATTACACCTCCTCCCTCCTCTCCCAACTAAAGAAGGCCAATTTAACTCCATTCCCTTCTCTTTCCTTCTTCATTTCTTGTCTTTCTCTCTCTTTCTAATTTACATATATGTATGATATTTAGCTAGTTGAATCTTTGTTTTCCTTTGAACTCCATGAGTTTTGTTTCAGTTAGCTATAACCTGGCTCATAGAATAACATCTGATAGAAATATGTTTCAGTACTGTGGATTTGATGAATCTGCATGCTACTATGCCTTCATCATCTATTATGCTGTTGTTAAAGATGCTTTACAATATCTGTTTTGATTGAATTTTTACAAGAATGCTGTATAGTCTGTTCAGATCATCTTCCCTTTAGAGATGAGGGAAATGAGACTTTGGGCTGACCTTGAACAATCACTTAGCCTTTCAGAGCCTCCACTGAGAGAAGAGATATGGCCCCTGCTGTCAACGGCCTTCCATTCTAGCATGGATACTAGCCAGATCTCAAACTTACAATTTTGTTATTCCCATATGGAAAGAGGACAGAAACAACAAAAGTGAAGGAACCTCTTTCCAGGAAAAGTTAGGAAAGGCTTGTGTGTGGAAGGAAGGATCACACTGAAAAGCAGTAGCACTTCAACTTAAAAAAAAACCTACTACTCAACTTAAAGAAAGTTGAATAGCACTGTTTCCCTGGGTAGAAAGTGAGCTGAGGACAGGCCAGCACTGAAATGTGAAGCACTTGGGCCTTGGGCAAGGGCATTGGGTGCTATGAAGTGGCTGCTTCCTGCCAGGTTGTCTGGATGCCAACTGCAAACACATGAGAGTCCAGGATCACACTCCTGCCTCGAACAGGACTTGATCCTGTTTTTATTTTTTTAGGTTTCAGTGTACTCTCTAGAAACTTTTACACTGCAGGTGCTAGGCCACAGGCCATAGAGGTAAAGAACAGGAGAGGGCGAGGGAATGTGGGAAGAGACTGGCGAAAGGAACAAGATCTGAGGCAATGATTAGAATCAAAAGACAATGGCTAACATTCCAGGGCAGAACTCTTTTGAACAAAACGTGCACCATCTGGGATGGCCAGGGCCTAGCAGGCTCAGTTAGTTGCTTTCCAGATTGACCTTGACTGTGGAGAGTCGAACATTGTAATTACAGTGGACATAAAAATCAGAGCTCTTGCTTTCTCCTTTCCTGGGCCTCTGCCCTACCAACTCCAGCTACAGTTGCCGAGGTTACGATCACTGAAGTAATTGGCATTTCTGGGATTGTGCCACCCTTGGGAGTCAGAAAGAATAGCTGAGGAGTGTGATAAAGGTCAAGGGATTCCAGAAAGGCTGAAGGATCAGTGAGCTAAGAGATAAAGAGAGAAAGACCAAAGACAGTTGAAGTTGTTCTTGTTTGTATGAAAAGAAAAATTGTTGAGAAAATCCAGTGACAACATGAAATACTACAGAAATGGAAGTTTTAGTCCTTAGTCTTGTTTCCAGATTCCTTAGTTTCTTAAGACTGTTTCTACTCCTGGCTTTCTTACAGTTGTTTCACTGATCTCTTAAACCTGAGGTTGACAAAAGGGCATAGATTTGGGAAGCAGTGGCTTCCAAAGATTCTACAGCAGACATTAGAGGGAAAAAAGAAGAAAAGTGTGAACAGGTATCTGGGCTCGGGTAGCAGCTCAAATTAGCTTAGTAAGATTGGGCACAAGGGCAACTCTTGCATTTTAGCTATAACCCCAAACTGGTTAGATACATTGGGGATTACTGTTGCCCCTGGAAAGACAGTCAGTCAATGCAGTGTCCAGCCACCAGATGGCGATAAATTACTTCCCACTCAGTCTACTTTGCGGCATTGAAGAGCTTTGTTTTTGCAGTGCAGTTTAGCAGGAACACAATTTTTCTAACTTGAAATTATGGCTGAGATATATAAACAGAAAAGATGCTTTTATTCTATAATTCCAATAGATACTCAGTGTGAGGTCATAGATTATTGTGATAAGAATAAACTTTGAGACCATTTAATGCAGGGATTTTTATACTTTTGTTTGACCAAGATCAAATGCATATATACTACAACCTATGAAAACAGCAGTTTATTTAATGGAAATTATCCATGTTATGTGTGATACACTCTTTTTTCTAATCTATCTTTTTTTTTTTTTTTTTTTTAAAGTCCTAGTCACAAATCGTTAAAATGATTTTATGGGTCACTAATGAATGAATCTCCTAGAAAAAGTGCAGCTAGAATGCTCCTTGGAAGCGAGATTGGCTAGGCTTCATCTCACTTTCTTTGGTCATGTTGTCAGAAGGGACCAGTCCCTGGAGAAAGGTATCATGCTTGGTAAAGAGGAGGGTCAGAGAGAAAAGGAAGACCTTCAATGAGATGGATTGACACAGTGACTGCAATAATTGGCTCAAGCATGGCAGTGATTGTGAGGATGGAGTAGGACCAGGCAGCTTTTCGTTCTGTTGTACATAGTGTCGCTATGAGTCGGAAATGACGGCACCTAACAACAACAATGAATGAATCAGTGAGCCCTGTTGACACAGTTGTTAAGTGTTCGGCTGCTAATTGAACAGCTGGGAGTTTGAACCCAGCAGCTGCTCTGCAAGAGAAAAGATCTAGAGATCTGCTCCTGTAAAGATTTCAGTGTAGGAAACCCTCTGGGATGGTTCTATTCTGTTATAGAGTTGTCATTAGTCAGAATCGATTCAGCAGTACACAACAATAACAATGAATGGTTTGTGACACAGAGTTTGGGTCTAGCTCTATCTTTTAGCCCAAACATAATTTCTCCTTTATTTTCCCTTTATAACATAGTCTGTGTTCATCCAGCTTAATTTTAAATACCAGAGGGGCTGAGCTCACTGCGTCATGAAGGGAGCACATTTCATTTTGAAGAATGGTACGCAGGTAGGCAGTCTCTGTATGCCATTCAGGTTAGCCGGGTCACAGGCAGAGCCATCTGAATCAGCTGTGGCTCCACTTGCCCAGTAGAAGCCCCACAGGGAAAACGCAGACTCAGCTTGCGCCTCATCACTTGTGACAGGCCAGGCTCTTTCAGAGATTTGGAAAGAGTGTCCTCTTGGGGGCTTTATTGAAAAATCTTTTCTGTGCCATCTGTAAAATGACTTCCATAAAGATCCCTTCTTTTCTTCTCTGACTTTCAGTTTCTCCAGGGTACCTCATTCCTTTTCCTTATTTCTAAATCAAAATATACTGCATTCAATCTTACACATTTTTCAGTGTTATGATCTAACTTGTACATACTGAATGTTTAGTGTAGTTTTGCTTTAATTTTTAACATTTCAGAATTTTTAATAAAAATAAATTCCATTTTATTTGATACATTGTCAGAAGGTGATGTATGCTGCTTATCTAGGCCTGGAATAAGGGCGTGCGATTCTGAGTTGTTTGATGTAGTCTGCTTTAAAAGAGGTGATTAACCATCTACTTAAGATATCCACTGATGTACTTCTAGAAGGACATGGTGCCAGATGATGCTGTAGAAGCCTTGGCTGGTAGCCTTGGGAAAAAGGGAGCAGATCCAGAAGAAGGAAAACCTGTGGCAGATAAAGTCAAGGTAATGGCAGCTCAGATACTTCTAGAAAATAACCATCATTGATCTGCCCCCATAAGTTGTTTGTTGGTTTGTTTTTATGTTTCCCATGAAACATGACCAGGTGGCTTTCTCTGTTAGTGTACATAGTCTGTTCAGCAAGTTGAGCCTGGGTAAGCATCAGTGTTTAACTGCAGCAGTGCATAGAGAGAACTCACAGATCAGAACTTGCCAAGGCTCCTTCTGCCTGCCTGCATTCACATTGCTGAGGCCTCCTGAGAGAAGTGGCAGCTGTTGACTGCTCCTCACAGGCTGCCCTTCAGCCCCGCATGCTTTATGGTGGTGTCTAAACTACAGTGTTAAAGATGCACTTGCTATATGAACTTGAATATAATGCCATATGTAATTCTAACCTAACAATGGATTAATTTACCTCGAATTCAATCTCTCATTCAGTCTCTCAAGTATCCATTTTATGGGGAAAACACTTATTAACAATGAAAATGGTGTAATTTTTATTCAGGAGAAAGCCAAAGAAGAGGACCGGGAAAAACTTGGTGAAAAAGAAGAAACAATTCCTCCTGATTATAGATTAGAAGAGGCCAAGGTAAACAAGCTAGGATCTTTTTCTATTTCATTTTTAGTCCATTCTAGATTTCATACACATAAAATAGGGACAGGGTAATGGATCTGAAGTATGAAGATCTTGTTAATAATTCAAACACCAAATAGTATTAATCCACTAATATCATGTTAGAATCCCACATATGAAACTGAAATATCCATAAGTAGCTTTTCACTTCTCCTTTATGTGCTAGAAAGCTTAACATCTAAGCTTCCTGATTTTCCATCCCAATATGTGGATTGGTATAATAGCAGAAATAAAGCAGAGTTAGAAAATTTTCTATAAAGAGAAAAGCCAAAATGAGAAGCAATTATTCCCTAAAAAAAAAAAAAAAAATGCAACTCTTAGATATAAGCTGAAATAAATAAGAAAGAGTCTATTTAACATTTAATAAAGTGGGAAGCTGGCCTATTTCCTTTACTTTGAGTGTGTAAATTCCAAAGAAGAAGTGACACCAGGGCAGACATCATGTGAATCTGGTAGCTGAGGTACAGACACTGGAACGAACAGGGGCAGATGTGTGGACAATACAATGAACGTCAGTCATCTTCATAGCAAGCCACTACTCAAGAATACTCAGCTTACACTTCATTCATAATTCAGGAAAATCTGATTGATACTCTCCATGTGCTGGTCCATTTATGTGGCACACACAGCAACTATGTGTACCACGTTCTCAGAGTTTCTTAAGGAAATTCTTAAGGAAGAGTTTCCACATGTCTTCATCTATCGTCTCCCCACTTGGAAGAAGCTGGGCAAGTCCAGGCTAACCCTCTTTCTTCCTTTCTATCACAGTTTTTAAGCAAGGAGATGATTAGCCCTCCCTGACCCCGGTGTTCTGCCATAGTTTCACCCTCTTCTGTGCTTACCTCACACGTTACATATGAATATTGCTTTATAACTTTTTTTTTTAGTTGCTGGCTTGCTCTCTTATTTAAATGCCATATTGTTATCTATCACTTATGCTCACATCAGGTCTATTCAGTAAGATTTAGCCCCTTGAGGGAAGACCTCAAGTTTCCTCCTTCCAGCGGTGACTATGGAGTGGCAGGAACACAATTACCATTTGAGGATGGGACAGAAGTGTTCCCATGACCCTATGCATCACTTGGATACATGCTGCTGTTCTGGTTACTTAGTGTCATGCTGACCAGAATATACCACACATGGGATGCTTGAACAAACAGGAGTTTATTCTTACAATTTCGAGGCTTTAAGTCTAAGTTCAAAGTGCCAGGTCCAGGGACTGTGTGAAAGCCCCTTGACCTCGGGCTTCAGCTCTGCCTCTTGTTTCCAGCCCACTGAAGTTAGAGGCATCTCTTGGAGCTCTGGTAGCATAGTGCCTAAGGCACTTGACTGCTAACCAGAAGGCTGGCAGTTCAAACCCACCAGCCACTCCTTGGAAAGAAGGTTGGGCAATCTACTTCCGTAGTGATACTGCCTCGGAAAGCCAAGGAGGGGTCGCTATGAGTCGGGTCCAACTCGACGGCACATAACAATAAACAACAACAACTTCACTCAAGCAGCTACTAGCTACTGAGGCTGACAAGCCCAAGGTTGAGAAATAAAATGACACAGTCCAGATGTTACCAAACCACATGGCAAGCCATTAATTCAAGTCCATTGAAAGTCCCAAAGTTGTCAGAGCATGGCAGACTGTTGAACAACGACACAGCTACATGCAGGGTTCAGGCATGCCATAAGCTAGAGACCATTCCCTAAGCTGTTGCTTATACACAGGAAGCAGACTATATCCCCAAGGCAACTACTCAGCTGCTTGTGGTAGGTCCCACCATGGAGTTGATAGCCAGTCTCATCATGGGGAATAACTACTACCAGCTGCCCAGCCACTCAACTAGGCCCAGCCATGCTGACACACAAACTTAACCATCACAGCTGCCTTTGCAGCTAAGGGGATGGGGAGCAAGCCCAGGTTCTGCTTTCCCTGCTGATGGAGGAGTGGTCAGAAGGTACAAGTTAACCTGCAGAGGGCCATGGAAAAGGAGATAAAGGAGTTTATGTCAGTTAAGAGAGAAGCACGTGATGCCTCTAAACCACAGCACCTTCCCGCATTTAAAATAAAGCAAAAAAAAAAAAAAACACTTGGGCTGATTTCTCAGTAGAAATCTCCATACAGATAGGCTTGTACAGTTTATTTTTGTATATGTGGATAAATAGAATTTGCCATTAATTTATAAGCACCTTTTACTAAAAAGCCTCAAATGTTTATGGTTTCTGCCCTTTAACCTCAGAAATGACCCTTAAAATCATTTTAAAGCTTGACATAATCTTAGTCGGAACATCCTATCCACAGGGTAAGCTCTGCGAGGGCAATGACTTTTGTCTGTCCTGGTTACTGTTGTATTTCCAGGGCATAGTACAGAGCTTGGCACAGAACCAACACATACTAACTGGATGCATGGCTTATAATCAGCTTTCTCCAAGCAACCTTTGCCAAGCCCACCCTCCGGATGATAGAGGACTTCTCCCCATGCTCCCACAGTTCCGTAAATAGCATCATAGCATATGTCACATTATATTGATTGTTCACATATTTTTCTCCTGTACTGCTTTGTGACCTCAGAAGCCATGCCTAACCTGTTTGCATCCCTCATGCCTAGCAAATGCCTGATGTACTGTGAACTTACTGTTTGTTAATATGAGCTAATTTTTTTTACAGTGAGAGAATTCTTATGGTGAGCTTACTCTCTGGTGAGAGTATCTATCTGTTTTCTGAAATAATGTTTCTAGTTTATATATACCTCTTATAATGTACTGATCCCTTGCAATATTTACAGAGGAGACTTGGGATAAAATGTGAAATGATTAAATTCTTTTTTTGTTTGTTCGTTTATTTGTGTGTTTGTTTTTGTTTTCTTTCTCTCTGGATAGGATAAAGATGGAAAACCACTCCTGCCAAAAGAGCTCAAGGAACAGCTTCCAGTAAGCAAACCCATTTCTCTGAGTACATCTTTCTCATTTGGCCCCCGTTTGTTAATTCAGGAAAGCCATAGCTTTCTGTCAGTGAGTTCATCAGCATGTGAAATACCAAAAACCAAACCCATTGCCATCAAGTTGATTCCGACTCATATGACCCTATAGAACTGAGTAGAACTGCTCTGGTAGCATAGTGCCTAAGGCACTTGACTGCTAACCAGGAGGCTGGTGGTTCAA
>NW_006921680.1:2133373-2137443 GCF_000298275.1 Orycteropus afer afer | reverse complement strand
GCATAGTTTTCTCTTTTGCCTGTTAGATTCTAAGCTTTGTGAGGGCATGTACAAGCCTATGTATTTTATTATATTATTCACACTGTATGCACAAAGTAAGTTTTTGGTAATTTTTTAAAAATGGATGAATGCTCTCGTAGCGTAGTGCCTAGGGCACTTGACTGCTAACCAGGAGGCTGGTGGTTCAAACCCACCAGCCACTCCTCAGAAGGAAGGTTGGGCAATCTACTTCCATAGTGATACCACCTCAGAAACCCAAGGAGGGTTCGCTATGTCAGGTACAATTCGATGGCACATAACAACAATAACAACAAATCTTTATGGACGCAGACTGCCTCATGTTTCTCCCAAGGAGCAGCTAGTGGGTTTAAACCAACAACTTTTGTTTAGCAGCTGAATTTTTTAACCACTGCACCACTAGACTTCTTTAGCATGTAAATATCAACCTCATTTTGAAGAGATGAATGATGTTTGTTGATGCATTTACTGGTTCTTACAGCCCATGAGTGAAGACCTCCTTCTTGAAGCATTGTCTGAGGACTTCTCTGGTCCCGTAAACACTTCACCTCTTGTAAGTCTGAAACTCCTGGTTTTACTTCCTTATGCTTAGGATGGCAGAAGTAAATGGAAACCTGTGACTTAGACTCTGACGTGGATGCTGAGGAAACAATCAATAAAGTTAATGGCCTTCAACCCACCAGATATTATTTTAGCCAGTAGTTGTTTCTAATCTGAACAGTTGAACCAATGAGCATGTAGTATATCAAGTACATCTTTGGAAAGAAGATTTAAATTTTAATTTATCCAAAATTACCTCTCAGACAATAACTTGACTCATTAATATTTGTGCAGCTTACCATTTCCAAACTCGCTCCCAAGGGAGCTGAACTCCATGTTCTTCAAAGGGGATTCTGTTACTAAGGTTTGGTAAATGCTGGGTAATGTTTCCCTCCTGTAGGATTATCAAAACTGTTTATATGCAAACATATATTTTACATCTCTCTGTGTTCCCCAACTTGACTGCTTTTGTGTGTCTGTGTGTGTGTGTTTGTGTGTGTGAGAGAGAGAGAGAGAGAGGGAAGTCTGGCTTATTGATTTACTGGGAACTCAGTTTCTCACCTACTGAATTTACTGTTGGAAGTCAGTTGGGAAACACATTTATAGATTTCTGTGTGGACAATGACATGGAAAGTATTCACTACACCCCTATTAAAGCACAACCCCCTACTAGCAGTTCATTCTACCCATTCCATGACTTTCCTCTCGTCCACCTCCATATAAACAGAAAAAAATACATGGAGGCATTCCAGCCCTGATCCGCTTAGATACAGGGACAGATAGAAGGAACTCGCTACCGTCGAGTTGGCCCCGACTCATAGCGACCCCTCCTTGGGTTTCCAAGGCAGTATCACTATGGAAGTAGATTGCCCAACCTCCCTTCCAAGGAGTGGCTGGTGGGTTTGAACTGCCAGCCTTCTGATTAGCCGTCAAGTGCCTTAGACACTATGCCATGAGAGCTTCCACGTATCCCAATATATGCAGTCATACCATTACAGTAATGCAAGATGTATGACCAAATTGTGAGGACAGTACTTTAATTACTTTCCTCATCCTCACTGTCATTACTATTATTACAATAATTAGGACTGTTTTTTTTTTTGCTTGCTTTTAAAGATTCAAAAATTTTGAAAATATGACATTGAGCGTATATATGCTCCTTCTCACACACAAAGAAAGTGCAGTGCAGTGAATGGTTAGAGATAAGACAACCTTTTTTCTACCTTTAGAAAAATCAGTACTCTAGCAAAGAAAACATTTGTTAGTGTAGAAGTTATACTTAATAAGGTTGAAATAATTGATTATGAAAACTTAAGTCGTCAAAAATAGAAGGTTATTTGCGGCAAGTTTTAAGAACTTTGGAAAAACAGTATCATGTGTTGGATCATAAAGAATGTTTTCAAATGTAAGAGAGGAACTACTGTACACACCATTTACTTTGATCACAATAAAATAGAAAAAATTATATTTAAAAAGGTAAATATATAAATATTCTCCTAATAATACTGGAATCAAGAAAAAAAATCAAAATATACTTTAAAAGTCAGTGAAACGACGTTACCAGTTAAAGTCTTTGAGAAGCAAACAATGTAGTGTTCAGGAGCTACATTTATTACTGTAAGTTTACATTTATTACTGTAAGTTCTTAATTACTGAAGAAAAAGAAACACTTGATAAATCAACTGTTTATTGAATGTTAAATTTCATTTTCTAAACAATGTAATAAAGTAACCACCCAAACAAAAGTAGCTATTTTCAGTTAAATGTCAACTGTTGTTCTTTTGAAATAACTAATACTTGATAAAATACTAGCAAATGTAAAAGAGAAAAAAAAATTTACAAATAAAATACAATTCAATTTTTAAAGAACAATTATCATTAAGAGATAAAATAAATTATTAATAATTCAAAGCCAACAGTTGGATTTTATAAATGTCTTACATTATTAAATGTAAATGTGTATGTGAAACATTGGCCAATAGTGTAGAGAAGACAATGCTATAAATAAAATAATTTTAATTGAAATAAGAAATATAATAATCAGTATAAGAGCAATTAAATTATCAGCAAATACTAGTTCAGTAATTTTCTAAGAGATGTTTTAACAAAAATATAAAACAGTACAATTCATAGAACCTAAACAAAAAAAGAAGAGATTAGTATATTTTCACACTTTCTATCCATCAGAAGTTTAAACATTACTCTTTTATGTGTTTCATTGTCAGGTTGTTCCCATGTGCCTATACATCTAAAAAGATGGCCTTTTAGTTAGTTGTTTCTACAAATAATTATTGTCTTAATCTGAACTTGGTGAATATAGCAGTGTCAACTAAAGTATCTTATATGTATAAATGTAAGTTATTAAGAAATAGAATATAGCAAGTTATTTAAGTACTTATTTACCATTATCAGAAATTAAATATTCATTCAACAGCCAGAAAATAATCATTACAACACAGCAATATAAAATAAAAACAAATTATTATATCCATATATATGTATTTGAATTTATTATTCAACATGGAGGAAAAAAATAATAAAACTGAAACCTCACACCATATAGCAGAGAATTTAAACAACAGTAGTATATCATTTTACACCTACTGTATTACCAGAATGAAAATATGTGATAAAAATGTAATACTGGCAAACAAAACCAGAGCGAAACAGGCCTGCTCACCTATTGCTTTTGGCAAGCTAGTTCTACAAACCTTTGAGAGAACAGTGTGGCGGAATATTGCCAGCACTGTAAACAGACCCATTTCTAGAAATTATCCACAGCAATGAGCTGCAAAGAAGAAAGCTGAAAAACTGCAGAAAATTGTACAGCACTGAATGTGTTATAAATAAACTGTAGAAATCTACATTATTATTGAACAGCATGTAGAATAATAAAATAAGAAGTAGAAATAGGAAATTACATTAAATAATATTCTGTAAGAGAAAGTAGAATGAAATTGGTTTTAAGATTATGAGTCACTATATTTCTATTTGGATCAAGAGAATAAATAGTCATAAAGCTATCCTGAGAGTTACATTTAAGTGATAATATTGTGGACATAATTTTATATACAACATATTACTGATAAAAATTAATGTATTTTTTTTACAAAAGAAATTTGAAGATGCCAAACTTGCTGCTGTGATTTCTGAAGTAGTTTCTGAAACCCCAGCTTCAGTCACCCACTCTGCAGGCCCATCCCCTAAGGCCCCGGTAAGCAGTATATCTTTATTTATTGTTATTTTTTGTTTGTTTTTTATTGTGGTAAAATGTACACAACAAAACCTACACCAATTCAGCAATTTCTGTATGTTTAATTCAGTGACATTGATTACATTCTTTAAGTTATAGAACCATTTTTAAAAAATTTATTCCCGGGAGTTCCGGCAAGATGGTGGACTAGGCAGAAGGACTGCACAGATCCTCTTCAACAAAGAAAAGGGAAAACAATTGACACAGACACAGAAGATAATCTTGGACCGCTGAGCCTTGAAGGGAAGGATACAGAAGT
>NW_006921680.1:2111896-2126260 GCF_000298275.1 Orycteropus afer afer | reverse complement strand
AAAAAAAAAAAAAAAAATGTATTCCCCCACCATTATCATATACTGGGAAATACTTATTTTTCCAGCAACAACAAAAAGAAGGAATCCCCAAGGAAGAAGAAAACAAAACTCATTGCCATCGAGTTGAGTCTGGCTCATAGCGACCCCCATTGGGTTTCTACGGCGGTAAATCTTTCCAGAGGTAGATAGCCCCATCTTCCTTCTGTGCAGCAGCTGGTGGGTTTGAACTGCTGACCTTCTGATTAGCAGCCAAATGCCTTATGCACTATGCTACCAGAGCTCCTTCCAGGAAGAAAAGAGGGGACCTATATAGAACAAATGAAAATAAGCAAAATCATCAGTAGGATTAGGCACCTTTTCTTTCAGAAGAGCTGAGACCAGCAATTAGGAAGATGACAGAGTACCTATGAGTTGATTAAATTAAGTAATGTATATGAAAGTATTTTACACTCATTTGAGAAGCTGAATGTTGTTGCTTTATTAAAAATTGGAAGTGTAACAACATATACTCAATTTTTTTTTATTTTAAAAATATTTTAACTTTCCAGATAATTCCTTTTTCCTTCTTTATGTTTTTCCTGGCACATGTTACAATTTACTTCTCATTATTTAACCTCAAGTTTATTTATGTAATTGCTCTGTATTTAAGCTTTTCCACTCCCCAAAAAATAAAATTCACAAACGTCATAGAATGGTACTGTATTCCCCCCTACTCATACCAGTAAAAATATATCATTTTCATGCCAGTAATAGAAAAACATCAGCATCAATACTGTTTTAATTATTTATGTGTTCTGAGGCAAGGCTCTGGGACCAAAGCTTTTCCAGATTTTCCTTGATTAATTATCTGTGGAGTCCCAAATTATACATTACAGAGGGGCCACAGCACATCAGAAGATAAAGGGATCACCCCAAACGACCACTACTTTTGCTTGAGTGCAGTACACCACTGTTTCATCTGCTAGATGGAGATGAAGTAGCTTTAGTGAAGTCAGCTGTTTCTTTTCCTTTTGATGTGGCATCAAAGGTTGCTTACTGCTATAATCTGAATTTCTGAATAGATTTTCCTTCTATTGGGTCAGCCTTCACAATTGGTTGAAATTGTCCAGAGGCTTATCTGATGCAGCCCAGACAGGGTCCATTGGTAGCTCCACCATTAGCAAATATAATCCTGGACTCCAGTAAAGCACTTAAAGCCAATAAAATGCTGTGTGTGTGTGCGTGCGTGCGTGCGTGCGTGCGTGCACATGTCTGAGCAAGAGACAGAACATACCCATGAGGGTGAAAGTCCTCACGCAACAGAAAGGAAGAACATTAATAACCTGGACAACCATTTACACTTAATGCTCAGATCAGAGCTTATACCCTCATTGAAGCTATTTATAAACATTAGCAAACAAAAGCCTTGCATTGTGTTTAGAGCCTTGCATCAGAGAGCTTAGATGAAGTTGTTCATTATATTATTAATAATTAGTAATAACTTATTAGTAATATTAGTAATACATATATAGTAACATATACATATATGATGTTAGTAAATGTTAGTAACAATTCAGTAGTTCAGTTATCTGAAGATATCTCTAAAACTGGGCATAAGGCTTTATTTAAATGACTATACTTGGGAATCAAAAATACTGTCATAATTTACTATCATAATTTATAGGCATTTTCTTTGCTGCAGACATTATACAAGATTTAGTCACCAGCAGTATTACATATCCTGAAAGCATTTGAAGACATATTTTCCAAGAGCCAGATAATAAAAATACCCCAACAGGAAAAGATTCTTCAGAAGGAAATGCAAGATGATGGCTAAGCCTGGGCATGATAGGGAAAAGGGCCTATGTGTTCAGTCTCCTGACCTGGGTCCCATTCACTCTTTAAACAGCATGATGTCAACAGCATGATTTCAGGCAAATGGCATCACCTTTCTGAGCTTGCTTTCCTCTTCCTCCAAAAAGACTGCTTAGTTTACTCAGAGAGTCATTGAGAGTATCAGATAAAACTGGGTGATGTATCTGAAAACATTTGGAAAAAGTGGAAGTTCTGTATAGTCTAAGACAGAGCTCAGCATGGTGTCTGGTACAATGTAAGATATTAAACATGTTTTGTTAATTGAATTCATATAGAAGTGGAAGTCAGTATTTGGAATGTACCATGTTGAAAATATTTTTTTAAAAAATCATCTTAAGGTTTCATTATAATAATAATAATATGTGCTAACATGGGACAAGATTCTTTTAAATTGCCTTTTTAACATTTAATCCTTTCAGCACTTTATAAGTCCTATTACTATTCACTCTTCATAGTCAAAGAAATTGAGGCTCAGAGGGGTTAAATAACTTTCCTGAATCATACAGTAAATAAACGGTAGCAGAAATTACTTTCTGTTACCTTGATCATAATTGTTCTGGTGGCCCTGATTTTTTCTCCCCCCTAGAACGCTAGCTCCCATCCCATTCTACAGTTTACCTTCCATGGGCTTCCAGCGTATGAAGAGAGAGATTCCGCACCTGTTCAGAAAGTCTTTGAAATCTTTTGAGCCCTCTCCCTCTCATGACACCAGATCATCTCTGGGACTTTGTGTTCTAGGAAGTACTGAGAGGGAGTGCTGAGCACCCTGGCTTCCCACAGCCTGCCGTTGGCCATGTTGTACTATGTGGAACATATCCTTGAGTATCTGGTCTTAGGGTATAACTCCAAAACCAAAGGAAAGTTCACTCTATGGCAAAATCCTGATTTCTGACCATCTCACATCAGCCATAGTGAACTTTAGATTCAGTTTTATAATCATGTTTAATTTTTCAATGAAAGAAACTTATTGGTTCCTTTGCCTTTAAAATCCTTCTCAGTCTAACCTGTTGGAGTGTGGCCCCTGACCTTGCTATTTAGCCTTCCATAAAGCTTGCAGAAATTTTCACTAAGAAGATAGGTGGGGGTGGATAGAAGCAGGGGTAGTATTCAAAATGGCACTGCTTGTTCTCCCTTATCTTTCACCTCAGCATTTCTTTCTCTGACCCTGTCTACCACTGCCCTAGCTCCCAACATCTGTATTTTACAAGAAAACCGTCTCTTCAGGAAAAGAAGGGGCTTGTGTGCTGATTTGCCTTTGAGGCATAGTGGCTAATCAGTGACTAATTCAGAATCGTTTACTTTTTAGCAAAGTGACAACAAAGAACTAGATGATGCCCTGGATCAGCTTTCTGACAGCCTAGGACAAAGACAGCCTGACCCAGATGAGAACAAACCAATGGAGGATAAAGTAAAGGTATAATGGAAACATTTATAAATAAATAAAGGAAAATATAAGGGTTTTATACCATAAAACACCCTGGACTCCACATTAAAAAGGCAACTCTGGCATTGTCTCAAGTTAGGAAACAGTTGAATAACTTAAATCTCATTTTTTTCCTTTTCTTTGCTCAGTGTTGCATTTTTTAATTTTCTCACTGAGGATGTTTATGGCATGAAATCCATAGGCACAAGTCTTACTGATACAACCAGATTAAATATCAGAAAACCACAGCTGTGCTTCTTTGCTCATTTTATTCTCTTCCCACATTAACTTTTCTTGATTGTACCTAGTAGTAAGGATGTCACATGTGCATTTTTTAATTGTACATGTTCTGAGCATGTTATGGGCAGATGCCACTATTTGCTGGATGTTTTCCTTGTAGCTCCTCTTCAGGCCTAACTAAATCTGAGTTATATTCCTACATAAAGAAGGCACTGGACCAGAAGTTCAGCACCATATAGAGATGTGTCTAGAAGGACACAAATAAAATCTATATATTTCATACAGTATTTAATAATCCATTTCAGCTTTGTGGATCAAAGTTGCATCTAGAAACTGTCTGGACCACCAAACTCATGTCCCAAAACAGCATTTCAGAGCACTCTTAGGTCTTGATTCTATCATCATCACAGAAGAATTGATAAGAACTTAACTTACACTCAAAAAATGAAATTAGAATGATGCAGAAAAATAAAATCATTAGTTCCCTGGGGGAGTCACTGAGTCTGTGATGGAGACCAACCATCCAAGGCCCACTCCAAGGAGCTGCTGGGAGGCAGGTGTGGCTTATTCAGCAGTGGAGAGATCACAGTGAGAGTCACCTGTTCACAAGCAGCCCAGCCTGTCCAATCCAAATTACTCCTTGTCCTGGTCCTTTGGGTTTGCTGAGAAATAGTCAAATTTATAAATACTACCTCTGTATATATAAGGAGCTCTGGTAGCATAGTGCCTAAGGCATTTGACTGCTAACCAGAAGGTTGGTGGTTCAAACCCACCAGCCACTTCATGGAAGGAAGATGAAACAATCAACTTTCATAAAGGTTTACCACCTCAGAAACCCAATGGAGGTTGCTATGAGTTGGAATCAACTCGATGGCAGTGGGTTGTTTTTTATTTTTTATTTTTTTAATACCTCTGTATATGCCAAGGTATACAGAATGACCTGATTTTTTTAACTGAAAAGTGAATCTCATATGGGGGAAAAGTATATCTATTTTATACCCTTAGGTTTAATCTCCTAGTATGGTTTCTTAAGATAACTAAAATTAATCATTTATCATTTTTAAATACAGATAGAAACTTCATAGATATAGATTGAAATATAGATGCTTATGAGTTTATTTTTTCTTCAGTTAATAGTCTGTTGAAGCCACTTATTTGTTGTTCTGTTGTTTAAAAAAAATGAAAGCAGACCATATGTTTTGCCTCATGCAAGTACAATAAATGCTGAATGTGTCATTTAGAATGTATTCTCTAGCAGAAAGTGAAAATGAATATTAATTATATCTGTTCATTGTTCATAGGAAAGAGCTAAGGCTGAACATAGAGACAAACTAGGAGAAAGAGATGACACTATCCCACCTGAATACAGACATCTCCTGGATAAGGATGAGGTAAACCAAAGCAAATGGCTATTTAGGGCCACAGGAACTTTGTATCCTAGATTTGGTTCCTACTACAAAGGTTTTTTGTTTGTTTGTTTTACTTTAAACCTCACTTGAAATGAATAGAGGTGCACGTTGACAAAAGCATAAAAATATAACATGGCTGACTACTTTAAATGAATCCCTGGTATTGAAATGCAAGCTGCCTACCATCCTGTTTCATACTTATTTGATCCAGTATCAATTGGTGATCACTATTCTAGGCATTCTAGTATAAACAGAGTTGAATAATACTCATCTGTGAGCAATTCTGAGACACACAGAAGAATTCCTTTACAGCTTATAAAAATGAACGGGAGCTCTGGTAGCATAGTGCCTAAGGCACTTGACTGCTAACCCACCAGCCACTCCTCGGAAGGAAGATGAGGGAATCTACTGCCATAGTGATACTGCCTCAGATACCCAAGGAGGGGTCGCTATGAGTCGGGTCCAACTCAACGGCACATAACAACCACAACAACAACATGGAATTCCAAAGGAAGCAAAGAATCTTTCTTTAGGGAAGGCAGATATGGAGCAATTGTTAAAATAATTAATAAAGCAAATAAGACACCTCCAAGACCTGGGGTTTCTCTTCCTTCTACACCACCACCAGCACTACTAATTGTGAGTGAAGACAGACAAGCAAAATGATATTCCTAATTAGAAGTCCTGATCCTATATCTAAATACACTCTGACAAGAAGTTGCTAGTCTTTTGCCTCTAACTTGCAAGCCAATTTTTCTTAAGTCTAGATAAACCTGGCCTGTCCTCCTTTTTAATTCAGCTCCTACTTGAGTCAATTAGAAGGTAAATAACACTTCCCAGTCCACTTTATCAAATAGGAATAAGGAATTCCAAATTGCATTCCTCTCTACTCTTCCTGTTCTGATTTATTTGGTAAAATGAGTCTCTAGACTAAATAACATGTATAAAAGCAGTGGCGCCATGGTCAGAACGAATTATCCTTGCTTGTAGTGCCTAAGGCATCTGACTTCTAACCAGAAGGCCGACAATTCAAACTCACCAGCCAGTCCTTGAAAGGAAGATTGGGCAATCTACTTCCGTAGACATACTGCCTCAGAAACTCAAGGAGGGGTCATTGTGAGTCGGGATCGACTTGATGGCCATGAGTTTGGTTTTTTGGTTTGGTGTTCAGTATTCCTCAAAATAGCAATTGTGCAACTTGTACAGATTGCTGGAATCCTTCTCGCTTTAATAGCACCACCTGAGTCTGATTTTTGCTTTGGGAAAAATATTCTTTAATGCCTTTGCCTTTGAAGATGGGAAGTCTCTCATGCTTCGTATCTGTACTCCTGACTGAAAATAATCTAATTGTAAAACCCCTAATAGTGTTTGTTTCGGTTACCTAGTGCCGCCCTGACAAGAAAATACAAATGGGATGGCTTGAACAAACAGGAGTTTATTCTTATAATTTGGAGGCTTTAAATCCGAGTTGCAAGTGCCACAATGTAGAGGCTGGGTGAAAGCCCCTTAACCTTGGGCTTTAGCTCTGCCTCCTGCTCCCAGCCCACTGAAGCTGGAGGGTTTTTCTTTACTCAGCTGCTGGCTGCTGAGGCTCACAAGCCCAAAGTGGATAGTTAATAAGGCACAGTCCCAATGTTACCAAACCACACGGCAAGCCATAAATTCAAGTTCATTAAAGGTCCTAAAGTTGGCAGAGCATGGCAGGCTGCTGAACAACAACCTGGCTACGTGCAGGGTTTAAGTGTGCCATAAGCTAGAGACCATTCCCAAAGCTGTTTCTTATACACAGGAAGCAGACCACATCCCTAAAGCAGTTACTCAGCTGCTTGTGGTAGATCCTACCATGGAGTTCATTGCCAATATTATCGTGGGGAATAACTATCACCAGCTGCCCAGCCACTCAACCAGGCCCAACCAAGTTGACATACAACTTTAACCACCACGGTGTTTCTTTTACTTCCAGGACCAGACTGTCTTTTCTTGCATTTTCCATATCACTATCCAAATGTTTGTATGAGTAGTAATTCAGCAAAGCTGGCAAAGTAATAATTAAACAGGGACCCAGGTTTATCAGTTAATTGCAAATCTGTATTCCATTTTATTCAAGTCAAGTCATAGATTCTATAAATACTGTTATTGTTGTTAGGTGCTGTCAAGTCAGCTCTGACTCATAGCAACCCTGTGTACAACAGAATGAAACACTGCCCTGTCCTGTGCCATCCTCACAATCCTTGCTGTGCTTGAACCCATGGCTGCAGCCACTGTATCAGTCCATCTCATTGATGGTCTTCCCCTTTTTTGGTGACCTTCTACTTTACCAAACATCATGCACTTCTCCAGGGATTGGTCCTTTCTGACTACACGATCAAAATAGATGAGATGAAGTCTGTCCATTTTCATTCTAAGGAGCATTCTGGCTATACTTCTTCCAGGATAGATTTGTTCGTTCTTCTGGCAGTCCATGGTATTTTCAGTGTTTTTTTTGCCAACACCACAGTTCAAAGGCATCAGTCCTTCATTGGTCTTCCTTATTCATTGTCCAGCTTCCACATGCATATAAGGCGATTTAAAATATTATGGCTTGGGTTAGGCACACCTTAGTCTTCTAAGGGACGTCTTAAACTTATTAAAGATGTCTTTCTCAACAGATTTGCCTAGTGCAATACAACATGTGATTTCTTGACTGGTGCTTCCATGAGTGTTGATTGTGGATCCAAGTAAAATGAAATCCTTGACAGCTTCAATCATTTCTCCATCTATCATGATGATACTTACTGATCCAGTTGGAGGATTTTTTTTATGTATATATTGAGGTGTAATCCATACTGATGACTATAGTCTTTGATCTTCATCAGTAAGTGCTTCACTTTCAGCAAGCAAGGTTGTGTCATCCACATATTGCAGGTTGCTAACGAATCTTCCTCCAATCCTTATGCTGCGTTCTTCATACAGTCCAGCTTCTCAGATTATTTGCTCAGCATATAGATTGAATGTTGTTGTTTGGTGCCATTGAATCATCTCCGATTCATGGCAACCCTATGCACAACAGAATGAAATATTGCCTGGTCTTGGGGCAGACTCATGATCCTTGCTATACCTGAGCCCATCATTGCAGCCACTGTGTCTATCCATCTCATTGACAGCCTTCCCCTTCTTCATTGACCCTCTACTTTACAAAGCATGATATTTGTCTCCAGGGAATGGTTCCTTCTGACAGCATAACCTAAGTAGGTGAGAAGAAGTCTGGCCATTCTCATTTCCAAGAGCATTCTGGCTTCACTTCTTCCAGGACAGATTTGTTAGTCCTTTTAGCAGACCATAGTACTCTCAGCATTCTTCTCCAATACCACAACTCAAAAGCATCAACTCTTCTTTGGTCTTCCTTACTCATTGTCCAGCCCTCACATGCATAAGAGGCAATTGAAAATACCATGGCTTGGGTTAGGTGTACCTTAGTCTTCAAGGAGACATCTTTGCTCTTCATCACTTGAAAGAGGTATTTTGCAGCAGATTTGCCCAGTGCTATATGTCATATGATATCTTGACTGCTCCTTCCACTGGTGTTGATTATAGAACCAAGTAATATGAAATCCTTGACAACTTCAGTCTTTTCTCCATCTACCATGAAGCTGTTTATTGGACCTGTTGTGAAAATTTTTGTTTTCTTTATATTGAGGGGTAATACATACTGTAGTCTTTAATCTTCATCAGTCAGTGCTTCAAGTCATCCTCACTTTCAGCAAGCAAAGTTCTGTCATTTGCGTATCACAGGTTATTAATGAGTCTTCCTCTAATCCTGATGCCACATTGTTCTTCATATAATCCAGCTTCTTGGATTATTTGCTCAGCATACAAGTTGAATAAGTATGGTGAAAGGAAACAGCCTTGATGCACTCCCTTCTTGATTTTTGAACCATGCAGTATCCCCTTTTTCTGTTCGCACGACAGCCTCCTGATCTACGTACAAATTGAATAACTGTGGTGAAAAGATACAACCCTGAGGCATGCCCTTTCTGATTTTAAACCATTGAATATTCCCTTGTTCTGTTTGAATGACAGCTTCTTGGTTTATATACAGGTTCCTCATGAGCATAATTAAGTGTTCTGGAATTCCCATTCTTTGCAGTGCTACCCATAATTTGTTATGATCCACACATCAAATGCCTTTGCATAGTCAATAAAAAACAGAAAAACATCTCTTGTATTCTTTTCTTTTAGCCAAGATCCATCTGACATCAACAATGATATCCCTCACTTCATGTCCTCATCGGAATCCAGCTTACTTTTCTGGAAGTTCCTTCCCTGTCAGTATACTGCTGCAACCATTTTTGAATTATTTTCAGTAAGATTTTACTTGCATGTGATATTAATGATATTGTTTGATAATGCCCACATTCTGTTGGATCATCTTTCCTTGGAATGGGCACAAATATCTTCCATTCAGTCGGCCAGGTAGCTGTCTTCCAAATTTCCTGCCATAGATGAGTAAAATGACTCCAGACCTGCGTGTGTTTGTTGAAACATCTCAATGGGTATTCCTTCAATTCCTGGAACCTTGTTTTTTGCCAATCCTTCAGTGCAACTTCGACTTCTTCCTTCAGTGCCATTGGTTGTTGAGCATGCGCTATTTCCTGAAATGACTGAATGTCAACCAATTCTTATGTGTATGGTGACTCTGTGTATTCCTTCCATCTTCTTTGATGCTTTCTGCATTGTTTAAATTTTACTCATAGAATCCTTCAAAATTGCAATTCGAGGCTTGAATTTTTTCTTCAGTTCTTTCAGCTTGAGAAATGCTGCCCATGTTTTCCTGTTTTTGTTTTCTAACTCCAGTTCTTCGCACATTTCATTATAATACTTTACTTTGTCTTCTTGAGCTGTCCTTTTAAATATTCTGTTTAGTTCTTTTATTTCAACATTCCCTCCATTTATTTTAGCCTACTCTCTGTTCAAGACCAAGTTTCAGTCTCTTCTGACATCCATTTTGGTCTTTTCTTCCTTTCTTATCTTTTTAATGACCTTTTGCTTTGTTCATGTATGACATTCATGATGTCATCCCACAACTCTTCTGATCTGCATCATTGGTGGTCAGTGTATCAAATCTGTTCTGCAAATGGTCTCTAAATTCAGGTGGGATATAATCAAGGTCATATTTTGGCTCTTGTGGACTTGTTTTAATTCAGCTTCACCTTGAACTTGCATGTGTGCAATTGATGGTCTGTTCCAAAGTGTTAGTTCTTGCCCTTGTTTTAACTGATGATATTGAGATTTTCCATCATTTCTTTCCATAGATGTAGTTGATTTGATTTCTATGTATTCCATCTGGTCAGGGCCACATTTTATGGTCATTGTCTATGTTGTTGATAAAAGGCATTTGCAATGAGTAAATCACTGGTCTTGCAAAATTCTGTCATGCAATCTCCAGCATCATTTCTACACCAAGGCTATATTTTCCAACCACAGATGATTCTTCTTTGTTTCTAACTTTTGCATTCCAAGCACCAATAATTATCAATACATCTTGTATTATATATCAATGCATCTGGTATGTTTGGTCAATTTCAGACTACAGCAGTTGATAAAGATTTTCAATTTCTTCATCTTTGGCTTTAGCAGTTGGTGCATAAATTTGAATGATAGTAGTATTAACTGATCCTCCTTTTAGATGTATGGATATTATCCTATTATTGACAGCATTGTACTTCAGGATAGATCTTGAAACATTCTTTTTGACAATGAATGTGAAACCATTCCTCTTCAATTTGTCATTTCCAGCATAGTAGATCATGTTATTGTCTGATTTAAAATGGCCAGTACCAGTCCATTTCAGCTCAGCTCACTAATGCCTAGGATATCAATCTTTATGTGTTACATTTCATTTCTGGTAACTTCCAATTTTCCTATATTCATACTTTATACGTTCCATGTTCCAATAATTAATGAATGGTTGCAGCTGTTTCTTCCCATTTTGAGTTGTGCCCCATCAGCAAATGAAGGTCCCAATAGCTCTACTCCATCATATCATTAAGGCCAACTCTACCTTGAGGAAACAGCTCTTCCCCAGTTGTATTTCAAGTGTCTTCCAACCTGAGAGACTCATCTTCTGACACTGGATCAGACAGTATTTCACAGCTCTTCATAAAGTTTTCCAGTAATACATTAGACAGTGTTTCACTGCTATTCATAAAAGTTTTCAGTGGCCAGTTCTTTCAAAAGTGAATGGCCCTGTCCTTTCCAGTCTGTCTTAGTCTGGAAGCTCTGAAGAAACCTCTCCACTGTGGGTGACTCTGCTGGTATTTGAAATACCAGTGGCATAGCCGCCAGCCTTTAGCCTCACAGCAACACAAAAGCCACCACAGTATGTATGACAAACTGACAGACAAGTGGTGGATAAATACTGACTACACCTAGGTAAACCTTTACGAAGATCTGTGTTTAACCAGTAGTCTGCCTTGTTTTTAAGGGCAAACCAGGGAAGCCATCCACCAAGGAATCAAAGGTAAATACCATAGCAGCATGTTTTGATTTAAAAAAATTAATTCTACCTATAGCTTTACTTTATATTAAACAAAATAAAATGAATACTTATCCTATGCTTGGTACTGTGTCAAGGTATGCATGTCAGAAAGAAAGAGAGAAAATGTGTTTGATTTGTGTATGTATGTGTGTAATTTGTCTAATTTAATCTTCACTAGAACCTTTTAAGAAAGGCAAGACCATATTCCAGATTAGAAAACTGAGGTTCAGAGAAAACTAAGTAATCTGTATAAAAGCATAAGAAAATAAAATTGTCAGTATTTTCTTTACAATAAATTGTTGTTAGGAAAAGAATGTCATCAAGTTTTTTTTTAATAAACATCTTTGATTTTTAAAGGATGTGGGGAAATGTCTCACATAGCATTTTTACCTTATACTGCTTCATTGATACTTCCATTAATGTTTCAGAAACCTGCAGATGACCAAGATCCCATTGATGCCCTCTCAGGAGATTTTGACAGCTGTCCTTCAAATACAGAAACTTCACAGAAAGCAGCAAAGGTACTATATACATTTTCCTATGGACATCCTTTGTGTGTGTGTGTGTGCGTGTGTAATCTTTAAAAAATGAATAGAGAATTTGAAAATAGAGAAAAGAAAAATTATCTATAATTCCCCTTGTCCCACAAACTACTACTGTTTGGTATATTCCCTTTGTCTTTTTCCATATGTATATGTTTAACATAGTTGTATTTATTCATAGTATATATATAAATACATTAAGAAGCCCTGGTGGTGCAGTGGTTAAGTCCTCTGCTGTTAACCAAAAGGCCAGCAGTTCAATCCTACCAGCTGCTCCATGGGAGAAAGATGGGACAGTCTCTTTCTATAAAGATTACAGCCTTTTAAACCCTATTTAAAAAAAAAACAAAAAACACTGCCATCAAGTCAGATCTGACTCATAGCAACCCCTCCTTGGGTTTCCAAGGCAGTATCACAACAGAAGTAGATTGCCCAGTCTTCTTTCCGAGGAGTGGCTGGTGGGTTTGAACTGCCAGCCTTCTGGTTAGCAGTCAAATGCCTTAGGCAGTACACCACCAGAGCGCCTTTTAAATCCCTGGAGCAGTTCTTCTCTGTCCTGTGGGTCACTATGTATTGGAATAGACTAGACAGCACACACAATGCATAAGTACATCGCTTAATGTTATTTCATAAACGTTTTTCATGTTGCCGTGTAATTGTCATAACTATCATTTTTGATTGCCACACTATGTTGTTGTGCAACAATAATGCTATGCCTTTAATACCATCCTGTGTTCATTTAAAATGAGAGCAGTCCCTAACTACACACATGCATGTGCCATCTGAGGTTTCTTCCCTTTCCTGCTCTCCCCAGCTTGCCGACTGCCCTGCTCTTTGCTCAGGGAGCAGCTCAAGCATCACCTTCCTCAAGAAGACTTCTCTGACTGCTGCTTCCTGGCCAGGCCACTCTGTGTTCTCACAGCACTCTGGATTACCTCTCTTTACACATGTATTCCACCACTAGGCTCCACACTTTATACAGTAGCTTTATCTTTTCCCTGTGTGCTTGTTGTTGTTATGTGCCATCGATCCAACTCATAGTAACCCCTCCTTGGGTTTCTGAGGTAGTATCACTATGGAAGTAGATTGCCCAACCTTCCTTCCATGGAGTGACTGGTGGCTTTGAACTGCCAGCCTCCTGGTTAGCAGTCAAGTGCCTTAGGCACTATGCTACCAGAGCTCCCTGTGTGCTTAGCATTAGCAAAATGCCTAGTATAGATCTGGTGCTCAAAATGTGATTAAAAGTGAATGGAGTAAAAAACTCATGTGTATTTCAACAAGTGTGGGGTACTTCACCTATAAACCATACTCTCTCACAATTCAAATAGAAAGAAAAGTGAGTGCCCTTTATGACCATTTTGAGAATTAATAGTGCAGATCCCAGTTTACTGCTGTTTTGGCTGGTTGTAAGCCGAGCTCCCAGTTACTGCATTATCAGTCCTTCCCTAACTGGGTGCTTTAATTTCTAGTCCAACTCTACATCCTGTTTCTCACTCCTAGAAGCACCCAAATAATCCCTTTTTCATGAATGGACCTTATATGTAACCTGCCCTAGGTCTCTGGTTGTTTCCATTGTCACATTTCTTCTCCATAACACAGAAAACAGTGTCCTGTTTGTACATAAAAGCAGTCCCAATGGAGACAGTCTGTGTTTTGATGAGCAAAATGAAGTCAGGATGAATCATGCATCACAGAAATTGGCAGAAAACATCAATGTGACCCACATAACAACATATTTCCCTCCTCATTTTTATCCATTTTGCCTCCTACCTTAAATACCATTGTTCAAAAATCATGATTGAAACAGCAATAGTTTTCCATTATTTAAATTGGGGATCTCCAGGCTACTAAAAAGAGTGATCTGGATTAATTTGAGTGTAAGCCAGTAGATAGCAATGGCCTTATTACATTTTCTTTACTGTAGGACAAAGGCAAGAAGACAGAATCCAGCACCACAGCACCCAAGAATGGGGATAAATCAAAGGATTCACCAAAGGTAAAACTTTTTAAAAAATGTACAGCCAATTAGATTAGCAGTTACGTCAGGTGGAGCCTATCCTTTTTAAGGTTTAATTTCTTAGTGGAATCTAGTGACGCTAAAAGATTTTATTTATTTATTTATTTGATTTATTTTAATTAATTTATTTATTTTTATTTGGGTGAAGATTTACAGAGCAAATTCACTTTTCATACAGCAGTTCACATATACTTTGTCTCATGTCATTGACTGCAGTTTACCACAATGCAACAGCTCCCCTCCCACTTCCTCCCCATGGTTACCTCTTCCCAGTGACCATCCCTCCGTACCCTCCTGCGCCCTGAGCTGTCTCCCTGTGCATAAGCAGCCCTTCCTTCTCCCATGATTGTTCTCTCTAGGGC
>NW_006921680.1:2100295-2107817 GCF_000298275.1 Orycteropus afer afer | reverse complement strand
CCAGACCGTAGCTCCGTGTGTCTCCTTTTTTGGTATTTTCACCCAAATTCTTCTGCTAGTTGGGGTTTAGTCCACTTTTGTATCCTTCCCTTCAAAGCTCGGGTCCAAGATTATCTTCTGTGTCTGTGTTAATTGGTTTCCCTCTTCTTTGTTGAAGAGCGTCTGTGCAGTCCTTGTGCCTAGTTCACCATCTTGCCGGAACTCCCTAAAAGATTTTTTAATCACAGTCTTCCAGCATGTCTTGCTAAAGAAATTGAATTTTTAAAGACAATTGTTGTTTTAAGTAACTGATGCTCTAGAAATTTAAATGAATGTTCTTAACCCACTTCAAGTGTCTTACCTTCCCCACCCTTGTTAAAAGACCCCAGAGTGTGTGGTTTATATAAATTTTAGAATATGGAAGTAGTAGATAGGATTAGGGGGTGATTTTCAGAGTTTCCAGTGTATTTTTTAGACAACATATAGGAGGGAGATGGACTATTGGTTCATAAATTTTCATGTTGCTGTAGAAAGTAGAACTAAGGCTAATGAGGAAAGTTATAGGTTCCAGTTTTAGTAGTTAGATATTAACAAAGCACAACATTTGGGAGTTTTCTTCCATAAAAATTATTCAAGCTGTGGTCAGGAATGGATGTTGGATTATACAACTTCTAGGTCCCTTCCAATTCCAAGATATATGATTCAGATAACTATGACTATGGATCCCCCCTAATGTAATGAGAAATTAAAGGTGCAGCTTTAAAAAAAAAATAGTATAGTTGCATCAAAATCCTTAAACACAAGGTAGTGAAGTCATCCTGTAATAGGATATAAGAAACAGGACTAATAATTGACAATACTCTTGCCACTGAATCCCAAATAAATATATGCTTATTGATTTCACTTACATTAAGTACATGACCAACCTTCAACAAAAAATAGAATTATACAATACAATAAGTGGATTACAGACCCGCCATGCTCTCAAGTTCCAGAAAAAGGTGGATCACAGTACAGTAATCAAACACTGCCAGCCAAGAATGCCTATGTATGCGTTCTCTTTATCTACCATTAGCCTCAAAAAAAAAAAAAATTTTTTTTTAGAAAAGTATTTAGAGTGATAAAATTAATCACTTAAGGTTACTTTCACCTTACCAACTTTTGCAAATCTTTTCGGAAAGACTTAACAGTGTTTGGCCAAATGAGGAAGAGGAACTTAGAAGGGAACATCTTTTGCCCCTTTCATCCTGAGCTCATCTCCTCATGAACTTTTTCTGACTGATAATGTTTCTAATACTTAATTCAGAAAAGAACAAGCTCACTGATGGTTTTGCTTTCTCTTTTAGGCAGAAGAGGAAATTTCCAAGCCCAAAGCGGATGAAGGAAAGACAAGTTAAAGTTCACAGTATTTGGTAAGTTGGGTACTTGTTTTCAATGAGATAACTATACCTTCATCAGACTATGTGTTACAGGTGAGAGAGAACCTAAGCCTACCTCTTGAGTATTTCATACTGTATGTTATTAGCATGAAATGCACATTTCATATTCTGTAATTAGTTATGCTCTGAAAAGCACTAAGTGGGATGATTGTGCTACAGAAATGTTTAAAAGCATTAATCTTATAATTAAGACCATTTTAAAACAGGTTAGGCTCTTAAAGAAAATTGCCATCTAAGGCTAGTTGAATCTTTGAAATCCAAATGCTCATGACTGCAAGTTATTGTGGCAAAGTAAAGATAGCCTGTTACAACGTGTATCTTAACGATGCTGATATTGCCAAAAATAGCAGCACATGATGAGGTGTAGAGAAGTACTCTTTAGGGTCCAGTGGAAATTGCAGGGTTTTTAAAACAAGGGCAAAGGAAAAGATTTACCTCTCTCATTCTGCTTAGTTTTAGAAAGTAAAGTATTGTGTGCCATTCTACTTTATGGCCATTGAAGAGATCTGAGAGATGAGGGGATGTGTCAGATCTAGCTTGAGAGCTGGTCCCTATCTTAAGCTTCTTAAGAGAATCAAAATCCAAACCAACCCACCACCATTGAGTCGATCTTGACTCAAGGTAACCCTACAGAACAGAGTAGAACTGCCCCATAGGGTTTCCAAGGCTATAAATTATGGAAACAGACTGTCTCATCTTTCTTCCACAGAGCAGCTGGTAGGTTTGAACCACTGACCTTTTGGTTAGCAGCCCAATGCTTTAACCACAGTGCCATCAGAGCTCCTCAAGCTTTGAGAAGTAAGATCTTATTCTAAGCCATGAAAGCTTATAACCATGATTTTACCAAAGCCTAAAAGGAACTCTGGTGGTGTAGTGTTTAAGGCATTTAGCTGGTAACCAAAAAGTTGGTGGTTTGAACCCACCAGTTGCTCCACAGAGGAAAGAGGGGGCAATCTGCTTCCATAAAGATTTACAGCCTTGGGACCTAATAGGGGTCACTATGAGTCAGAATCGACTCAACAATGACAGTGAGTTTGGTTTGGTTTTGGTTTAAAAGAAAATCAAAACGTAGGTTAAATGGGGTTTGGTTCTCTCACCATAATACATTTTTATTTCATATAAAGAAGGTGGCATATTTGTTAGAGCTGCTCCAAAGATTTTTCCAAATACTTTTTAAAATTTTTCTATTAATAATCCATTCCTACATCTGCATACAGGAAATTGCTTCTTATCGCCTATTAGGTATTGCTTTTGATACATGTTGTTGTTGTTGTTGTTATGTGCCGTCGAGTCGGACCCAACTCATAGCAACCCCTCCTTGGGTTTCCGAGACAGTATCACTGCAGAAGTAAATTGCCCGGTCTTCCTTCCGAGGAGTGGCTGTTTGATACATAGTATATTTATAATGCCCATAATGAGAAAATTACATATCAAATGGTTTACTGGATTATTTGTTTTTTCTTAAGGTATCTGCTTCAGCTGGTGGATGGTGACTTTTGAAGAACAAAAGACTTTGACAACAGAAAACTTTTTCTGGGTGGCTTCTAGACTGGTATTTGCTGAGTCTTGGGACATCCTAGACTTTGGTTTGTTATTCTTTTCCAGGAAAGTAATTGAATTTCTCTGGTTTACCTGTGTTATTGTACTGAGTACTGATAAACTTTGAACTTTTAAAAAAATTGCCTTCAGTCAGGAACAAAAGAAAGCTTTATATTTGTAAGAAATATATTTGATAAAGTTTCTTAAAGCGACACACACATCAAAAAGAAAAAGGAAAAAAAAATCTTTGCAAATTTTTGCACATTCTACACACAGTGCCTGTAAATCTCATTAGTGTTGTTGGTTTGCACTTAGTTTTCCATTTTTACTTTTTTTCCCCCCCTTCTAATTTCTCATTACCTCCTTTCCTCCTGGGCTTTTGAATTGTATTTGATGTTCTTTGGTCAGTGTTTATAAGTCAAACATAAGATATTTTACATTGTGCACATAGCTCCTCTTGGGCTGCTAATAATAAATTAATAATAGATAGCCTGGACAAGACCAGTCAGCACCAAGCCCCTTTTCAGCTTATGCTCTTCCTTGCCGGAGGTCAGGACTTCTGCACCTTATAGTCAGCACAGAGCATGACGAAGCGTGAATCAAGTCATCAAAAGAGTAAAATGCAGATTGTATGTCACTGTATAGCAAGTTCCAAAAAAAAGAAATAAAATCTAATTCTTAGGATATTCATATGGCTTGAACTGTGTTGTTCACTGTGTTATTCAGCTATGCTTTCTGTTCTCTCTTTAAAACCCGGGCAGCAATTGTTTGCTTAGAGCCATTACCAGTTAGTATTTGCACTGTATAGCATCTGGCTCTATGAGAATTTCAACGAATGCAAAACCAAACTTCTACTTAAAAAAAAAAAAAAAGATTATATATATCTAAAATTTTAAAATCTGCTTTTCTCCCACCACAGAACTAGACCCTGATTCCTACAACTTTGAATGGTTTCTTAGCACTTTACCTAATGAATAGTTTATGAACGTAGCACTGATATCATTGATGGAATTTTGATAAATATTTGATTTCGTCTTTATTTCTTGTAGTGAATGCAGGAAAAGATGTCAGATACATATTATAAAACAAATTTGGAATTTCATGTGTCCAGTCATCCTTACCTTCTTCAGCAATCTTTTTAAAGCTTTTATTTATTAGGACTTAACTGACATCACTAAAAATAAGTAATAGCAGCAATATCATCTACTGAGGGTCTAACGTAAACAGAAATAATAAATTTACCTAGACTAGGGATCAAATTTTGCTAATACTCTATAAAGTTATTCTCTAAAAATCATGAACATCGCCATGGGATTACAAGCTCTACCCATTTAAGAACGCTATTTCTCTTTTCCATCAGAGATGTAGTCATCATTCTATTGGTCTGAGCCTGGGAAATATGAGACAGTGTTATGGTAGCTAAACAGACGTTTCAAGCACTAACAAGAAAATAAAAAAAATCCTTACTGAAGGTTTTTTAACTAAGTACATAATTTTCCCATTTGGTCATAAAGTGGTTTGCCTTTTTCTTTTTTAAATGTTTTTTAAAAAAAATTTTTTTTAAACCTTTGACATTGAATGATGTATTTGTGAGGCTATGTCTAGCATATTCCTAATTTCCGTGCATATATAGAAGTATTTTTAAATGACATACCAAAATCCAAAGATCTAAGAAACATGTATTTGGAGCACTCTGAATATGCTTTATTGTTGATTATAAGTGTCTTTCAGACTCAGGTGTTTGCTGGTAATTACAATTTGAGTAAATAATGAGATCTAAGTCAGTCCTTTTTACTCATCTAGTTAGAAGGAAATAATTGCAGATAACTGCTCAGAGGTAAAACACAGACAACTTTTTATTTCCAAAAAGGTTTCTGCACATGGTTGTGGCAATGTTGTATCTGCTTAAAAAACGGACTTTTCCAAAGCAAATAAAGATAAATAGGTTCTTCACTTGACCAATACTAAAAATATTTTCATGTATCATTAATCAAGATACAAAATACAATTAAAGCAAACTATTTTACATTAAAATTTTGGCTGTGTATATTTTTAGAAGGAAAATGCTGGGGGTTGAAATTAACAGTGGTATGTTTGTTTGTTTTTTAATTTCTTAAACCATTAATCATGCAATAGTTATAGAATTGTGAACACATCTATGTCCAAAAAAGTCACTCCACCCCATAATCTATTACAGCAACATATTTTATGACATTTTTCATATCATTCATTCCCATTTATCTTGAAAATTTTGCTTTATGTTAAAAAAAATCCATATAAATCTTCAAATACAAAGAATACTTTATTATTGCAAAGATTAATCTAAGTGCCAGTAACATGTTATTTAAGAATTACACACTGGGTCAAATGAGCAGGGGGAGAAAAGCATCACTTTCTTACCTAATGATCAACAATTCTCAGGTATAACTTCAAAGGAAAGGTTTTTCCTGTAGACCTGAGTGTATAGTGCTTTATGAGAAATGACCCTGAGGAAGGAGATGGCACACTCAATTTAGGATTACCTGAAGAGGGTTCTGTAAAATAATTTTTCACAAAGGTATGGGCAGGGTATATAGAAACCACAAGTACAGCTAGGACTCTAAGCCAGTTTCCCATTGAGGCACCTAGTCCTGAAGGGATGAGAGGAGGGAGCAGTTACCAGCACCCAGAGATGGAGAAAAGAACCCCTTCTCAGGGTCTGAGACTTTCAGTGGGGGCCAGCCTGAGGCACCCCACAAGGGAACCAGGAGAATAAATCCTCCCATCTATTCCCTCCACCATTATCCCCAGTTCTAATCTCCTGCTGCTGTTGTTGTTTTGTTATGTGCCGTCGAGTCGGACCCGACTCATAGCAACCCCTCCTTGGGTTTCCGAGGCAGTATCACTATGGAAGTAAATTGCCCCATCTTCCTTCCTGCTAGAGAAGCCTAATGGCTTGGTTCATAAGCCAGTACCCGTCATGGAGCAGGGAAAGGGAGGAGGAAAGTGGCTCTCTGCAGGAGCCAGTAGGCGAGTTCTAGCCCAGACACATTCCAGTTTAGTCATCGAGCCAGGTGTTCATTGTTCAGTATTGCTCATTATTCTGTGTGTCCTGAGGAGACTGATGAAACTGCTTATGGAAAAACACTGTTGGGTGGGGGTGCAGTTGGAGATCCTGAGCTAAGAATAAAATAAGGTACTTTCTCCTCTGTAGTAGGGAATCCAGCACTTGGGTGTACAAACATGTCAGGGCAACACCTGTAGATAATACGTGGTAGTAATGGCTCATTGATGAAAAATGAGCAGCTGGTCTTTTCACAGGACAAGTCAAATGAATACAGATTTGAAGGAAAAGGAAGTATCTCCAGGGGGAGCCACAAAAGCCATCTCTAATTTGCAAATATTCACATTCCACAAAATTAGGGTGATTATAGATCACAGGAACCTGGCAAGGAATTTACAGTTAGAGCAGCCCAAGGTTTTCATTTTGTAACCACACTCTGATTCTATCGAAATTCTTATCCATCCAACGTATGTTTTCCTCAATGGTTTCAATTGTTTGTTGGACACAGCGAAGCTGAGAACCATTGTCTTTCAGAGAGCTGAAGAAACCTTTTACCTTGTGAGGGGAAAAAAAATATAAAAAAAAACAGTGTTTTTAAAAATCTGCCTTATTATATTAAGCAAATGTAACTTCAGGCTAGTTAAAAGAAAACTGAAGCCAAAATTCCAGCATTTGTCAAAATTCTATGTAGAAGGTTGTCCCGGGTGTCTAGATACGGTTATGTACACATAACTTGAGCTAAATGAAGTGAGCTCATGCCTCAGGATGTCAGTCTTGTGTATTTTGGGGTTGTTTTTTTATTTTCCTGCAGCTCCTATTTATTCACAGTTGCCAGACTCTAAAAAACTTCACTGTTTATTTACCATTTTTATAATTAAGATTTAACTGAGTGTGTCTAGTTAATGTATATTCTGTTACATACACACATATGCAAGATTAATTTTTTAAAAACACAGTATCTAAAAAAGCAGAATGTGCAGAGCATCTTCTTTGCCGAGGAAAACAGTTCCAACCACGTAGTGCAGCCCTTCTCTGTGGGCCTGGCCTTGTATGCTATTATAGAAACAGTGTGGGGAATGGTTCTTAGCAAGCTACGGTGGTAAGACCCCAAACCTTGCCAAATGTTTTATCCTTATCCACAACTCAAGTATTGTTCCCTCAAGATTGCACATAAAGTTTCCCATGATTTTACAGAGATAAGAGACCGTTGACTATATCCTCAAAATATCTCTGCTTGCTTCATCCCCAGTACCTAAACCCCTAAGATCACATGAGGAATAAGCTGGTTTGGTGCCATATCGACCACTGGGCTGCTCTGTTTCAATTAAAAGGTTCTCAACCTTCTCCCATAAATTCCCACAACATTAATCCATCAACATTTTTTTTTCTTTTTTCTAATTTTGTAGACAGAAGTGATTCTCAGCCAAGATGTATTGTTTTTTCAGCATGGATTACAGACAGCTAACTCAGCATAGTGGCTACGGCACTTGACTGCTAACCAGAAGGCTGGCGGTTCAAATCC
>NW_006921680.1:2068838-2099197 GCF_000298275.1 Orycteropus afer afer | reverse complement strand
CCAGCCTTCTGGTTAGCAGTCAAATGCCTTAGGCACTACACTACCAGAGTTCCCTTTAGCCCTTGCACTCATACTTTTTCTGCACCAAAGTTCTCTCTTCCATTTTTTTCTGTCCTGGAAATACAGCATTTCAACTCATTATTTGATTCAAACCCTCCTCCAGGGCAGTAATCAGCATGAAACAGAAAAGCAGGTTTATCCTACTAATTTACTTGCCCTTTAGCAAGTTATTTAATTTTTCTGGGCCTCAGTTTCCTCATTTGTAAAATGGGGATCATCCCTACATTGCAGGGTATTATAGGGATGAAGTTAGGTGATGTGGGCAAAGTGCAAAACCCAGATCCTGGGCATGGATCAGGGACTCATCCTCCATTTATTCACAGATACTTCCTCTGGCTCTTATTCATCCCTCTACTTTATCTTCTATGCTAGATACTGAGGATAAAGCAGTGAATCAGGAATGCTCTCTGCCCTCACGGAGTTTACAGTCTACCTGTGGAGATTAGCAGTAAACTGATTACTATAAATAAACTCCTGTGAAGACATTAAATGTTGGGTATGACTGACAGGAATTGCTAGGTGATGCACAAACAGTTAAGCACTCAGCCACTAACTAAAAAGTTGGCAGTTTTTACCTATCCACAGGCTTCTTGGAAAAAAAGGGGTACCTATTTACATCCATTCCATACTATTGCTATAGAGTACAGTTCTACTGAGACATTTATTTGGTGCTAGCATGAGTTGGAATTGACTCAATGGCAACTGGTTTTTGTTTTGGTATGACAGTAAGGGGTGGCTGGGAAGGGAGGGAGAGGAGGCTTTAATCTGGGACCTCAAGGAATAAAATGAACCGTCTGATAAAAAGTAGTGGGAAGAGAAAGCCAGGCAGAGGGAAGAAAAAGTGCAGAGGCTTAGAGACAAGAAAGGTGTTTGTCAGTCCAGGAGCAGGAGGTCTGAGTGGCTGGAGTGTTGTGAAAGCAAATATAAGACATAGGAGAGTGTGTGAGATTTGGCTGGAAATGTGGACAGGAGACAGATCATGGCAGTTTTGTCTACAGGTGAAGGGAGGGGGAGGGGTTTGGAATTTATTCTAAGTAATAGGGTTTTGTGTTATCAGGGATAACAAATCTATTAATCTACTGGTTAATAGATGGGTAGACTGGCTGAATGATCAGGTATGTCTAGGCAAAAGGGGTAGACTGGTTGAATGATCAGGTATGTCTAGGCAAAAGGGAATATACCTATGATCATATGTAAGATTAGCAGGTGATATTTCTACATACATATTTATATCTGCTGTAAGAACACCCATATAACTAGAACAAACAGGGCAGTTATAACTTCTGAGACACAGTCAACCACCCTGATGGAGTTAGCTGTTGGGCCTGTGGACTTGGTCATAGGGGACATCACACTCAATTAGCATAACATACTACACTCCTCGGAAGGCTGGGCAATCTACTTCCATAGTGATACCACCTCAGAAACCCAAGGAGGGGTCGCTATGAGTCGGGGCCGACTCAGCGGCACATAACAACAACAACAACACATCCTACTTTGGAGAGTAGTAACTGGGGTCTTAAAAGCTTGCAAGTGGCCAGATAGTTGAAACAATGGGTCTGTCCTCATCTAGAGCAAAGAAGAATGAAGAAAACCAAAGATTCATGAAAACAATTAGTCCAAGTGACTAGTGGACCATGAGAACCTCAACCTATATGACCATGAGACCAGAAAAAGTAGATGGTCCCTGGCTACCACCATCAACCACTCAGAAAGGAATATCAGTACAGGAGATCCTGGATAGAGTGGGAGAACAATGTGGAACAAAACTCAAAATCATAAAAAGACCAGGTTTACTGGTCTGATAGAGCCTGGTGAGACCCCCCAGGGGTATGGCATTTCCTTAAAAAACTGAAAATGCAATTTGATCCAGCAATTCTATTACTAGGAATATATCCTAAAGACGTGAGAGACAGGACACAAGCAGACATATGCACACCCATGTTCATCACAGCATAATTCACTAGAGTAAAGAGATGGAAACTACCTAAATGCCCATCAATAGATGAATGGATAACCAAACTATTATGGTACATTTACACAATGGAATACTATGTAACATTAAAGAATAATGAAGAATACTCGAATCATCTCACAACATGGATGAATTTGGAGGACCCGGTGCTGAGTGAAATAAGTCAGTCACAGAAGGACAAATATCGTCCGAGCCCACTACTGTAAAAAGTCAAGGAAAGATTTATTCCGGGAAAGAAATTCTCTTTGTTGGTTACAGGGGGAGGGAAGGAAAGGGAAACATCTTGGACTGGCTGGGGATTGCATATTGATTTGGGTGAGGGGAGGGATGGTATGGAAAGAGTCTGTGACCAGCATGGTGACACTGGGGAAAGGAAAGACACTGAAATGTACACAAAAGATATCGAAAACAGAGGCAAATACTAGTACATGCACAATACTGCGTTATCACTAGCACCAAACACCAGATTATGGATTAACGCATAGACAGGTGAGAAGATCAGGTCGGGGTAGAGGAACAGGAATATACCCTAGACCAAAGATAGATTTGGCTGAACAGAATCTTACATATGCACTTGTGCTACAAAACTAGCCACATACATTGCAGAAGTAACAGAAGACAGGGTTGGAGTAACTTCTTAGAAATAACCAAACACCTTGTGAGAATCAATCACCAGGCCTGCAGACTCGGGACCATGGCCTTGGGGGACATCATGCTCAACTGGCACAACATAGTACATAAAAAATCTTGTTCTATAACCTACTTTGGTGAGTAGCGACTGGGGCCTTAAAAGCTTTCAAATGGCCATCTAAGATGCAACTATTGGTCTCGTCTTGTCAGGAGCAAAGGAGTGAAGAAAATCAAAGTGCTCTGGAAACAATTAGTCCAAAGATAAGATGAACCAGGAGGACCTCAGCCTCCACGACCCCAAGACCAGAAGAACTAGATGGTGCATGGTTACCAATGCCAACTGCTTAGAAAGGGATCAAAACTAGAGATCCTCAACAGAGTGTGAGGAAAAATGTAGAACAAAATTTAAAAACACAAAAATGACCAGAATTACTGGTCAGAAAGAGACTTGTGGAATCCCTGAGATTATGGCCCCAAGTTACCCTTCAGGCCTAGAAATGGACTCACTTACATGGATTGGCTCTTAGCCCAACAGTAGAAAGACCCATATGCAGAACACCTACTCCAGGGCAATGCACTCACCTACTCTAGGGAGATGTACCCCTCAGATCAATCAGCCATGAGACACCAGAGGGGCACCACTCACAGGGAAAGCTGGACAGACAGGAATGCATGGATAAAAAGGGCACAGGAGGGGGCGGTCACAGGGAGGAGAGAGGAGGAGAGTTTTTTATGGTTGGGGCTGGTAATCAGGGCTGTGAAATCATATGTGCATGAAGTGTTACATGTAAAGCAAGTTTGCTTTGTAAATTTGCACCCAAAGCACAATATAAGTAAATAAATAAAACCATGCAAAAATCTTTCCACAACACTCCTATTGGGGAAGGAAAAAAAAAAAAAAAAAAGTTCACTGCTGTCAAATCAATTCCAACTCATACAATGCTGCAGAACAGAGTAGAAATGGCCCATAGGGTTTCCAAAGTTTAAATTGTTATAGAAGTAGATAGACTGCCACATCTTTCTCACACAGAGCGGCTGGTAGGTTCAAACCATGGACCTTTCAGTTAGCATCCAAGCACTTTATCCACTGTGCCACTAGGGATCTTTAATTAGAAAATATTATCACAGAAGAAAACCAAAACCAAACTCACTGCCGTCAAGTCGATTCGACTCACAGGGACCCCTCCTTGGATTTCCAAGGTGGTGTCTCTACAGAAGTAGATTGCCCAATCTTCCTTCCAGGGAGTGGCTGGTGGGTTTGAAAGGCCAGCCTTCTGGTTAGCAGTCAAATGCCTTAGGCACTACACCATCAGAACTCCCCTTATTATAGAAGAGACACCACAAAACATAATGACCCATGCATCAAATTCCTCAGAGTTTAGAGCTGGCAGAAAAGTCTGCCTTCTTGGAAAATTTAACATGTTTTCTTTTTATCACACAATGAGCATAACTCAACTGTAGTAACTATCCTCAGCCTAGGTCTCTAGTACAATCATCTCTCATGGCCATTATATAGCTCTTTGTTCCTTATGTTAGAATGTCCTTTATATATGGGACTCTGGTGGCATGGGAGCTCTGGTGGCATAGTGCCTAAGGCACTTGACTGCTAACCAGAAGGTTGGCAGTTCAAAGCCACCAGCCACTCCTCAGAAGGAAGACTGGGCAATCTACTTCCATAGTGATACTGCCTTGGAAACCCAAGGAGGGGTCGCTATGAGTCAGAGACGACTCGATGGCACATAACAACAACAACAACTGGTAGCATAGTGCCTAAGGCATTTGACTGCTAACCAGAAGGCTGGTGGTTCAAACCCACCAGCCACTCTGCAGAGGGAAGACTGGGCAGTCTACTTCCATAAAGATTTACTGCCTCAGAAACCCAAAAGGAGTCACTATGAGTTGGAATCTACTCAATGGCAATGAGTTTGGGTTTTTATAAGTTGCCTAGGATTCTTTCTGAAAATAGATGGGATGTATAATAAATAATAGGAAATCCATGAATTTGGATAGGGGCAATCTAGAGTCCAGACTTGCCTCTTTCACATCCGCTGGGGGATCACTTCCCATTTACATCATTTACATCCTAACTCCCACTTTTAGCATCCTAAATTATGAACAAAATCTCTAAAGTTGTCTTAAGTCCCAGAGTTTTATAATGACAGAATTGAGAGTTCTTAACATGCTCAAGAAGAGGCACAGTTTTCACTAGTTTATTTGTAACCAATTTTTACTTCTCACTGCCATCGAGTCGGATCCGACTCATAGAGATTCCTCCTTGGGTTTCCGAGGCGATATCACTATGGAAGTAGATTGCCCAACATCCTTCTGAGGAGTGGCTGGTGGGTTTGAACCGCCAGCCTTCTGGTTAGCAATCAAATGCCTGAGGCACTATGCCACCAGAGCATAAACAAACAAACAAAAACAAACCCTTGCCATCGAGTCAATTCTGACTCATAGTGACCCTACAGGACAGAATTGCCCCATAGGTTTCTAAGGCTATAAATCTTTACGGAAGCAGATTGCCTCCTCTTTCTCCCATGGGCAACTGGTGAGTTTGAACCACTGACCTCTTTTTGGTTAGCAGCTGAATGCTTTTAACAATTGTACCACCAGACCTCTTTTTGCTTATGTATAAACCCACTGCTATCGAGTTGATTCTTACTCACAGCAACCCCCACTGGGTTTCCAAGCTGTAAATCTTTATGGAAGTAGACTTCCTCATCTTCCTCCCATGGAGCAGCTGGCTTTGAACTGCTGACCTTCTGGTTAGCAGCCAAATGCCTTACCCACTACACCACCAGAACTCCTTTTGCTTACATATGTTACAGCATCTAAAAAATAACTTCTAAATGACAATATTCATTTCTAACTTACCCCTTAAAATATTTTCTCTACCCCATATTTATTAGCCAGTCATCACTTAACAAGTTTTTAAAAAAAGATGTTTTTACCTCTTCAAGCCAGTTTTTTGTGGAGAATTGATTTGTTGTTGCCATTACCATCTGGGCTATGGAAGGTGAGCCAAGTTCAAACCTAGAAATGGAAATTATCAAAATGTATTGTGAAATATTTATTCATTTAACATGTATTTTGAAGAGCCTCATAGATATTACAGCATTTAGCTCAAAACTGGGTGTCATGAGAGAAATAACACATAATCTACCTTCCAGTGGGTTAAGATCTAGTTGTAAAAAAAATTAAAATACACACAACTGAATAAAAGATTAAATATCTATAATGGGTTAAATAGTCACCCCAAGAGAGATATGGCAAAATCTAATCCTCAGTACCTGTGGCTGTGCTCTTAGAACGGGGACTTTGCAGATTAATTAAGTAAAGAATCTCAAGATGAGATCCTCCTGGATTTAGGGTGGGCTCTAAATCCAATGACAAGTGTCCTTATTAAAACGGAAAACACAGGGGAGAAGAGGAGACAAAAGCAGGGATTAGAGTTATGTGATCCCAAGCCACACCAGCCACTTCCTGGAAGGAAAATGGGGCAATCTACTTCCACAGTGATGCCGCCTCAGAAATCTAAGGAGGGTTCGCTATGAGTCAGATACGACTCAACAGCAGTGAGAGTGAGTGAGTGAGTGACCACAGGCCTAGAAATGCCTGGAGCACCAGACACTGTAAGAGGCAAGACAGGATTCTCCCCTAGAGTCTTTGGAAGAGTGTGGCCCTGCCAACACCTTGGTTTCTGACTTCTGGCCTCCAGAACTGTGAAAGAACAAATGTATATTGTTATAAGCCACCGAGTTTATGGTAATTTGTTACGGCAGCCACAGGAAACTAAGACAGTATCCAAAAGAAAATGATAGAAGCAGTAAGTGTTACAAGAGTTAGAAAAAAGCAGATGCCAACAAGCAGAAGTGATAATGAAAGATTAGGACTGAACCATGAAGAGGAAGGTTTAAAACAGGCCGATAGGCACAGGAACAGAAGACTCCAGATGGACTGGAAACCATTCCTACCCAGATTCATTAGTTACCACTGAATAAAGTTTTTCATTTTCTAAAGATTCTTCTGGTACTTCTATTTCTTATCTTTAATCAAAAATCCTTTTAGACTATTACTACAACAGCAAGGCTAAGCAACTTACCCAATTTAAATTTGACATGACTTACTTTTGTACAAGCTTATTCCAATTTTCCTTCAGAAACTGCCAGGCCAATGGATATCCCACTGGATTTCTGCCAACAAAATGAAGAATACTTGGAAACTCCTGAGTTTTTATTATCTCTCCCTTAAAACTTTGTTCTAATAACCTAGAATGATTAAAAGAAGAAATGTTAACAATGAATACATGATGAAAAACTTATTCATGACTGAAATAAAATTATTTGTGGGAAAAAAAAGCAATCTGCCTACTGGCAGAAAGGTAAATACGTAAGCAGGCCCCTGATAAACCCTCTATAAAAAACCAAACCAAACTCGCTGCCATTGAGTTGGATCTGACTTATAGCAATCCCTCCTTGGGTTTCCGAGGTGGAAGTATCACTATGGAAGTTGACCGCCTAATCTTGCTTCCAAGAGTGGCTGGTGGGTTTGAACTGCCAACCTTTTGGTTAGCAGTTATATGCCTTAGACACTAGGCTACCAGAGCTCCAAACCCTCTATAGCTACATAATAATAAACATTAACATTTACTTAGTGTTTACAATAACCACTCTAATTAGTCATTCATTTGCTCAAAAGAATAGCTAAGAAGGATATCTCTAATAAATATGTCTAAGTATGTTATAGTTTTGAGGATTCTCACATACATACTCCTTTAATTATTTTCCCTAAATCTACAAAAAACCTAGTCGCCATCAAATAAATCAGTTCTGACTCATAGTGATCCAATATGCTTTAGAGTAGAACTGGGACCCACAGGGTTTTCCATGGCTGTGATCTTTCAGAAGTAGATAGCCAGGCTCTTCTTCCAAGGTGTCTCTAGGTGGATTCAAACCACCAACCTTTCAGGTTAGTAGCTGAACACTTAACAGTTTGCACCACTCCATCCCTAACACACAGTTCTCTCTGATTATTTGCCATACGCATTAGACATGTGCTCATTTGCATAAATTTCCCCCACAGAATAGATAATCCTAGCCAAGAGGACAAAAACAGATGCCAGAATGATCTGATCTAATTTAATTTCCCCTGGCCACATGACTGTGAATGAATTACTCACCACTGAAGCTTCTCCTTATTTTGGCTTGTACAGAGGGCAAATTCAATTTCGCTTTTCTCAGTACTGGACAAAGAAGACTGATATTTACTATAAAGAAAGTCCCAGCCTTCAGTGTTCTGGGCCCCAACAGCAAACACTGCCAAGGTCACATCTTTGGGTAAGCTGTGGAAAATGACATTCCCAGTGAGAGTCTGAGATGTAGCAAGAGAAAAATGGTGGCAGTTATGAACTAATGCATAGGCCCCATGATCACAGAAGCATACCTGAGAATATAAACAAAAATTACTCTTTCCCTTTAGTTACATTTTATGACAAGCAAGAGAAAATCTCTACAATTTAGGTTTTAATTAGCTTTCTCAAAAATGTACATGAAATTCCACTTTTTTAAATACTTAGGTACGTAACGGACTTTAATGGTGCTGGGTAACACCATGGTGGTCATTTTTCAAGCCAGAAGAAACAAATTCAAACTAGACTCAAGATTTAGTGTAAGCTAAATCTAAGTATGTTTTAGAGTAGAACAAGTCAGAAATTGAATAGGCTAAGATATAACAAACTTTCCTGGTGAACCTGGGAGAAAAGACCAGCCTCTATCCTTTGGGGCATAAAGAAAGGATCCACTAAGTTCTTTGTCCTTAAAGTTCTATCAATGGCCAATCCTTTATTTTCCAGGTCTGTGTATAAAAGAGTGTTTCTGTGGGAAAATGGCTTCATCTCTCAGGATGAGGTCACTAAGTTGGGTTTAAAAACTAAAAGAGCACACTGCTGGTGAACATCTCTTTAAATGGAAGCACTTACATTATTGGCATAAATGTTTCCTGGGTGGCATTTAAGCTCCAAATATAAAAGGGCTGAAGTTTAGCAAGAATAAGATTTCCAGATAGGACAGAATCCTAGCTTGCTTGGACAGTGTCAGCAACTACTATGTACCTTTGACAGGCACTTTAGAGGTCCAGAAAAGCTATTTTAAAAAAAGTTATTGTATAGATGTATATATATAGAGAGAGAGAGAGAGCTCAAGCATGCAACATCTGCCAATTCACATTTCGCTCATGTACCATTTAGCAACAACAATTACATTAATTGTGTAACCATTACCAATAATCATTGCCAAATTTTCCATGACCATAAAAAGAAACTCAATGCTTCCTAAACAATGGCCCATGGAAGTTACTTTAAGATGTATTGCCCTAACCAATTAATGCAATTGCTGTTAGTAATTTGTATACCTCTAAAAAGTTGAATTGGCAAAAGTTATATGATAGATATATTCACAATAACAACCAAAAGAGTGGTTGCTCAGGCTGCTTATGTATAATCAAACAACTCTTGGGATTTAGTTCCTTGGTTTGGAGGTTTAGGGTCATGATTTCATGGGATAATCCAATTAATTGGCCTAATAAAGTATTTAGTGTTGTTGTTGTTGTTGTTGTTATTTGCCATCGAGTCGGCCCCTACTCATAGCGACCCCTCCTTGGGTTTCCCAGGCAGTATCACTACGGAAGTAGGAATGCCCAACCTTCCTTTCGAGGAGTGGCTGGTGGGTTTGAACCGCCAGCCTTCTGGTTAGCAGTCTACCTCCTAATTCAGTGTGTAGTGCCTAGGGTCTTAGAAGCTTGCAAGTGGTCATCCAAGGTACAAAAATTTGTCACTATTTGCCTGGAGCAACAGAGAAAGAAGAGTCAGGAATAGGAGGATGAGGAATGAGTGGCTAACTGTTTCCTTAAACAGTGACCTCTTTTGCCATGAGACCAGAACTGGGTGGTGCCTGGCTATCATTACTGAACATTTTGATCAAAGGTTCTATAGAAGAATTTTGAACATAAGAGGGGAAATGAAGAAGAGACTTTCAAATTCTCATGGAATCCAGATTCTCTAGAGTCTTGGAAGCTGGATAAACCCCAAAAACTATTGCGCTGAGATAATCTTTAAACATTAAACCAAAAATATCCCCTGAAGTCTTCTTAAAACCAAACAATAGTTTAAGTTAACTAGTAAATAATGTTGTCCTTGAGCAGTGTACTGTTTTAAGATCTATCTATGAGATCAAATTGACAACGACAACTCAACAGATTAGATGGGAACCTTAGAGGGCAATGAGTTTAAGCTAATGGAGGAGGATTAACACAGAAAAAGAAGGTTGAGAATGGTAGCACAACTTGAAGAATATAATCAATGTCACTAAATTGTACGTGTAGAAACTGCTGATGTATGTTCTGCTATGTATATTCTCAACAACAACAAATATTTTAAAAATATTTTAAAAAGATGTATTGCCTCTTTCCGGTCCTGTGTAGCCATCCTCATTCTGATAAGGTTATATATCTCTGCTATATAAAATGGGAATTATTCTAACCCTGTTCTAATCCCTCAGATATTTCACTTTTGTGCACAGAAGTTCTCTCCTCGCATTTCTTAAAGAACAGTAAGAAAAAATAGATAAATCTTAGAATGCAATTTATTTCCCAAAAAAAGGCTAGCAAAGTTGATTTGTCTATATTTGTTTCCTCCTAATAATTAAGCACTAGTGACAGAAACAGAAAAGATACCCTTCACATTAGCACGCTGGTTATTCAATAAGGACAGACCTCAAATTTCCATTGGATTCCTTCCAGTCTCTAAAATAGCCTTCTGCCCTCTGCACACATGGCTGGTACTTGCGCACACAGGCAAGGAGGAGGAGCTGACTCCGCAGCATTCGCTCAGAGATGGAGCCTTCATCTGTCCACGTCTGCTTATCAATGAGGTTCCTCAGCAACCGGATGAGGAAGGCCTGCAGGCAGTGCATGGGGGATGGGGTAGGGGTGGATATGTGTCACTATTAGTGTCCCAGGTAATCTCACGCTTAAATAATCCAATACCCCCTCAGGAGATGGTGGCTATTTTTTAAAGCTTAATCTCACTTATCTCGAAAACAGTCCCTTTTATATTTAATTATAAAAGTAGTCAAACAAAAATAATAATGAATGACTTTAATATTTACATAACAATTTTTTCTAAAGATATCTTTATCTGTTTAAAATCAGGATGAACTGCCAGGTATTAAACTAAGAGATGGTTTATATAACTAAATTTTGAAAGCAGATTATGCAACAGGACTTCATGACATTTTGTCAAAAATAGCAATCTTGTGCCTTTCTCAAGGCACCCAAGCACCAGAAAAATCTTAATGTTAACCATTTTAAGACAAAAGTACAGTGAAAGGATTTGAACAAGGAAGGCAATGATGAATCCAAGAAAATTAAGTATAGGCAGTCCCCAGGTTACAGACACTCGACTTCCGTACAAACATAGTTACAAACAAAATCCCAAAATTTGATACAATAGTTCATAATAATAAATAGGTGCTACTTTGCAATGGGAGCTCTGGTAGCGTAGTGTTTAAGGCACTTGACTGTTAACCAGAAGGCTGGTGGTTCAAACCCACCAGCCACGCCTCGCAAGGAAGAATGAGGCAATCTACTTCCATAGTGATACTGCCTCGGAAACCCAAGGAGGGGTCGCTATGAGTCAGGTCCGATTCAACAGCACACAACAACAACAACAACTTTGCAATGTGCATCAAAACATTATCCTTATCACTGTATTATTATGGTAAAGATTTATTCATGTCTCTGGAAGTGTGTCTTTAATGTTTTTTATACACAGAAAGGTACACTATATGCTAAGGCAAACATTTGACTGATGTTAGATATGAACCTATCTTAACAGTTCTGATTTACATGCAAATTCGACTTAAAGACAGACTTAGGAAAGGAACTTGTTTGCAACCCAGGGACAGCCTATACAGAATCTAGCTGTGCCATGCCTATTTTCACTGCCAAAAGAAATCCAAAATCTTTGCTAATCAATTGAAATATTGAATTCATTTTCATTTCTTTTTCTTTAATATAAAGAATTATGCATATTATAGTAAAAACTTTTTTTACTACATAGAAAAACAAACCACAGTTATATAACTACTCAATTTACTTCAGACTCTTACCTTGAACTGAGTTTCTACTTCATTCATATCTCTTTTCTCCATTAATTTATACATAGGAATCAGCTCATTCAAACCTTGGAACACTGGCATAATTTCAGTTTCATGTTTCAAGTACAGGGTTAAATCCAAGGCTCTTTCAATGGGTAGCTTTCCAATGCTGACCAAGAGAATGAGCAATTTAAAAAAAAAAAAAAAAAAATCCAAGAAATCAACTTTTTGTTTCAAAAGACATTTTAACAATCATCCAGCAAAACATTCAGTTACATATAAATGCCCCTCATAAGTAATGCTTTTTATATTGGTAGCATTTCTGTTACACATCACACAACATTTTACATGTTTACAGTATGGAGGCAGTTTTTCAAATATTAATAGAACCATTGTAACCAGTTGTAGTTAAAGTAAAATGGAAGCATGGAAGCACCTGTCCCTCTATGAAAACTGGATTGTGTGTTGAATTTCCAGAGTAAGAATTTCCAGAGTAAGAAGGGGATTTTGATTCAAGATCCTTCAAGAATCCTGGCTAGGGAGACTGCCATCCCAGTGAAAAGGATGAGTAAACATATCCTCTTCTCCAGATTATGAAGAAACTGAATATAGATATGAACCCTTCACTATAGAGAGTTGGTGTGGAAATCTTAGGATGTGATTTAAGTAGAAATATGCTATGGAGGGAAATATTGTGTCAAGAAGAAATAGCTAGGTAAGCAACTCCTCTGCTTTTATCACCTTGGGAGGCCCACTATGGTGAGGTAAGGTACAAGGCCAAAAGGAAGAACTCAGCATTCAGGCCCAGGGAGAAGGTGTACGAGGCGCCTATTGGAGAGCTACCCCTTCCACATGGATGGATCCTTTAGGACTTCAGTTCTGCCTAAATATGAAAGAAGTTTAAGTTTTAGATTTGGGGACTATTTCTTTAAGAACCATTATCATGGGGGAGGGGAGGGGATTGAATAGTGTTCACTTTAATCTCAACTACTCAAAGGTCATTTAGCTGAGTCAAATTTTATGATCTGTTTTCCATAAAGGTGCTGTAAATTTCAGGTACAGAGTTCAGGGGGAAAAATCTCTCCTTTAAGCTAAAAGATATAATGCAAACAACTGGGGCCTGGATCATTTATTCTATGACGTCTTCAGGGCTGTTAAAGGCCCAGGCAAGGGAGAAACTTGATCTGTTCCAACAAAAAAGCATGCAGGCCAAGGGTCAGCAGGCAGGGCGTGCCCAGGAGGCTTCACCAAGATGAGGTCTCCTGGTTTTCTCCACTTTTGCCTCAGTCTGATCTGAGTTGTTAATGATAAAGATTAAAATACAGATTCTTACCTTCAAGTCACTTAGCAGTCACCGACAGGAGGTTAATCATAATGTTAAAAACTATCTTGGATTATTAGAAGAGCTTAGGGACAAACACCTTCCAAATTCTTACCAGCAATCAATCAATCATTTTCATCTTTAGAAATAAAAAACATGAACGATAACAGCTGCTTTCAGAAATACACCAAGACGCTATGCAGCTTGTATTACCTGACAAGCTGAAATGCATTGTTAATGAGACTGGCCCGATCATTACTGCTGATGGTTGTGTGTGTTTCTTTTAAGAGGCTAGTTAAAGAATCCCATCCATCATTCTCATAATGCACAATGTAATAGCCATTCATTTCCACATTAAATTTGATCCATTCCACTTCTTCTGGGAGGATGAGGACATCTACAGCAAATAAAATACGTCAGCTCCATCTTCTCTCTTGACTAATAAAAAGGTTTTCCAATGCAGGGACTGAACAAGAAAACTAAAGAAGAATTTAACACTGAACAATTTGAAATCATCCATTATTCCTTTTAGAAACCAGAAAAAAAAAAAAAACAGCAACCCAATACACAAAAGCCAGCATGGGCTTTTGAAACCAATTTTGTGAGATTTATAGAGCTATTAAAAGAACGCAGCCACGTCTCAGGCCACACGTAGGATACAGGCCAGCAACGTTAAGAAGTAATAGGGAATTTTCACTAGAAATCCCTTTTTTTTACCATTGTATAACTCAACTTCTTAATTTCTATCTGGCAAGGTATTGACCTTTTTTTTTTTTTTGCAAGTAGACAGTATCTTAAACCCCACTTTCTTCACTAGAAATTGAAAGCCAGAGACTGGCTTAAGATAAAGACTGACCTGACTTCTTTTGATGTAGCCAAGATAAGGAGCAAAAGTAACAAAGTATTTAAATTCTACCTATTTCCAGAGTTTCTTCTTGAATTAGTTATTTCCACAATAAATTACCTGTTTTTGTCTTGAGCAGAAATCTGTGGACCACATCTGATTTGCTGGTAATAAATGTCAATGGAACATGCCACAGGTATCTAAAAGAAAGGAGGACTGGGTTGTTCATTATTGATTTAAGCCATCAAGTGATAATTAAATCACCTATTATGTGACAGGTATGGGCTAATTTAGGCCCAGATGGTACCCAAACTGCTATAATCAAAAGCTCAAAACACCACCAAGGTACTTCATTCTCTTGAACACCTTGAGCCAACTGAGGAAACCAGGCTTGAGTGAGGCCTAAAAGCCTTTTCAGTGATAGGAAGATTGGGGATCAGAGCCCTAACTTTAAAATAGTGACCATTAGCTATTGTGCAAGTCAACATTATGTGCCTCCTGAAACCATATACTGAGAAGGACACAACATCATGTCTGTGGAATTGTTGCCAATGATGCATAACCTGAATCTGATCATGAAGAAACATCTGAAAATCCAAACTGAAGGACATTCTATAAAGTAACTGTAGCCTTAAAAACGTCAAGGTAAAGAAACACAAAGACAGACTGAAAGACTGCATCAGGAAAAAAGGCAGACATGATAGATAAATATAATCTGTGATTCTGTATTGAATCCTGAACCAAATTTTTGTTTTTCTTTTTCTACAAAGATACTATAAAAGAATTGGAAAAAATTGAATAAGGGTTACAGATTAGATAAAAGCACTATATCAAGTCAATTTCCTACTTTGATAATTGTACTATGGTTATATAAGTGAATGTTCTTGATTTTTAGGAAATATCACACTGAAAAATTTAGGGATACAAAGGGATATCACATCTCCAATTTACTCGGAAATAGTACAAAAAATGCAATATGTATCTCTAAAATAAAGTGCAACAGAGAATGATAAAACAAATGTGGTTAACAGTTAACACATATCTGGGTAAGAAATACATGGAAATTCTTTATACTACTCTCGCTACTTCTCCATAATCCTGAAATTAGTTCAAAATAAAAAGTTGTTTAAAAAAAAAAAAAGTGTCCAATCAGAGTGAATCAAATTGCAGTATCTTATCCTTCTACATCTCATCCTTCTGCAACATTAAGCTGACAAATAAGTTCCAAAGAAGAGAACTGGTCTCTTGTAATTCCCAGATTATTTAAACTATTAGTGTAGTGCCTAAGGCACTTGACTGCTAACCAGAAGGCTGGCAGTTCAAACTCATCAGCCACCCCTCAGAAAGAAGGTTGGGCAATCTACTTCTGTAGTGATATTGCCTCGGAAACCCAGGGAGGGGTCACTTTGAGTCAGATCCAACTCAAGGGCAGTGTGTGTGTGTGTGTGTGTGTGTGTGTCTGTGTGTATCAAGTTGGCTTTGTCTTATAGTGACCCTATGTACAACAGAACACAACACTGCCCGTTCCTGTGCCAGCCTCACAATCCTTGCTATACCTTGCTATACCTGAGTCCATCATTGCAGCCACTGTGTCAACTGAGGCCCTTCCCCTTATTTGATGACCCTCCACTTTACCAAGCATGACATCCTTCTCCAGGGAATGGTCCCTTTTGACAACATGACCAAAGTAGGTGAGATGAAGTCTGGCCATTCTTGCTTCCAAGAGCATTCCAGCTGTACTCCTTTGAGGGCAGATTTGTTCGTTCTTTTGGCAGTACATGGTACCTTCACCAGCACCACAACTCAAAAGCATCAACTCTTCCTCGGTCTTTCTTGTTCACTGTCTGCTCTCACATGCATATGAGGCAACAGAAAATACCATGGCTTGGTAACGTTAGGCACACCTTAGTCTTCAAGGAGACATCTTTGCTCTTCAGCACTTTAAAGAGGCCTTTGGCAGCATATTTGCCCAGTGCAATACGTCATCTCATGTCTTAACTGCTGCTTCCATTGGTGTTGATTATGGAACCAAGTAATATGAAATCTTTAACAACTTCAATCATTTCTCCATTTATTGTGATGCTGCTTATTGGTCCAGTTGTGAGGATTTTCATTTTTTTAATGTTGAGATGTAATCCATACTCCAGACTGAAGTCTTCAGTCTTTATCAGTAAGTGTTTCAAGTCATCCTCACTTCAGCAAGCAAAGTTCTATTGTCTGCGTATCGCAGGTTAATGAGTCCTCCTTCAATCCTGATGCCACGTTCTTCTTCATATAATCCAGCTTCTTGGATTATTTGTTCAGCATGTTGTTGTTGTTGTTGTTGTTGTTATGTGCCTTTGAGTCGGACCTGACTCACAGTGACCCCTCCTTGGGTTTCCGAGGCAGAATCACTATGGAAGTAGGTTGCTCAACCTTGCTTCCGAGGAGTGGCTGATGGGTTTGAACCGCCAGCCTTTTAGTTAATTAGGCAGGATAGAATCTATAGGTTTAGGTTGTATCTTGTGTCAATCTCTTTTGAGATATAAAAGAGATTAAACAAGCAAGCAGAGCTCAAAGAGGCCTACCACCACCAAGGTGCTCATGAGGAACCTGTATATGGACCAAGAGGCTGTCATTCAGACAGAACAAGAAGATACTGCATAGTTTAAAATCAGGAAGGCTATGTGTCAGGGTTGTATCCTTTCACCATATCCATTCAACATGTACCATGAGCAAATAATCTGAGAAACTGAACTATATGAAGAAGAACTTGGCATCAGGATTGGAGGAAGACACATTAACAACCTTCAATATGCAGTTGACACAACCTTGCTTGCTGAAAGTGAAGAAGACTTGGAACACTTACTGGTAAAGATCAAAGACTACAGTCTTCAGTATGGATTACACCTCAACATAAAGAAAATGAAAATCCTCACAAATGGACGAATAAGCAACATCATGATAAATGGAGAAAAGATTAAAGCTGTCCAAGATTTCATTTTACTTGGATCCACAATCAGCACTCATGGAAGCAGCAGTCAAGAAAGCAGACATCATATTGCATTGGGAAAATCTGGTGCAAAAGACCTCTTTAGTGTTGAAGAGTAATGATATCACCTTGAAGCCTGAGGTGAACCTAACCCAGGCCATGGTATTTTCAGTCACCTCATATGCATGTGAAAGCTGGACAATGAATAAAGAAGAGTGAAGAAGAGTTGATGCCTTTGAATTGTGGTGTTAGTGAAGAATATTGGAAATACCAGACTACCAGAAGAACACTACCAGAGCTCTGGTAACATAGTGCCTAAGGCACTTGACTGCTCACCAGAAGGCCGGTGGTTCAAACCCACCAGCCACTCCTCGGAAGGAAGGTTGGGCAATCCTACTTCCATAGTGATACTGCTTCGGAAACCCAAGGAGGGGTCGCTATGAGTTGGGGCCGACTCAACGGCAAACAACAACACCACCAGAAGAACAAACAAATCTGTCCTGGAAGAAGTACAGCCAGAATGTTCCTTAGAAAGAAGAATGACCAGACTTTGCCTCACCTACTTTGGTCATGTTGTCAAAAGGGACTGCTCCCTGGAGATGGGCATCATGCTTGGTAAAGTGGACCATCAGAGAAAATGTAGAAGACCTTCAACAAGATGAGTTGACAAAGGGGCTGCAAGGATGGGCTCTAACACAGCAAGGACTGTGAGGATGGCGCAGGACAAGGCAGTGTTTCATTCTGCTGTACATAGGGTTGCTGTGAGTCGGAATCAACTTGATGGTACCTATCAACAACACCATCAAGAAGGAAGAGCCAAGAGCGTAATGGATCCTTTAGACTCAGGGTCACTGCACTGGGAACCTCCTATAAGCAAGAGACACAGATAGAATAAGCCTTCCCCTTGAACCAGTGCTCTGAATTAGCTCCTAAGCTGTGAGAAAATAAATTTCTGTTTTTCAAAGCCATCTACTTGTGTTAACTCTGTTACAGCAGCTCTAGATACACAAGTCAGAATTTAGTACTGAGTAGGATGCTACCCTAACAGATACCTAAAATGTGAAAGCAGTTTGGAAATTGGTTAATGAGGAGAGGCTGGAAGTGTTTTAAAATGCATAATGGTAAAAGCTTAGATTGCCTTGAAGAGACTGTTGGTGGAATTATGGACATCAAAGGCAATTCTAGTGAGGGCTCAGAAAGAAGTAATGACAAATGTACCACTGGAGATAGTGCAGATGGTAAGAAGCAGCGGCAGAGAAACAGTGGCAGCAGGAGATGACCCATAGAGTATGAGATCTGAGTGCCCTCAGGCAGGAAGCTTCCTGGTAGAGTGGAGTGCCTTCAGTCACTTATCAGTACAGCTGAAGAGTTGTGTAACACTTGTCCAAGCAAGGCAGAGGCCAGGCCAGCCCAAAGGACTAAGGAACCAGAAAGCAGAAGCTGAAGAGACAAGGAGCATGGGAAGCAGAGCTACCTCGATCTCAAAGGATGGAACCAAGGCCTCTGGGATTTCAAAAGATGAGACCACAACCTCCTAGGTTTCAAAGAAGCAGATCTTGACACACTTGGTTCTGAAGCATGGGGCTACTGTTCAAGAGTTCCAGGGAATGGGGACAAATCCAATGCCTAAATATGAAGGGACAGGGCTTCCATGTCCAAAAGCAGAAGAACAGGACCTGCTGGCACTAACGGGGTGAGATAACCACTCAGTTGGACTAACCTCAGTCGGGGCTGCCCAAGGCTGAGGTAGTGGGGTTGCCATGACAGTGGACCTGGAAGATAGTGCTAAAGCCCAAGGCCAAGGGGCCTCCACCCAGACTCCAGAAAGCATGGCCAACATCCAGAGTCATTCTAGACAGGGCCATTGTCTAGATGGTTTCAGAGAATAGAGGATGATTTTCAAGTCTCAAGAGTGAAAACCAGTTCTGCTGGTTTGTTTACTTGCTTGGTATCTGTTATCCTTTCCTTCTTCCTAATTTCTCCCATGTGTTATAGAAATGTCTACCTTGTTGCCTGTTCTACTATTGTACTATTGAAGCAGATAACTTGTATTCTAGATTCACAGATGAAAAAGAATTTTTGTTCTAGGATGGAATTTGGACTTAGAGTTGATTTAAGAGTTTTGGAATGATATGATAGAGTTGAATGTATTTATTATGTGCCAAGGACCTAAAGTTTTAGCGTCTAAAGGGTGGAATGTTATGGATTGAATTGTGTCCCCCAAAAATATGTGTCAAATTGACTAGGTCATGATTCTTAGTAATATATATGTATTTTGTGATCTGATATAATTATCCTATGTGTTGTAAATCCTAACCTCCACGATATTAATGAAGCAGGATTAGTGGCAGTTATGTTAATTAGGTAGGATACAATCTATAAGATTAGGTTGTATCTTGAGTGAATCACTTTTGACATATAAAAAAGATTGAACAAGAAAGCAGCGATCAGAGGGACCTACTACCATCAAGAAAGCAGAGCCAGGAGCATAATGGGTCCTTTGGACCCAGAGTCCTGTGCTAGGAACATCCTAGAACCAAGACACACAGAGAGAAAAAGGCTTCCCTTAGAACTGGCACTCTGAATTCGGACATCTAACTTCCTAAACCATGAGAGAATAAATTTGTTTGCTAAAGCCACCTACTTGTGGTAATTCTGTTATAGCAGCACCAGATAACTAAGACACCAACTTTCAAACTATAAAACATGAGAACGTAAAAATAATAGTATCATCAGCTTTACCTAAGTTAACCAAGGTTTAAATCCACCTTAAATCTTTGGAAAGATGGTGTGGCATTAAGTCAACTTCAGAGAATATGTAAATTTAATTGAAATATCTTAGTGATCAAGGTAAGGACATTCTTTCAAAAATAATATTTCATCTTTCAAGACAGATATTTCTGAGGCAATGAAATGCATTTCACTCCATCAACATTACCCAGTTGCTGGGGCATCATCAGTTCCCTTCATATAGTGCTCTTGTTTCATGTGTATGTTCCTCCCTTGCACCGTGATGGTTATCAGGGGAAAGCCCTTCTGCAGTGTCCAGGTGTTCATCATAGTTTTCACATCCAGACCTTCCTGACGCCAATGCTGGTTTATATACAAAAAGGCAGATGTATTATCCAGTTAGACCCAGTGTAAGAAAGGAGAGAACTGCAGCTTGTGCTCAAAGGGCTGCTACCAGTTGACAGCCATTTCTGTAAGGCTCTTCGTGATCCCCTCCTCTGTTAACTTCCTACCTACTTCCCAGCCCTGCTCCCTACTCCACTGCCCCACCCACAACACCTCCATGGAGCACTAACTCTCCTGTTTACTTTTCACTCCGCTCTACTTCACATGTATGTCTTGAAGCAGGTAATATATTATGTTCTGCTGGGCATTCCCTGGGCTGGCTAGCATCATGTGAATGAATGAATGAATGAATAACTGAAGGGAGAGAAAATGGCCAAGGTTTCAACATCTACATAACTACATTTTCTCTCACACAGGCAACATGGGAAAAAAATTTTCAGTTAAGAATCTGTGCTTCTAGAGTGATACCCTGAGGTAGCTAATATCCAATAAAAATGATAAACTCAACAGGGAATAAGTCCTTTGAAACTAAAAGGCTTTTAAGAAAATATTTAAGAGATAATAAAAGGGTAAAATAGGCTATAGAAATATCTAGAAATCACTGAATAAAGCAACATCTGAAAACAAAACAAAAAAAAATCCAAGGAAATAAAAATATGGTGAATAATTTTCTGCTTAATCTCCAAAATCACTATCAGCTGTCTATTCCCTAAGTCTAGATAAATAGAGATTCAAAAGGGTTCATAAAACTCAAATGTGATGAATACTTCATAGCTTAGCAATTAAAATTATGGGCTTCTTTTTTTGAATTAGATCTAAGTTCAAGTCCACACTCTGCACTTCACTATTTTTCTTTGGATATAATATCCTCATCTTTAAAAAATGGGGATAATACTAGTAGCCATTCGTATCACTTGTAGGTTTATTGTAAAGAATAGAGGAGATAAAACATGTAAGTGTTTAGCATGTACCGACTCACAGTAAGAACTCATGATTGTTCACTGTCATTATTTGTTTGTTTTTCACAAATACAGAGCTATGGAAATAACTGATACATCTGCTGACTGACAGAATGCAGCCCTAATCTATCATACAAACATGTAATAGATTAACTGCTTTACAGAGAATGAGGCTGAAGAAATTCGTATCACTGAGAAGTGTTGCCAAAGAAGGTTGGGCAAACTCCTTCTATAGATAATTTTTTAAGAAAAATGCAAAAGCCTGTCACCCGGTATACTTCAAATGCAGTCTTATCTGGAAAGAGGGTGATGTAATCAAGGACTTGAGAAAGATGGACACAGAGCTGCCCTTCAAGGAATATGGAGCCAAAAGATGTGCTAAAGGATAACAAGTACAGAGACTTACTGAAGATGAAGATGAATGTTGACCTCTAGAACAAAAGCCATCCATCTCTTGTGTGCCATCTGCCGGACAAACCTAAAAACAGAAGAGAGGCACATTATTCTCATTTCCATAGAAAACACTCATAGTTCTTCTCAGAGGGACAAATATGATGAGAAAAAAAAACATGAAACTTAGCCTGTCAATCCCACTTGTAGTGATAAACAAAAGCATACTCACACTTGCAATACTATTCCACAGGTCCTCATTTCTTGTGTTTTTATAGCTATACTTCTGGAGATATTGTACAATGCCACTTTTAAATGCATCAGCACCAAGATACTCTCTTAGCATATTCAGAATACAAGCTCCCTAAAAGGATAATAGGAATAATTGTTATTTTTCTTGGTTGCAACTTAATCTATCTTCACACTTTGTTTTGGAGTAACCTGTGTAACAAATTTTGAAGCAGTCAGAGGCAGATCTGTCTAGGCAAAGTATCTGTCTAACATGATTGTTTATGCCTTAGTTCACTGGGGCCATTATTTTCCATCTAATCTGTGGGGAAGATTAACATCATCTGCCATTTGTCATTATTCACATGTGAATGGACAATAGTGCACCACCTGTCTCTCCCACCACCACCACTCCTGGATACATGAGTATAATGCACGGTGGAATACGGGAGATGAAAGATGGAGATACCAAGTAAGAAATAGTGGGGAGGTACAGAGAACCCAGGCAGTCATGAGAAAAGACAGCTGAGAGGGTAACAGCAACAATGAGAAAGGTAACAAGAGAATTCTTACATACTCTGGGTTCCTGTGTAAAGAGATCTTTTCCCTTCTACTCCCATTACTGTAGAACATAGGTCATAAACTCAAGTGCCCACAGAAGCCAGACTGGTGATAAATGATGGAAGTAGTTCAAGGGTAAGAAAAATACTCTTTTCCACTCTTTTTTTTTAACCTCTGCATTTTTTATGGAGAAATGAGAGCAAGAAATTTTTACTTTCCGTTTGCTACAAGAAAAACAACAGCAAAGAAGAATGATCAATGGAAACATCCTCAGCCTCAGTGAGAAGACACTAGAAATGGTAGAGAATGGAAGGTGGAATGGAAAAGTAGAACGCTGATCTTATAAAGAAGGAGTCAAGACTTAGTATTAGCCAATGTTATCAAGGAAAATTTAGGCCCAGTGTAGCCAAAATTCTCTAGCTTTGTTTTTAAGAGAAAAAAAGAAATCTGGATTTTTTGTATAAAAGTTCCCAATTACTAAACATTCCCAACAATTTCCAACTTTGTTATTAAACACACAGTGGAGGATATACTATGCAGTTCATCCCACTAAACCATCCTGAAGTACTGAAGGTAAACTAAGCAGGGCAGGAATTTTTACCTGATGCATAGTTGATACTCAATATCTATTTGTTGATTGATAAGTAAAAGGAACAATTTCTGTAGGCCATGTTTTTGTTTTTCTTTTTTTTAAATTGTGATTTGGGTGAAAGTTTACAGAGCAAAGTCACTTTCCATACATCAGCTCACATAAACTTTGTCTCATGACATCAACTACAATTTACCACAATGCAACAGCTCCCCTTTCTCTTCCTCCCTGTAGTTATCTCTTCCCTGTGTCCTTCCCTCCATGCACTCCTGCCCCGTGAGCTGTCTCCCTGGGCACACACAGCCCTTCTTTTCTCCTATGATTTATCTCTCCAAGGAGTGTATCTACCTAATGTAAATGTTGTAAATGTTCACCTCACATCCCTGCTTTTGTTCAGAAGTTGTTCACTTCCAGACCTGAAGGGCAGCTAGGGGCCATAGTCTCAGTGGTTCCATCAGGTTTTTTTTTTAATGATTTTAAGTTTTGTTCCACATTGTTCTCCCACTCTATCCAGGATCTCCTACATAGATCCCCCTCCAAGTGGTTGACAGTGGTAGCTGGCCACCATCTAGTTCTGGTCTCATAGTCGTATAGGCTGAGGATCGCATGGTGTACCAGTCGCCTGGACTAATTGTTCCCATGAATCTTTGATTTTCTTCATTCTTCTTTGCTCTGGACAAGGAGAGACCCAGAGCCGCTTGCAAGCTTTTAAGATCCCAGTTGCTACTCACCAAAGTAGGATGTGAAACAATGTTTTGTGTAGTATGTTATGCCAATTCAGCTTGATGTCTCCTCTAACTATGGTCCCAAGCCCACAGTTCCAACTACTTGCTCCCTCTGGGTAGCTGGCTATGGCCAAGAAGTGACTACAACCTTGTCCCTTATCAGCTCTACTACACACCTGGGAATTCTTACAGATCATACCAATACACTTGTAGAAACATTGTCTGCCAACCCTATACATGGTCTTGAACATACTACCCCCTGCATAGACATACCTAATAGTTCAGCCTGTCCACCCATCTGTGCACCCATATAGCCATGTTTGCCTTCACCGACAACTAAGTAATGTATGTGCAAAACGGTTCATCTTTGTTGTCTGTACCTCCCATGCACCTCTCTGTGTCTTCTTCTTCCTCAATGCCACTGTGTTGATCACTCACATTTGGTACATTGCCCTTCTCTTCACCCAAATCAATACTTATCTCTACCTATCTAACAGTGTTCTCTCCCCTGCCCTTCTACCCCAGGTAACCAACAAAGAAAATTTCCTTCAATATAGAAACATTTCCTTGACTTTTTACAATAACAGACTAATACAATATTTGCCCTTCTGTGATTGACTTATTTCATTCAGCATAATGTCCTTCAAGTACATCCATGTTATGTAGTGTTCTGCAGATTCTATTCTCTAATTCTATTGAGAGTTGTATAGTATTCCATTGTGTGTATATACCATAGTTTGGTTATCCATTCTTCAGTTGATGGACACCTAGATTGTTTCCATCTTTTGGCTATTGTAAATAGTGCTGCGATGAACATGGGTGTGCATATATCTGTTTTTTTCCAGGCTCTCACTTCTTTAGGATATATACCTAGTAATGGAATGGCTGGGTCAAATGGTATTTCTAATTCCAACTTTTGAAGGAATCGCCATACTGCTTTCCACAGTGGTTGTACCATTTTACAGTCCCTCCAGCACTGTATGAGAGTCCGAATCTCTCCACATCCTCACCAGCACTTGCTATTTTCTGTCTTGTTGAACTTTGCTATTAGTGCTGGGGCAAAATGGTATCTTGTTGTTTTGATTCACATCTGTCTAATGTAATGATCGTAAGCATTTCTTCATATGTTTGTTGGCCACCTGAATATCCTCTTTGGTGAAGTGTCTATTCATGTCTTCTGCCCATTTTTTAATTGGATTATTTGTCTTTTTGTTGTTGAGGTGTTGGAGTGTTCTATAAATTCTAGAGATAAGTCCCTTGTCAGATATGTCATCGCCAAATATTTTCCCCCAATCTGTAAGTTCTCTTTTGACTCTTTTGGAGAAGTCTTTAGAAGCACATAAAAATTTCATTTCTAGAAGGTCCCATTCATCTAGTTTCTCTTCTGCTGTTTGTGCATTATGGGTTATGCTTGATAGTCTATTTATGCCATAAATGAGGGCCCCTAAATTTGCCCCTATTTTTTCCTTGAGGAACTTTATACTTTTAGGTTTCACATTTAAGTCTTTGACCTATCTGGAGTTAGTTTTAGTGTATGGTATGAGGTACAGATCTTGTTTCATTTTCTGCAAATGGATATCCAGGGTTTTTCTTCCCCCCAATGGGTCAATGCATTTTTTTTTTCAGTGTTCTCTCCCCTTCCCCTCCCACGCCTGGTAACCAAAGAAAGTTTCCTTCCATATACAATGAACTAATATTATATTTGTCCTTCTCTGATTGACTTATTTCACTCAGCATAATGTCCTCCAAGTTCATCCATGTTATGTGGTGTTTTGCTGACTCTATATTATTCTTCAGTGTTGCATAGTATTCCATTATGTGTACATACCACAGTTTGGTTACCCATCCTACTGTTGATGGGCATGCAGGTTGTTTCATCTTTTTGCTATTGTAATTTGTTGTTGTCATTTTGTTACATGCTTTCTCATGGTGCTGATTTCTTTGTTCCATATAATTTTCTATGCTAAGCTCATTTTGTTTATAATCATGTTATAACTTCCTTCACTGCTATTGTTTTAGTATTTGTTAAATATTTGTGCTGGTCCTCTTTACATTTTGATCTGAAGGTTTATCAATTTCTTTGAGGTTACCCTGTAATTTATAGTTTTTTTTTTTCCCAAGTTTAGAACAGTCTGTTCTATCTTGTGTTGTCTTGACTTCCTTACCATTTAGAAGTTTTGTAACTGCACAATTTCTTCCCTCTTTTTGTAGTTGTCCTCATTTGTCAATTGATGTCTCTGGTTTCCTGTTTATAATCTTGTAGGCTTATTTACTTTGGCTACTTCTATAACTGAGTTAGTTTCTGGGTTATGTCATCATGTGTGTTAATGGTCAGTTATTGTCTGCTGTTGTTGGTTATCCATCCAAAGGATCCCCTTTAGCAACTCTTATACGATTGGTCTGATTTTAACAAATTCCTTAATTTTAGCTTATCTGGAAATGTCCTAATTTCACCATCATATTTGAGGGACAGTTTTGCTAGGTACATAATTCTTGGTTGGAAATTTTTCTCTTTAGGGCTTTATATATACCATCCCATTGTCTTCTCGCCTGCATGGCTTCTGCCTAGAAATCTGAGCTTAGTCTTATTGGTTGTCCCTGGTAGGTAACTTCTGTTTTTCCCATGCTGCTTTTATGATTCTTTCTTTGTCTTTGGTTTTAATGAATTTGATGATGATATGTCTTGGTGATTTTCTTTTGGGGTCTATTCTGTTTGGGGTTTGTTGGACTTCTTGAATGGATATATTCTCATCTTTTATTATACCGGGAAAATTCTCTCCCAACAAATCTTCAACTATTTTTTCTGTGGTTTTATTTGTCTCTTCCTGTTCTGGAATTCCAATGACATGTAGGTTATTCATTTTGATTGTATCCCATGTGGACCTTAGGCTTTCTTCATTTTGTTTTGATCTTTTTTCTGTTTGATCCCTTTCCAAAGAAGTATTACGGTATTTGCCTTCAATCTCACTATTTCTGTCTTCTATTGTTTCAATTCTACTCCTTTGTCCATTCAATGTGTTATATATTTCTGATAATTTAGTATTAATTTTCTGGATTTCTGTCTGTAGATTTTGTATCATTTCTAATTTTTCATTTATTCTGTCATTTTGTTCTTGTATTGTCTTTTGAAATTGTTCTAGAGTCTTCTCTGTGTTTTCCTCATTTTTGTCAGTGTTTTCCTTGATCCATCTCTCAATTCATTGAAGGTATCTAAATATAATTCTTTTGAATTCCTTATCAGAGAGTTCCAATGCTGCATCTTCCTCAGGGATGTGTTTGGGGTCTGGATCCTGGTCCCTTTCTCTCCTTCTTTATCTTGCTTCTTTGTGTGGACTGTGATGCTCTGTTGTCTCCAAGGCATTGTGACATTTTTGTGTTTATATTTAATTGGTGATTGTATGTTGGAATTACTTGCCCACAATTTTTGTTTTGTTTCGTTTGCATGTTATTTATGTAAGCAGGGTACTGTGCTGTGCTCCTCTACTCACTAGTTGGCAGCACTTATACACGCACCACCTGTCTCCTTTCCCATTGTCACCCTCCCGTATGTCCCTGCCATCCTTGGCAAATGGGCCTATTCTTAGGTCCCTGGAATCTGGATAAGAATGTTGTCACTTTAAAATCCAAAATGGCCAATGCTTATAAACATTCAAAATGGCTGCTCCCTTGGTCACTTTAAATACCAAAATGGCCACCACTTGTAAACAGTCAAAATTGCAGTGCCCTCCAGACTGTCAAAAGTCCACAGCTCAGGTTATCTCCCTCCTTGCAGTTTCCCTTCTTAGTCATAGGCCACCAGTACAATCATCCCTGCAGGCCTTGACGACCAGGCTGATCTCTAGGCCAATTCTCAGGTCCCAACACCACTTGGAAATATTCAGGCTGTTGGTCCTGTCAGAGTAGCTGACAGTCTACAGCTTTGACCGTCTCTGTACTCACTGGTTTTCATTCAGGTTTTTCCACCAGTTGGTGCCTAATCCACTTCTGTGTCCTTCCTTTCAAAGTTCAGGGCTCCAGAATTATCTTCTGTATCTCTGTCACTTGGTTTCTCTTTTCTTTGTTGAAGAGGGTCTGAGTAGCTTATCTGTCTATTCTTCCATCTTACCAGAAGTCCCTGCACATCCAGTTTTGCCAGCACCATTTATTAAACAGACATTCTGCTCCCCATTTAATGGATTTCAGCCCTTTGTCAAAGATCAGTTGACCACAGGTTGATGGATCTATTTCTGGGTTCTCAATTCTATTCCATTGGTCTATGTGTCTGTCATGATATCAATACCAGGCAGTTTTGACTACTGTGGCTGTATAGTAGGTTTTGAGACGTGGCAGTGTTAAGACCTTCTACTTTGTTCTTCTTCTTAATAGCACTTTGCTTAAGGCCATGAGTTTTAAGGACAGAGTAAATGAATAATTGACCATAATGTAACATTTAGAATTATAAGCCAAACAGTAAATTAGGCCTCAAATAATTAAGTCTCACCAGCATAAGTCAGAATAGAAGGCATTCAATCTCAGTTGTCCTTTTGAAGAAAAAGCCACTTACAACCACACCTGTAACAACCTCAGTATTTATCACTGTAGTGTCCAAATCATACTCATAATCTTTTTATACCTTTTCATAAGAAACATCATCAAACATCTCCCGAATCTGAGCAGGATTCTCTACAGGTGTGGACACAGGGTGTGAGGAATTCAATGCATCGACTTCCATTGCATCAAAACATTTGCCAAAGAAATATTCTTCCTATTGAGATTAAAAAAAAAAAAAGTAAGTACTACATACGACTTACAGTTAGACAACTTATATGAAAGAAGGAAGGTTTGATTTGTGGTAAAATGGTTATACTTCAAATTTCTGGGCTAAGCAATTCCGTATTTCTAGAGTGGATAAAATAAAATAGAATTACTATTTTCTAAAGAACATCTAAGAAACAATGATTTTAAGAAATCATTTTACATTTGATTTATCTTATGTAATTATTTGTGAATAGAAAGAAAAACTACTATTAACTTAAAAACAAAACCATTACATCTATAGTCAAATAGTGCAAATAGCAACAAAATGATTCAGTTATTGCAACATTTTTTATCATTATCTATACTATTTTTTAAAAAAATTTATTGTGATTTGGGTGAAAGTTTACAGAGCAAATTCATTTTCCATACAGCAACTCCCATACACTTTGTTTATGACATTGACTACAATTTCCCACAGTGCAACAACTCCCCTCCCTCTTCCTCCCCATAGTTACTTTTTCCCTGTGTCCTTCCCTCCTATGCACTCCTGCCTGATGAGCTCTCTGTGCATACACAGCCCTTCTATTCTCCCATGTCCAATCATTAGCTACACTATTATAAAGCAAAGAAGTTTAGCTTTAAAACCACATAGTGAAGGAAAAAAAGGGCCACAGACAGAGTTATTTGAGAACATTAACCCAAAGAATAATATACATCCACAATCATTTTTATTATTGAAGATTATGTAGAAATATAGGAAAATATTTATGATTCATTGTACTATTATAATAATATGAACATAATAATTAGAGCTATATATAATTAAGCTATATGTACAAGATGAAAACAAGAAATGAATATATAGAAATGAAAATAAATTTAGTAGGGTAATAAAAAAAAAGAAGAAGAAGAAACAAATAAACAAAAAAAAAAAATCTCTTCCATCAAGTTGATTCTGCCCCATAGGGTTTTTTGTTTTGTTTTTCAATTTTCTTTTATTGTGATTTGGGGGGAAATTTACAAACACATAGGATTTTCAAGACTATAAATCTTTATGGAAGCAGACTGCCACATCTTTCTCTGCAGAAAGGCTAATGAGTTTGAACCTCTGGCCTTTAGGTTAGCAGCCAAGCACTTCAACCACTGTATTATGATTTGGGTGAAAGTTTACAGAGCAAATCCATTTTCCATATATACAGTTTTCCATATATAGCAGTTCATATACATTTTGTTTCATGACATTGACTGCACCTCCTTACAATGTAACAGCTCTCTTCCCACTTCCTCCCTATAGTTACCTCTTCCCTATGTCCTTCTTCCTATGCATTCTTGCCCCATGAACTATCTCCTTGGACAAATACTGCCCTTTTGTTCTCCCATGATTAATCATTCTAAGGAGTGTATCTACCTTATGTAAATGCTCACCCCAAGTGCCTGTCTATTGTTTGGCTGGAAACCACAAGAGTGAGTTCAATTCCAGAACTGAAGGGTAACTAGGGGTCATAGTTTCAGGAGTCTTACCAAGCTCTATCAGACCAGTAAACCTGGTCTTTTTTTACGATTCTGAGTTTTGTTCCATATTGTTCTCCCACTCTATCCAGGATCTCCTGCACTGATCCCTCTCTGAGTAAATGATGGTAGTAGTGAGGCACCATCCAGTTCTTCTGGTCTCATGGTCATATAGGTTGAAGTTTGCAAGGTCCACTAGTCCCTTGGACTAACTCTTTTCATGCATCTTTGGCTTTCTTTATAATTCTTTGTTCTGAACAAGAAGAGAACCATTATTGCATCTAGATGGCCACTTGTAAGCTTTTAAGACCCCAGCTGCCACTCACCAAAGTAGGATATAGAACAATGTTTTTGTGTAGTATGTTATGCCAATTGAGCTTCATGTCCCTGTGACCATGGTCCCAAGCCCACAGGTCCAACAATTTGCTCCATCAAGGTAGTTTACTATGTCTAAGAAGTTATCAAACTTTGCCCCCTGTCAGTTCTACTTACACGGACACTCTTATAGCACATATAAATACGTATGTAGAAATACCATCTCTTGTTGTTGTTGTTGTTTTGCCATCGAGTCGGCCCCGACTCATAGCGACCCCTCCTTGGGTTTCCAAGGCAGTATCACTATGGAAGTAGGAT
>NW_006921680.1:2062932-2068738 GCF_000298275.1 Orycteropus afer afer | reverse complement strand
GCCCAACCTTCCTTCCGAGGAGTGGCTGGTGGGTTTGAACCGCCAGCCTTCTGGTGAGCAGTCAAGTGCCTTAGCCACTATGCTACCAGAGCTGCCAACCTTATATATGGTCATTGGTATATTCCCTTTTGCCTAGACATACCTTATTATTCAGCCTGTCTAACTATCTATTTACCCATAGATTAATGATCATTATCACCGATAATGAAGTATTGTATATGTAAAAGGGTTTATCTTCATTGTCTGTACCTCCTGAAGCATAAAATTTTTTAAATAAACATTAACGATTCCAAAGCATTAAATTCTGTGACCTATGAATCTAGGTTCACATGCAATCAAATTTGCAGTTACCTTACACATAATTCATTTGATTTGACAAGTAAGGTTCTATTGAGCTAGGAGTGATCGGTACCTAATACATATGCAATGAATAATGTGAAGGTTTAGTAGAAGATATAGAGAAACAGTCTACCCTTCCTATTTCTTTAATATTAACAGAGGACAAAATTTAACATTAAATTTTATAACAATCACAAATTCACAACACAGTCTGGAAGTAAATCTTTGTGACAAAGCTCAAAAGTTCATTAGCATTTTTAAAGCATAGCTAAACTTCCAAGGAAGTTATTAATTAAATCCTTCTGGTGCAGTGAATAAGACATTTGGCTGCTAACTCCACGTTCAGCAGTTCAAAACCCACCAGCTGCTCCTGGGGAGGAAGATAAGGCAATCTACTTCCATAAAGATTTACAGCCTTAGAAACCCAATGGGGGTCGCTATGAGTTGGAATCAACTCAATGGCAGTAGGTTTGGGTTTTTATGAACTCTGCAATCAAAGATTAGTAAATATTTTCTGGCAACATTGAAGAAAACAACAGACTAACTTAAAATGTAAATAAGTAAATAAAGACTTCTTACAACTTTCAGCTCTGGATGGGTCACCCTGACAGATACATACTCCATAAATTTGGCAAATCCCTCATTTAGCCAAAGATCATTCCACCATTCCATAGTGACCAGGTTCCCAAACCACTGAAAGAAAAATATTACTCTGATTATTCACACAAGTCTATAGAGACTGGATTATCTATACAGGGATAAACGTAAGGTATTCAGAAGGAAATATGTTTTAGATATCTAACATCAGTTTATGAATGTTAACATATATTTATAGTACTGGTGTTTTATTAAAGCACAAAGAAAACCCCTTCAATAAACATTATAAAACATTATTTTTTCTATGACAAAATGAAAACGATCAATACAATATATAAAGAATCTCATGTTTCATAAAAGCAACACAGGCCATCCTGGGATTACCAACAAGATCCCTTCCTAACTAGAATTTGTTAGTTAGTTGGAACAGGTACATCCAGTTCTTATTTAGCCTTACTGTAGTGCAAGACAAGGCTCAAAGCCATTTCAATTATTTAAAGTCTGCATATGCAGCAAATGAAGGTGATTGTGATGAAGAATTTGTTAAAAGTAGGATTTGGTTCAATAGTTTCAAAGTGAGGTTTCAAAGTAACAGTTTCAAAGTAATATATTTACATAACATTAAAGGGCAAGTGGGAATTGTCCATTACCAAACCAAAACCAAACTCATTGCCTTCAAGTCAAACCCAACTCATAGTGACCCCTCCTTGGGTTTCCGAGGCGGTATCACTATGGAAGTAGATTGCCCAACCTTCCTTCTGAGGAGTGGCTGGTGGATTTGAACTGCCAGCCTTCTGGTTAGCAGTCAAATGTCTTAGGCACTATCCTACCAGAGCTCCTGGAATTGTCCACAAGTCATTCCTAATCCAAGGACTACCTGTATAAACGTATTTTTAATATCCCTTTGAAAAAAGTATGACTGAAGACTATACCTGGTGGGCAAGTTCGTGGGACACAATCATTGTGATGCCAAGCTTACTTGACGCAGAAGACTTTTCCACATCAAACAATAAAGCAGACTCTCTATATGTTGTCAGTCCCCAGTTTTCCATAGCACCAGACTGAAAGTCAGGAATAGCAGCAAGATCTTGGGAAAGAAGAATAAAAATGCATATAAATAAAAATACAATATCTAAACTAGCCTAAACACATTAACTCTTAGAATGGATGGGGCTCAGGACCAAAAGAAAAGCTAAGGTGCCAGAGCAGAATCATGGAATTCTAGACTGGAGGAACCAAAGCTCCCCTTTCACTATGGAGAAAATGGAGTTAGTGACTCAGTCAGTCACTTTGCTGTTGGGAGATGAAGCCAGATATTGGTCAAGGACCTCCTGACTCCATTTCTAACTCTCTGCCAAAGAGTCAGAGGACTGAATAACCTTAACAAATGCCTCAACAATATACCCCAGCCCTACTAATACTAAAAAATAAATAAATAAAATAATTTTAAGGAGTCATGTAAAAAAACAAAGTATAGATTTCCTTACACTGTGTAAATTTTTTCATTCAAAAATATATAGCTCACCTTCTATATTCCTACCAAGTATGTGCCAATAATGAAAAAATACATCTCTTGCCCTCTGCTCTTAAAAGTCTGCCCATGTATACAGCTGGGTTTATCTTTCAAGTCGGAAAGCAAAATTGTCCCCATGCCATGTGCTTCAGGAATTACTTTTACTATCTGGTTTTATTGTCTGTGGAGCTTATATAGCATAGTGGTTAGAGCATTTGTGTGGTAGTTAAGTTTGTGTGTCAACTTGGCTAGGCCTGGTTGAGTGGCTGGGCAACTGGATGTAGTATTCCCCATGATGAGACGAGTAATCAACTCCATGGTGGAATCTACTGTAAGCAGCTGAGTAGCTGCCTTTGGGTATATGGTCTGCTTCCTGTATATGAGAAACAGCTTTGGGAACAGTCTCTAGCTTATGGCACGCTTGAACCCTGCATGTAGCAGTGTTATTGTTCAACAACCTGCCATGCTCTGCCAACCTTGGGACTTTCAATGGACTTCAATTAATGGCCGGCTGTGTGGTTTGGTAACATCAGGGCTGTGCCTTTTACTTGTCAACCTTGGGTTTGTCAGTCTCAGTAGCCAGTAGCTGTCTGAGTGAAGAAAAGCCTCTAGCTGCATAGGCTGGGAGCAGGAGGCAGAGCTGAACCCCAAGGCTTTCACCCAGCCCCTAGAGCCTGGCACTTTGAACTTGGACTTAAAGTCTCCCAATTGTAAGAATAACCTCCTGTTTGTTCAAGCCATCCCATTTGTGGTATATTCTTGACAGAGCAGCACTAGGTAATCAGAACAATTGGACTGGTAACCAAAAGGTTGGCAGTTTTCCAGTCACTCTGAGAGAGAAAGATGAGGCAGTCTGCTTCTGGAAAGATTTACAGCCTTGGAAACGTTTGGGGCAGTTCCATTCTGTCCTAAAGGGTTGCTATGAGTCAGAATTGACTGGATAGCAGTGGGCTAGGTTTGGTTTATTGTCTGTAGAATTTACTGCATACATCAGGAAAAGGAGATACTCAAAAGGATCAACCTGATGTCTAGCACTTGATGGGATTTTTATGACTTGAGTGGGTACTGCAATAAACCATGGAGAAGCTGATTATGAGGCTGTAATCTATGATTGGAGTCATCAAGTGCTACAATTTCTAGTATCTGGGCAAAATTTCTACCTTGTTTGGGTAAGGGATATGGAATGCTGAAGTAATCCTCATAGAATTCTAGAAGAGTCACTGCAGCATCCAATGCATAATCAGCTTGATTGATCTTCTCTGGCACTGCATATACAGAAACCTGAAGAGAGAAACAAGAGAGGCATTTGAATACTACGGTGGCTTCCCTACACAACTATGAAAAGATTGACATTCATAGCCACAGACAGAGAGAGATGTTTGCCAATATCAAAGAATACATTTGGGAGTTCCATTTCCTGTAGAAATGTTTACTGTATTTGATCAATCATTCTTCTGAAAACAATCACAAATGCTGGATAACATATACAGAAAATATATTTTTAAATGTTTTCATGAGACAGCCAAAAAGGAAAAGGGTGTGACTTCAAGGTCAAAACAAATGACAGTTACTTGTTCTCTTACTTCATTCCCACAACCAGAAATCGCCAGCTCACACAGTCAGTGACATTCATTTCCAACCTTAGAAACCATTATAGAATCTATTCCAACTTCTAAATTTTAAATACGTGTTAGCTAAGTTCAGAGGGAACAGGCCAAAGATCAGAGAGCAGATTAGCAGTGGAGCAACCACAACGACCCAGGCCAAGTGATGTTTTTGTTATAAGAACAGCATTGTAAAAAAAGCCTCTGTGACAATAAGGTAACCACCAATCCCAGATTGGCTGAGACAGAGGGGGCTGCCTACAGGTGAGACATTTCAGTTTTAAAATCAAGACAGTCCTAGGCAAACCAGGACTACGTAGTCAACCTGTGTGGCAATCAGAGGTTCACCTTAACTCCACTCTTGGTCATCTTGCTGACAGACTTAAAATCGGAAATAATGAAAGCCACCAGGTAGGTGCTCATCTTCAAAGTGACATCAAACTGGTCTTCTATGAGTCCTTCAGCAATAGTCACAGATTTCACCTGAAATTAAAATAACTCAAATTACCAAATAATCCAGTTATCCAATATATTGAAAATATTTTATAAAGAGAAATTTCCTAACTACCAAACATAATATTGAAAGTACACGACATGATTTTAGATATTTAAAGTGACCAAGGGTGCAGCCATTTGGAAGTTTGCAAGTAGTGGCCATTTTGGATATTTAAAGTGACCTAGGGAACAACCATTTTGAATGTTTGTAAGAGGCAGCCATTTTGGATACTTAAAGTGACAGCATTCTCCTTCAGATTCCAGGGATCTAAGAATAGGCTCTACTTGCAGGGACATATAGGAGGCTGACAACAGGAAAAGAGACAGGTGGTGAGTGTATAAGTGCTGCCAACTAGCGAATAGAGGACCACAGTACCCTGCTTACTTAGATAACATCCAAAGAAAACAAAAATAGTGGGCAAATCACTCCAACATACAATCACCAATTAAATATAAACACAAAAACGTCACAATGTTTTGGAGACAACAGAGCATCACAGTCCACACAAAGAAGCAAGATAAAGCAGGAGAAAAAAGGGACCAGGATACAGACCCAGAACACATCCCTGAGGAAAAAGCATCATTGGAACTCCCTGATAAGGAGTGATAAGGAGTTCAAAAGAATTATATTTAGGTATCTTCAACAGACTGAGAGACAGATCAAGGAAAACACTGACAAAACTGAGAACACAAAAAGGAAACCCTGGAACAATTCTGGAAGAAAATATAAGAAAAAATGACGAAATAAATGAAAAATTTTAAATGATACAAAATCTACACACAGAAATCCAGAAGATTAATACTAAGTTTTCAGAAATAGGTAACATATTGAATGGGCAAAGGAGTAGAACTGAATCAATAAAACACAGAATTAATGAGATTGAAGGCAAATATCTCAATACTTCTTTGGAAAGGGGTCAAACAGAAAAAAGATCAAAACAAAATGAAGAAACCCTAAGGTTTATGTTGGATACCATCGAAAGGAATAACCTACATATAATTGGAATACCAGAACAGGAAGAGACAAAGAAAACCACAGAGAAAATTGTTGAAGATTTATTAGAAGAGAATTTCCCTGATATGATGAAAGATGAGTGCAGTGTAGTAAATTACTTAGTGTGGCTTTTCTACCCATAAGTCTTTGTAAACTCCAAGGTGGGATTTTCTATGAGCAACTGAGGAGCTCCTGATTGCTGAAGCTATCCACCTGGGTTATTTCTGTTGGGAGTGGCACAATACAATGTTCTGGGAGGTTCCC
>NW_006921680.1:2061224-2062417 GCF_000298275.1 Orycteropus afer afer | reverse complement strand
GGCTGGAGGGAGGCAGCATGTCTGGCCTTGCAGTAATAGGCCTTGGGTTACTGCTGGTAATTCTGTCTTCCTCTTGTGGGATTAGAGGAGGTCAGAACATGTGGCCTCCTTGCTGTTTTTGTAATGAGAATATATCCATTCAAGAAGTCCAGTGAATGCCAAACAGGATAGAACCCAAAAGAAAATCATGAAGACATATCATCATCAAACTCACCAAAACCAAAGAAAAAGAAAGAATCCTGAAAGCAGTATGGGAATAACAAAAAGTTACCTACAAGGAGCAACCAATAAGACTAAGTTTAGATTTCTCAGCAGAAACCTTGCAAGTGAGAAGACAATGTGATGGTATATATAAAACCCTGAAAGAAAGAAATTTACAACCAAGAATTAAATACCCAGCAAAACTGTCCCTCAAGTATGATGGTGAAATTAGGACATTTCCAGATAAGCAGAAATTAAGGGAATTTGTTAAAACCAGACCAATCTTACAAGAGATGCTAAATGAGAAGTCCTTTGGACAAAGAACCAACAACAGCAAACAACAACTGACCATTAACACACATGATGACATAACCCAGAAACAAACCCAGTTATGGAAGTATCCAAATTAAATAAGACTACAAGATTATAAACAGGGAACCAGAGACATCAATTGACAAATGAGGACAACTACAAACCAAAATGAGGGAAAAAGAATTGTGTAGTTATAGAACTTCTAAATGGTATAAGGAAGTCAAGACAACTACAAGATAGAACGAACTATTCTAAACCTGGGAATAAAATTATGTATCACAGGGTAACCTCAAAGAAAAATGATAAACCTTCACATCAAAATAAAAAGAGGACCAGCACAAATACTTAGCAAAAACTAAAATAATAGCAACAAAGGAAGTGATAACAGGATTCATAAACAAAATAGGCTCAGCAAAGAAAATTATATGGAACAAAGAAATCAGCACACCACGAAAAAGCACATAACAAAATTATAGCAACAAACTCATACTTGTCGATAATTACACTGAATGTCAATGGATTAAATATACCACTCAAGAGAGTTGCAGACTGGGTTTTTTCAGAATGGAATCTCATCTGTAATTACAACGTTAATTCCCTCTAGCATCTTAGTCCCTAAAAACTAGGTACAGCAGTTTGAATTGGGGATTTTGGTGCTCTGAACAGCTCACTGAGTCAGA
>NW_006921680.1:2056740-2060704 GCF_000298275.1 Orycteropus afer afer | reverse complement strand
TGCAGGGTCCAAGCATGCCAAAGGCTAGAGACCATTCCCAAGGCTTCTCCTTAAATACAGGAAGCAGACCACATTCCCAAAGGCAGCTACTCAGCTATTTGTGGTAGATCCTACCATGGAGCTGATTGCCAGTCTCATCATGGGCAGTAACTACCACCAGCTGCCCAGCCACTCAACCAGGTCCAGGCAAGCTGACACACAAACATAACTACCACAGAGGCCATCCAAGACCTCCCTGGGTTAAGGAAGAAGACACGCCACACCAACATATCAGCTATCACCCCAAGGATCTATCTTCAGCACCTGATTTTATCAGTAACTTGGCTAGGGGCAGGCAGGCATGTCCAAGGCCGCTGAAACCCAAGCAGAGATTCCATTGGTGCTACAAGAGGGCATGCTCAGGGATGTGCCCCCACAGCTGATCACTGAACAGGCTTGGGTCAGCTTTGTGGCATTGAGGGACCCACACTTGACTTTGTCAGTAATACTGGGTCCACTGGATCTGAGCAGGCACTGGCCTGACTCCAGCACCGCTGAAACCGAGCACCTCTTTGGCGCTTTGGGTGGGCAGACCCAGAGAGGAACTCCTGCAGCAGACTGAAGTGTGGGCCAGCGACACAGGTCTGCGGGCCCTAGTTAGAACTTCCACAATGGATCATGGAGCCAGGAAGTTGTCTTCGATCAGATTTGTGGTGCAGAGGGGCCTTGGGAGCAGGGTTTTAACATGTGTCTGAGCCTGGTGGAAAGTGACGATGCCCTTACAACTGGAGACTTTGCTGAACTTGAGCTGCGGGCCTGTGAATAACAGTACAGTGTCATCATTAGCAGCCCTCTCAAAGCCCTAGAAACTGACCCTAGCGATGGGGGGCTCTCCTTCTTCCTCTCTTCTGCTCTCACCTTCTCCGCCAATAACCTCACTCATCTAATAGAAGAAACCACATTCAGCCACCATAATACCTCCCAGTTAGAACTCTAAACCCTCTTTATGACAACAGAAACCCATATCCACACTCCATGCAGTGATTCCATCATCACAAAGAAAACTGTAGAGCAACACAGCATACCTGAATTAATAATTAAAAAAATAAAATACACCCACTCCACCTTTTCAAAATATTAAATCATAAAACCAAGACAAAACAAATCAATACATAACCAACAGTTAAAGACAACCTCAAAATGTCTAGGAAACAACAAATGTCTAGGTAACCTCAAATCAAACAAAAAAACAGGATAAGGCATTAGAAGCAAAACCACAAACAAAGGTCTCATTATACATCAGGACAAGGCATTAGGAGCAAAACCACAAACAAAGGTTTCATTACACATGGAAGAAGAGGAGGCAATAGAATTATCTGAGAAGGGATTTACAAGATATGTTTATAGAGCTTTACAAGAGCCTAAGGAAACTCCAAACAGAAGCAAGGAGAACACTACAGTTCCCTGGAAGAACCCAGGAAAATCATTCAAGAACAAAATAAAAGATTAACGCACAATCAGAGCTCATACAAAAACAGCAGTTAGAAATCCAGAAGATGAATACCAAAATTACAGAATTACACAATACAGTAGAAGCACAAAAGAGTAGGATAGAACTGGCTGAAGAACATATATCGCAACTAGAAGACAAATATCTGGACACCAGCCTGTATGAAGAAAAATCAGAACAAAGATTTAAGAGAAATGAAGAGAACATAAGAATTACATGGGATGACATGAAAAGGAACAACATAAGGGTCACTGGAATTCCAGAACAAGAAGGGGCAAGAAAAAACCACCAAGAAAATTGTGGAAGACCTGCTAACAGAAAACTTCCCCTGTATCATGAAGGAAGAAAAGATGTTTGTCCAAGAGGCTCAAAGAACCCCACACAAAATAGATCCTAAGAGAAAAACACTGAGGCATATTATAATCAGATGCTCCAAAACCAGACAAAGAAAAAATTTTGAGAGTTTCCCGGGACAAAAAAAAAATTATTACTTATAATAATCAAACAGTTAGGCTGAGCTCTGATTACTCATCAGAAACCATGCATTCAAGAAGGCAATGGGAGGGCATACATAAAACACTGAAGGAAAAGAACTTCCAACCAAGAATCCTATATCCAGTCAAATTATCCATCAAATATAAGGACAAAAATCAAGGCATTCCCAGACAAACAGAAATTAAGGGATTTTGTGAAAACCAGACCAACCCTACAAGAAATGCTTAAAGAAGTTCGTCCAATAGAGAACCCACAACAGAAATCAACAAAATCAGGATACATGGCATCAACACGAAAACCAAATCAGAAATAGAAACTCAAAATAAGACCATAAAACACTGCACACTAAAAACCAAGGAAGTTAATCACCACACAACAGCAACTAATCTATTCGAGGAAATAAAACTTCTAGGTACAAACTTCCAAATGGAGAGGAAAACAGGACAATGTCTTCACAGAACGTACCATTCTACAAATGTAAAGACAAGAATTTACTCCAATGTAACTACAGAGAAAATGAACAATCCCCCTAAGCAAATCCACAAGGAAGGAAAACATATGGGTTTAATAAGCACAAAACCAACAATAAAGAAGAAAAAATAGGATGCAACAACTGAACTCAGCACAGAAAAGTATATGGACCAAGGAGACAACAACATGACAAAAAAAACAAAATAGAATGACAGCAATCAATTCATACCTATCACTAATTACACTCAATGTGAATGGACTAAATGCACCTATCAACAGAAAGAGAGTGGCAGACTGGATAAGAAAAGAAGACCCATCGATATGCTGCCTACAAGAGATCCACCTTAGACACAAAGATAAAAACAAATTGAGTTAAGGGATGGAAAAGAATATACCAAGCCAATGGTAACCAAAAAAGAGCAGAAGTGGCAATATTAATTTCTGATAAAATAGACATTAAGGCGAAAAACATCATAAGAGATAGAGAAGGACATTATATGATGCTGAAAGTGTCAAATGACAAAGAAGATGTTACGATAATAAATATTTAGGAACCCTATCAAAGCTCCAAATTACATGAAGCAAATATTAACTGAATTAAAAGGGACAAAAGACAACTCTACAACTGTAGTAGGAGACTTTAACACACCATTTTCAAAGAGGGACAGGTCAACTAGAAAAAAACGCAACAAAGATACAGAAGAACTCAATAATGCAATCAACCAACTTGACCTCATAGATATATACAGAGCATTTCACTCAACAAAAGCACAATTCACATTCTTCTCCAGTGCACATGGATCCTTCTCCAGAATAAACCATATGTTAGGACATAAAACAAGCCTCAATAAATTCAAAAGCACTGAAATACTACAAAGCATCTTCTTAGATCACAATGCTATAAAATTAGAAATTAATAATAGGAAGATCAAGAAAAAACATCAAACATATGGAAGCTGAACAATTCACAATTCACTGCTCAAAAACTACTGGGTAATAGAACAAATAAAATCTGAAATAAAAAATGTCCTAGAAACAAATGAGAATGAAGATACATCAGACCAAAACCTATGGGACACAGCGAAAGCAGTACTTAGAGGACAGTTCATAGCAATAAATGCATACATCAAAAAAGAGGAAAAAAACAAAATCAACACTTTAACTCACCAACTCCAAAAACTAGAAATAGAACAACAAAAGAATCCTACCATATCTAGAAGTAAGGAAATAATAAAGATCAGAGTGGAAATAAATGAAACAAAATAAAAAAGAAAATCAACAAAACAAAAAGCTGGTTCTTTGAAACAATTAATAAAATTGATAAACCATAGGCAGATCTAACAATAGAAAAGAAAGAGAAGATCCAAATCACAAGAATTGTAAATGAAAAAGGTGCCATCACAACAGAACCAACTGAAATAAAAAAGATACTGACAGAATAATATGAAAAACTGTACTCCAACAGATTTGAGAACCTAGAAGAGATGGACAAGTTTCTAGGATCACAAG
>NW_006921680.1:2051206-2055800 GCF_000298275.1 Orycteropus afer afer | reverse complement strand
CAATGGAACAGAATCGAAAGTCCAGATATAGACCCATCCATTTATGGACAACTGATCTTTGACACAGGTCCAAAACCCATTAAATGGGGAAGAAACAGCCTCTTTAACAAATGGTGCTGGCAAAACTGGATATCCACTTGCAGAAAAATAAAACAACAACCATACGTCACCCCATACACAAACACATACTCAAGCTGGATCAAAGACTTAAATGTAAAACCCAAAACTATAAAATTCATTAAAGATAAAATTGGGGCAAATTTTGGGGCCCTAATTTATGGCATAAATAGACTATGAAGCATAACCCAGAATGTGCAGGAGGTAGAAGAGAAGCTAGATGACTGGGACCTTTTAAAAATTAAATTCTTATGTGCATCGAAAGACTTTGTCAAAAGGGTAAAAAGAGAACATACAGATTGAGAGAAAATATTTGCCTGTGACATATCTGATAAAGGACTTATCTCCAAAATCTATAGAAAACTTCAACACATCAACACCAAGAAGACAAATAACCCAAATCACAAATGGGCAAAAGACTTGAACAGACACTTCACCAAAGAAGATATACAGGCAACCAGCAAACACATGAGAAATTGCTCACAATCATTAATCATTAGAGAAATGCAAATCAAAACAATGATGAGATATCATCTCACCCGAGCAATAATAGCAAAGTTCAACAGGTCAGAAAATAACAAATGCTGGCAAGGTTGAGGAGTGACTGGAACTGTACAACCATTGTGGCATATGGTATGGCATTTCCTTAAAAAACTGAAAATAGAAGTACTATTTGACCCAGCAATTCCATTACTAGGAATATATCCTAAAGAGGTGAGAGAGAGTGCACAAACAGACATATGTATACCTATGTTCATTGCAGCACAATTCACTATAGCAGAGAGATGCAAACAACCTAAATGCCCATCATCGGATGAGTGGATAACCAAATTGTGGTACGTGCATACAACAGAATACTATGCTACCTTAAAGAACAATGATTGATACATGAATGATCTTACAACGTGGATGAAACAGGAGGACATTATGCTGAGTGAAATAAGTCAATCACAGAAAAACAAGTACTTTATGGGTCCATTACTGTAAAAAGACAAAGAATGGTTTGTTTGGGAAAGGGAACTCACTTTGTAGGTTACTGGGATGGGGAGGGAAGAGCAGGATTGATTTCAGGCTAGTTGGGGCCTACATGCTGACGTGGGTAAGGGGAGGGATATATGGAAAGGGTTTGTGACCACCATGATAACATTAGGAAATGGGAGGACACTGAATTGTGCACATAAGAGACAGACAACAGATGCTAATACCAACCAATGTGTCCACAATACTGCATTACCATTAACACCAAACACCAGGCTACAAATAAACACATAAACACCTGAGAGGATCAGATGGGGGTCAGTGAACAGGAATATACTCCAGACCAAGGATAGATTCAGCTGAGGCTAACCTTGCACAGGTACCAGTAATACAAAAAACCTGCAATCCTTACAGAAACAATAGAAGACAGACACAGAGTAATCCCTCACAGACACCCAGACACTATGGGAGAGAGATCCAATAGCTCTACCATCTCAGGACCATAGTACTGGGGGACACCAGACTCAACTGGCACAACAAAACACATAAAAGCCTTGTTCCTCATCCTACACTGCTGAGCAGTGACTAGGGTTTTAAAAGCTTTCAAGCGGCCACCTAAGATGCAGTTAATAATCTCCTAGCATCTGAAGCGAAGAATGCAAAAAAAAAAGAGCATTTGGAAGTAATCAGCCCTAGGACACAATGGCCCTTGAGACAAAAAGAACTAGATGGTGCCCAGCTATCAATGCCAACTACTCAGGAAAGGATCATATCTGGAGATCCTGGATAGAGTGGGAAGAAAAACGTGGAACAAAATCCAAAAACTCAATAATGACCAGAATTACTGGTCAGATAGAGTCTGATGAGACCCCCAATATTATGGCCCTGGAATACATTCTGCGCCTAGAATAAAACTCACTCCCAGGGGCTAGCTCTCAGCCCAATAGTTAACAAGATGTAGATGCAGACCACTAAACCCAGGATGATGCACCCACATACTCTATGGTAATACATGCCTTAGAGCAATAGACCACAGGGCACCAGAGGACCAATATTCAATTTGATGAAATGCAGGACAAACAAGATTGCATCAATATGAGGGGCACAGGGAGAGGGTTACTGGGTAGGGAGGGGAGGAGACTAAGTTAGGGTTGGACCAGGTAATGGGGAGTGACACTAAATGTACACATAACATTGAATGTAAAACAGGCTCTTAAAATAAAAAAAAATTAAAATTAAAAAAAAGAGAGAGTTGCAGACTGACTAAGAAAACATAACCCATCAATATTCTGCCTACAAGAGACACATCTTAAAGAGAAAGACGAAAATAGACTAAAAATCAAAGGTTGGAAAAAGATATATCAAGCAAATGGCAACCATAAAAGAGCCAAAAACAACAAAAAACTAAACTCACTGCCATTGAGTTGGTCCTGACTCACAGTGACCACTCCTTAGGTTTCCGAGGCAGCATCTCTATAGAAGTAGATTGCCCAATCTTCCTTCTGAAGAGTGCTGGAGTGGCAATATTAATTTCTGATAAAATTGACTTTAAGACAAAAATCACCATAAGGGACAAGGAAGGACAATATATAATAATTAAAGGATTGGATGAACAAGAGAACACAACAGTAATAAGTATCTATGCACCAATACATAAACCAGACTCTAACAGAACTGAAAAGACAAACAGATGACTCTACAGTCACAGTTGTTGTTGTTGTTGTTGTTGTTATGTGCCGTTGAGTCGGTAGGAAGAGGATATAACATAGTAAGTATCTATGCACCCAAAGAAAGAGCTCCAAAATACATAAATCAGACTCTAACAGAAATGAAAAGACAAATAGATGACTCTACAGTCATAGCAGGAGACTTTAATAAATCACTTTCAATAACAGATAGAACTGGAAAGAAACTCAATAAAGACACAGAAGAACTAAACAATACAATTCACCACCAACTTGACCTTATAGATATCTACAAAGCACTTCACCCAACAACAGCAGAATATACATTCTTTTCCAGCGCATACAGAACATTCTAAAGGATGCATCATGTTATGCCAGCAAGCCTCAATAAATTTACAAACATTGAAATACTGCAAAGAATCTTCTCAGATAAAAATGTTATCAAATTAGAAATCAAAAATAGGCAGATTAATGGAAAAAGATCAAACACAAGGAAACTGAACAACACCCTCCTTGAAAATAACTTGGTAATGGAAGAAATAAAAAATGAAATTAAAAAATTCCTTGAATCAAATAAGAATGAAAACACAACATACCAAAATCTTTGGGACACAGCAAAAGCAGTGATCAGAGGCCAATTTATAGCAATAAATGCACATATCCAAAAAGAAGAAAGAGCCAAAATCAACACTTTAAACCAACATCTCCAACAATTAGAAAAAGAACAGCAAGAAAAACCTACAGTCACCCGAAGAAAAGAAATAATAAATATTTGAGCAGAAATAAATGAAACAGAAAATAGAAAGACAATAGAAAAAATCAACAAGACTAAAAATCAGTTTTTTGAAAATTAATTGAATTGACAAACCACTGGAAATTTAACCAAGGAAAAGAGGGAAAGAATACAAATAACATGAATAAGAAATGAACTGGGCAACTCCACAACAGAACCAACAGAAATTAAAAGGATAATATCAGGATATGATGAAGAATTGTATACTCCAACAAATTCAAAAATCTAGAAGAAATGGACAGATTTCTAGAAACATATTACTTAACTAAACTAACAGAGGCTGAGGTGGAAATTTTAAACAGACTCATAACCAAAGAAGAAATTGAACAGGTCATAAAAAAATTACCAACAAAAAAAAGCCCTGGCCCAGATAGTTTCACTGAATAATTCTAACAAATGATCAGAGAACTGACACCAATCCTACTCAAACTATTCCATAACATAGAGAAGGATGGAATCCTCCCAAATTCATTTTATGAAACAAGCAAAACCTTGATACAAAAACTAGGCAAAGCTATCACTAAAAAGGAAAACTACAGACCAATATCCCTCATGAATATAGATGTAAAAATCTTGAACAAAATCCTACTCAACAGACTCCAACAACATATCAAAAAATTAATTCATTATGACCAAGTGGGGTTCATACCAGATATGCAAGGATGGTTCAACATTAGAAAAACAATCAATGTCATCCATCACATAAATAGAACAAAGGAAAAGAACCACATGATCATATCAATAAATGCAGAAAAGGCATTTGATAAAATCCAACACCCATTCCTGATTAAAAAAAAAAAAAACACTCAGCAAAATAGAAATACAAGGGACATTTCTCAACATAATAAAGGGCATATATGCAAAAACAACAGCCAACATGATTCACATTGGAGAAAGACTGAAACCATTCCCCTTGTGCAGAGGAACCAAACACCACTTCTATTCAACCTTGTATTGGAAGTCCTAGCCAGGGCAATGGGAGCTCTGGTAGCATAGTGCCTAAGGCACTTGACTGCTAACC
>NW_006921680.1:2045247-2050691 GCF_000298275.1 Orycteropus afer afer | reverse complement strand
CAGCCACTCCTCGGAAGGAAGGTTGGGCAATCCTACTTCCGTAGTGACACTGCCTCGAAAACCCAAGGAGGGGTCGCTATGAGTCAGGGCTGACTCGATGGCAAATAACAACAACAACAACCCCTCTGTGGGTTTCCAAGGCAGTATCTCTACCAAAGTAGATTGCCCAATCTTCCTCCTGAGGAGTGGCTGGTGAGTTTGAACTGCCAGCCTTCTGGTTAGCAGTCAAATGCCTTAGGCACTACAGTACAACAAATGGCTACCAAAGAAATAAAATACTAAGGAATAAATCTCACTAGGGAACCAAAGACCTGTACAAGAGAACTACAAATCCCTACTCCAAGAAACCATAAGAGATCTACATAAATGGAGGAACATAAATGCTCATTGATAGGAAGATTGAGCGTTGTAAAAATGTCAATACTACCCAAAGCAATCTATACATTCAATGCAATTCCAATCCAGATCCCATCAACATTCTTTAAGGATATGGAAAAACCAATCACTAATTTTATATGGAAAGGAAAGAGACCTCGGATAAGCAAAGCACCATTGAAGAAGAACAAAGTAGGAGGTTTCACACTCCCAGATCTCAAAACCACAGTAATCAAAACTGCCTGGTATTGGTATAATGACAGACACATAGACCAATGGAATAGAATTGAGAACCCAGAAATAGATCCATCAAACTGTGCCAGCTGATCTTTGACAAAGTGCTGAAATCTATTACATAGGGAAGAGATGGGTCTCTTTAGCAAATGGTGCTGGCAAAACTGGATATCCATTTGCAAAAAATGAAACAAGATCCATACCTCACACCATACACAAAAATTAACTCTAGATGGGTCAAAGACTGAAATATGAAACGTAAAACTATAAAGTTCCTCGGGAAAATTTAGGGGCCCTAATTTATGGCATAAATAGACTATCAAGCATAACCCAAAATGTACAAACAGCTGAAGATAAACTAAATGAATGGGACCTTTTAGAAATTAAGTTTTTACGTGTTTCAAAAGACTTCTCCAAAAAAGTAAAAAGAGAACCTACAGATTGGGAAAAAATATTTGGCAATGACATATCTGACAAGCCACTTATCTCTAATATTTATAGAAAACTCCAGCATCTCAACAACAAAAAGGTTAACAATCCAATTAAAAAATGTGCAGAAGACATGAATAAATACTTTACCAAAGAGAATATTCAGCCAGCCAGCAAATACATGAAGTAACGTTCACGATCATTACCCATTGGACAGATGCAAATCAAAACAACAATGAGATATCATTTTGCCTCAGCACCAGCAGCAAAGTTCAGCAAGACAGAAAATAACAAATGCTGGCAAGGATGCGGAGAGATTGAGACTCTCATACACTGCTGGTGAGACTGTAAAATAGTACAACCACTGTGGAAAACACTATGGCGATTCCTTAAAAAGCTGGAATTAGAAATACCATTTGACCCAGCCAGTAATTCAGTATACTAATAATTCCATTACTAGGTATATATCCTAAAGAAGTGAGAGCAAGGAGAAGAACAGACACATGCACACCCATGTTCATCACAGCACTATTTACAATAGCCAAAAGATAGAAACAACTTAGGTGCCCATCAACAGAAGAATGGACAACTGAACTGTGGCACATACACACAATGGAATACTATGCCACACTACAGAATAATGTAGAATCTGCAAAACACTGCAGAATGTGGATGAACATGGAGGACATTATGCTGAGTGAAATAAGTCAATCACAGAAGGACAAGTATAGTATTAGTTGATTATTGTAAGAAGTCAAAGGAAGGTTTATATACAGAAGGAAACTTTCTTTGTTGGTTACCAGGGGTGGGAGGGGAGAGGAGGGAACACTGCAAAAAAAAAAAAAAAAAATGCATTGACCCATGTCACTTTGGTTTTGTGTATTTCACTGTACATAAACTGTATTTCAATGAAATGCATTTTAAAAAAAAAGTATATGGCATGATATTTATATCATCATTTAGAATTTTCTCTTTCTCATATCTTAGATTGATACTAATATCAAATTATTCTTAATTTTTTTTTTTAGATATAATTCACACACCATAAAATTCACCATTTTTAGTGTACAAACAGTGGCTTTTAGTATAACAGTCATCACTACTCAATTATTTTTAAATATTCCAGATGATTCTAAATGGACTCCAATTTGATATATGTAGATCAAAAAGAAAGAACAACTGAGCTTGGATTTACCAAGATGTATGTCCAGAGACAGATGCAGCTCTGAGAGTTATCTGCAAATGCAAATCAAGTTTGTACTCTAAACTAGGGTAAAACATCACCCTGAAGAACCTAAAAAGAGCTTTTGTTTTCCTGAAAAATTAAAAGAAATGCATGCCTGTGCCTGACCCTGCAACCCACACACTGCCATCAAATTGATTCCAATTCATAGCAACCATTTATGACAAAGGAGCTCTGGTGGTGTAGTGCCTAAGGCATTTGACTGCTAACCAGAAGGTTAGCAGTTCAAACTCACCAGCCACTCCTCGGAAGGAAGGTTGGGCAATCTACTTCAGTAGTGATACCGCCTCGGAAATCTAAAGAGGGGTTGCTATGAGTCGGATCCGACTTGACGTCAGTGTGTTGCATTTTGTTTTGTTATTTAGGACAGACTAGAACTGCCCCTTAGAGCTCTGGTAGCATAGTGCCTAAAGCACTTGACTACTAACCAGAAGGCTGGTGGTTCAAACCCACCAGCCACTCCTTGGAAGGAAGATGGGGCAATCTACTTCTGTAGTGATACTGCCTCGGAAACCCAAGGAGGGGTCACTATGAGTCGAGTCTGACTCGACGGCACATAACAACAACAACAACAACTGCCCCATTGGGTTGCGAAGGCTGTAAATCTTTCTAGAAGCAGAATGCCTCATCTTTCTCCCATGGAGCCACTGGTGAGTTCAAACCTCCACTCCTTTGGTTATCAGCTGAATGTTTTAACAGTCATACCACCAAAGCTTCTAGACCTGTAAAGTCTCTTCCAAACTCTGATTTGCTTCACTGTAATCAGTTTTTAGTGCAATCAGGAAGCAGTCTTCAAGGGTGAGGTGGGGGTGATAGAGGTACAGCCTAGGAAGTCTGTTTTCAAAGGAGAAAATCTAGTACTTTAGCACATAGATAAAGGTAAGGGGGGACCATGGAGTAAAAACAAGGCGGACAGGCATTTTTCCTGTAATCTCATTCCCACTTCTATTTCTATGCCTCCTATGCCTTTCTGCCTCTTCTTAATACTCACCAGCTATGATACATTTTTGTCACTCACTGGTCATTCAAACTCTGATAACCGACCTATCTTTCTTCCTGAAGGACCCCTGATTACCTTTTTTTTAAAAAATGCCTTCTACCCTTCCCCAGGAATTCCTGGGTGGTGCAAAGGATTAAATGCTTGACTACTAGCCAATATGTTAGTAGTTTGAATCTACCCAGAAGCATCTCAGAAAACAGGTCTTAAGAGCTGCTTCCAAAAGTTCATAGCCTTGAAAATCCTATGGAGCAGTTCTACTCTACACACGTGGGGTCACCATGAGTCAGAATCCACTGATGGCAACTAAAACAACATTAGCAACAACTCACTCTCAACTAAAATTTCCATCCCTGAAGTTGTGCTGAGGTCAGCTAATTATTAGGAAAGTAATTTTTAATTTCAATATGAGTAATTCCTGCCCATCACCCAAACACTGAAAGAGTTCTGGTGGTGCAGTGGTTAAAGCATTTGGCTGCTAAGCAAAAGGTCAGTTGTTTGAACCCACCAGCTGCTCTGTGGGAGAGAGATGAGGCAGTCTGATTCCATAATGATTGACAGCCTTGGAAACCCTACCGGACAGTTCTACTTTGTCCTACAGCATTGCTATGAGTTGGAATCAATGCAATGACAGTGGGTTAGTGGGCGCAAATACTTCAGTGTTCTTATGGTATATTTGCTTTTCCAGCCTCCAAAAAGAATCTTCCAGACCCCATACTCCTTCCCCTCTACAGCCTGAGGTGAGGCAAATCCTCTTAGATTTCTGCCAGTGGAAAGGTTTTCCTGTCCAAGGGGCAAGATGGCATTAGCGGCTTTTCTACCCTCTAGAAGAGAGCTCTGGTAGCATAGTGGCTAAGACACTTGCCTGCTAACCAGACGGCTGGCGGTTCAAACCCACCAGCCACTCCTTGGAAGGAAGGTTGGGCAATCCTACTTCCGTAGTGATATTGCCTCAGAAACCCAAGGAGGGGTCGCTATGAGTCAGGTTTGACTCGACGGCACATAACAACACAACAACAACAGAAGTGACCAGTCCTGGATATTCATGGATTTAGACTCTAGCATCCTGGTGGAGCCTCAGAGGTATCTGTCTGGCCTTCTCTCTGCAAGTCTTCAAATTTCTCCACTAATCCTATTTAGTCTTTTAATCTTGCCCATCTCTACCCCATCCCTAGTCCCTTATTCTTCTAGTATAAGAATAGTATTATTCTTCTAGAACTGGGATTCTCTAAATAGAAAACTTGATCCTGTCCCAGGGAATAGTACATAACATAAGAGGAGGGATTGCAATTTGAAAAAGCATATTCTGTGGCCCAAATTTCTATCAAGGTTTGGGGTGATGAAAGATTTTAGAAACAAATAGTGGTGATGGTTGTACAACACTGGGAATGTGATCAATGCTATTGGATTATACACTTGAAAATGGTTAAAATGGCAAGGTTTATGTTGTGTATATTTTACCACAATAAAATAAATTTATATTAGGCAAATGGCACAATTGTTTCTTGTTTTTTCATATGCAGACTATGGTGACAAAAAACAAAACCTCTTAGCAGGTAGGGATTTGTAGAGTACTTTGCAGAGTACTTTGCATAGGGGACAGCCCTCCAGTAGGGCCTGTCAGATCTCATTTGAGGAAAGAATCATGAAGGCACTCCATGGGGAGCTCAGGTCATTAAAGATTTTGAAGTGCTTTAATAGAGGTTGGTCTGTAGCTCTTAGTGAAAAGACAGCTGTTTCCCTGGTTGGCATAAGGATAACTCTAGACACCTTTCAAGGCTCTGGACAAAGCCTATTCCAAGCTCAGTCTCATCCACAATTAGCTTCTCTAAAACAAACACATGTTTGCAGGAAGTGGTGTACAACTGTAGAATGACAGCCAGCTGATGACTTTTGCTAGCTTCCAGAATCATAGACTAACTGAGTGTTCAGTCTCCAGTGCTTTTCATTTGGCACAGTCATCTCCTTGCCATTTTCAAAAGTCAGAGAGAACACTGTCCACATCTGCTCTGAAATCAGAGAATAAAGGTTTCTCTTAGGAGAACTAAACCTTACATCACTACTTACCTGCAGCACCATAATACTTCAAAAAGATTACTTTTCTTCTCTTTTTCTGTTTGTCCAATTGTAAGTTGTACAGTTAACACTGTTGTTGTTGTTGTTGTT
>NW_006921680.1:2017680-2045082 GCF_000298275.1 Orycteropus afer afer | reverse complement strand
GTATGTATAAATTATAGAAAATAACTCTATATTAGAAATATGGCCTTATTAGACAAAGGAGTCTCTTTCATATCCTTTTAAATGATCACATGAGAAAATGACGGTGAAAGTGCTTTGTGGAATACTAGATAAATATGAAAAGAAAAAAAAAAAAAAACTCACTGCCATTGAGTCAAACCCCACTCATAGCAACCCGTCCCTGGGTTTCTGAGATGGTATCTCTATGGAAGTAGATTGCCCAGTCTTCCTTCCTAGGACTGGCTGGTGGGTTTGAACCACCAGCGCTCTGCTTAGCAGTCAACTGCCTTAGGCACTAGCCACCAGAGCTCCTACATAAACATAGAGCACTATCATTTAAACCTGACCTGTATTCCTGAGTTTCCTTTTTATCAGCACTGATAACCCAGAATGCTACTCTTAATGATACTCTGTCTATTTTCCTCTGAGTCTTGCCATTTTGGGGGATGGGAGGGGAAAATTCTTTCTTTGACTTAAAATAAATTGTGGGTTGAAGTAAAAGTATAGGTTGGAAATGAAAAGAAAGGTTAGCAACTATATGTCAGGTAGTAAATCAATCAAAACAGGAGGCCCCAGTGTGAACTGTCACTGGGGTAATGCAAATCACAGCAATCCAACAATTGTTTTAGGAATAGTAATACAGGACTTCAGACTTACTAAAGGCATATTGGAGATGGCAAGGTGTCTCGGCTCCCTTCTGATCTTGATTGAGAAACTTGCTTTTAGGGCAGGTTCATCAAAGCAAGGAAAGGCCAATCGAGCTGCAGTAGGTTCAAGCTGTGTTGATGCAAGTATCCTAAAATAGTGACCAATGAAATAAAAATACACTATGAAACAGCAGGGACTCTAATAGTTATTTGTTTTACTTTAAATTCCTAAAGGTACCGTAAGGTTGATAGATTTCACTACTAAAAATTACATGTTTTATATGGCAAATGTTATTATAAACCAAGTAAAAAAGACAAATAAGAAACTGAAAAAATATCAACTGAAGTATATTTGACAAAGGGATTAGTAACCTTAATAGATAATGTGCTCTTAAAAATTAGTAAGAAAAAAACCAACCAGTGTAATAGGGGGTAAAGATCATAATCAGGCAATTCACGAAATAAGAAACTCTAAAGAGTGAACAGAGATCTTAAAAGCTGTACAACTTCCTTAATAATCAAAGTAATGTAAATTAAGAAGAAATATAATTTATTGGCCTTTTATCTCTGAAAAGATTGCCAATACACACTATTGGTTAAAAAAAAAAAAAAAAAAATCATTGCTGTTGAGTCATTTCTAACTTTTAGAAATCTACAGGACAGAGTAGAACTGTCCCATAGGGTTTCCCAGGCTGCAAATCTTTAAAGAAGCAGACTGTCACATTTTTTTCCCATGGAGTAGCTGGGGAGTTTGAACCATCAATATTTCAGTAAACAGCCAAACTCTTTAACTACTGCACTACCAGCTCCTTCAGTATTTGTTAGGGGTGAGGGAATGTGGCAAATTAGTAGACACTTTGACTCAGCGATTTTACTTCTAAGTATCTATTATTAAAATAATAATAATAATAATAAATTATCCAAAGGTACAATTGCAAAGATGTTCATCAAAGTGCTGTGGCTGATACCAAGAAGCTGAAAATAGCCTAATTTCCATCCATAAGAGAGCAGTTAAATGAATCAATGTGCAAACATGTAACAGATAACAAAAAAGCATTAAAATGTTGATGCATATTGATACTCATCAACGCAAAATATCTCCCTAATATATTAAATGAAAAACTCCTGTAAATCAGAAAATCTAACATAATTTCATTTACGTTAATGTGTATCCATATCCAGAGAAAAGTCTGGAAGGATGTTTCCGTAAAACAGAAGGAGGGCTTACTTCTGGGATATAGTTGGAATACATTTTACTTTTTTTTCCCCCTTTCTTTTTGGTTGTTGTTGTTGTTGTTATGTGCCGTCGAGTCGGCCCCGACTCATAGCGACCCCTCCTTGGGTTTCCGAGGCAGTATCACTACGGAAGTAGGATTGCCCAACCTTCCTTCCGAGGAGTGGCTGGTGGGTTTGAACCGCCAGCCTTCTGATTAGCAGTCAAGTGCCTTAGGCACTATGCTACCAGAGAGACAATAATATAAGATCAGAAAATAAATTAGTATAATCTACAAACAAATAAAATTTAATTTTAAAATTCACCATAAAATCTCCCAAAACGAGTCACCTACTTAAGAACAGAAAGAAAACAAGGTAGGTAGGGATCCTTAAAAAAGCTTTAGTAGAGGAGAAAAAAAAAAGAAAAGAAAAAAACCTGTTCTAAAAGGTCAAGAGAATTTTTAAAAAATTATATATCAGAAATACAACTAAATAAACAAGCAAGTACTTACTCTGATAGAGCTGGGAGAAGGAAAATTGGTGAAAAGAAGACAACAAGAATAAAAAAGGAAAAGGAAAAGTACTGGCTATTTTTACTTTGAGATATATATATATATATAAAAGAATTACCTCACGTCTCCTTCTTTGGTTCTGTAGGTGCTTTTATAAAAGCCATGGAAACTCTCAGAAAGGTTACCAGCATAGTCAATGACAACTGTGTATGGGACCCCCACAAGGAGAGGTTCAGGAGCCAGCAGTGCAATTTGCTCGTGAGGTAGGTATTCCAGGACCATCAGAGGATCTTCAGACTGCCTCTCTCCAGCCCGTTTCCTGAGGATCGCCTTGGATATCTGCAGGTGGTGACTATGCAGAATAATGGTACTGGTAGGCTGACTGGCTGTGATTTCTACCGCTGTGGTTCCCCAGAAAGTCAGAGTAGTGAGGTTTGCATGAATCATGAGATCATAATGAACTGGGATGACATCCTCAGGAAGTCGCATTTTATTCCAAGGAAATGGTGCCCCATTACTAGCTTTGGGAGCTGTAGTATCACTACTCTGGCACCATGAAGGAGTTGGCACAATTAAGAGAGTCACCAGCAAGGAAAGCAGAAATGACAACATTGTAAGTGGCCACTGGAGGGACAGAGGCACCATCTTCTTGCTCGAAATACCTAATGGAACAAATGTTTAAAAGTGAAATAATAATAAGAAGAAGAGTTATTAAAATCTTATAGAAACACATTGTTCTGACAGAGACTATGGTCACTAGTCACCCTTCAAGCCTGGAACTGAACTGACCCCATGGCTCAACTTTCAGTCAAACAATAGACAAGCCTATAAGGGGAACAATAACAGTAGGGAGGTGAGCACTCCTTAGCACAATCAACCATTCAGAAGGGCAATATTTGCCCAGGGATAAAGCTCAGAAGGCAGGAAGGGGAAGGAAAGCAGGACAAATTGAAATGGTAAACACAGGATGAAGCGGGGAAGAGAGCCGTTACATCATGGGGATTGCCATCAATATCACAAAACAAAACGTTTATGAGCTGTTGAATGGAAAACCAATTTCCCATGTACATTTTCACCAAAATACAATAAAAAGTAAAAAATAAAGTTATCAAAACAGCTTAATTTCAAAATTTATCCATCCAAAATTAATATATAAATTCCACTTATACTAGGTCTTTTCCTGAAAGCAAAATTACCTTCCCTACATTATCGATTCGGGAGCTCTGGTGGCATAGTGCATAAGACATTTGACTGCTAACCTGAAGGCTGGTGGTTCAAACCCACCAGCCACTCCTCGGAAGGAAGGTTGGGCAATGTACTTCCGTAGTGATACCACCTCAGAAACCTAAGGAGGGGTCGCTATGAGATATTATCAATTCATAGAAGAAAGAAGTTTATGGTTAGCAACACTAGTTTTTTGTTCTTATTGTTAGCTGCTGATTAGTAGGCTCCTGACTCAGGGTGATCCTATAAACAACAGAATGAAATGCTACCCTTTCTTCATCCCCATGATTCATTACAGATCACTCAATTGTGATCCAGAGGGCTGATTCTGAGAAGTAGATCACCAGGCCCTTTTTCCTAGTCTATATTAGTACGGAAGTTCCATTGAAATCTGCTCAGCATCTTAGTGATATAGGCAAAAGGTGGCAGGACCCAAAGAGTTAACTAAAAAGCTGCATGCCTAAATGCTGTAGCTAAAGGCCAAACCATATCCTGGAACACAAGGTACAGAAATAACCAACAACCCACCCAATTCTGTGCTTTACCTCCTTGTAAGATGCTTGGCAGGCAAACCCTTGATTTAGCTTGCCAAGCATGTGTACATCACCACGAGCAGTACTGAGGCAAAGGTACGGCCAGAATTTGAACCGATGCCCCAAGAAACAGTGCATGTGCAACATCCCATAGTTACTCATGGCAAGTATCCCAGCAACCTCTGCAATTCCAGCACACGCACCTAATTTCCACAGTGCCACCCCTTTCTAGGAATATACCACCACTTCTCAGAAAATCCCCACTGTGGTAGTTCAGTTTGTGTGTCAACTTGACTGGGCCTGGTTGAATGGCTGGGCAGCTGGATGTTGTTGTTGTTGTTATGTGCCATCGAATCAGACCCGACTCATAGCAACCCCTCCTTAGGTTTCTGAGACAGTATCACTACAGAAGTAGATCGTCCAACCTTACTTCTGAGGAGCGGCCGGTGGATTTGAACCACCAGCCTTCTGGTTAGCAGTCAAGTGCCTTAAGCACTATGCTACCTGAGCTGGATGTAGTATTCCCCATGATGAGACTGGTAATCAACTCCATGGTGGAATCTACTGGGAACAGCTGAGTAGCTGCCTTAGGGAATGTGGTCTGTTTCCTGTATACAAGCAGACGCCTTGGGAAATGGCCTCCAGCACATGGCACACTTGGACCCTGCATGTAGCCGTGTCATTCAGCAGCCTGCCATGCTCTGCCGACTTGGGGACTTACAATGGACTTGAATTAATGGCCTCCTGTGTGGTTTGGGAACGTTGGGACTATGCCTTTTTACTTGTCAACCTTGGGCTTGGCAGCCTCAGCAGCCAGCAGCTGTCTGAAGAAAAGCCTCTAGCTTCAGTAGGCTGGGAGCTGGAGGCAGAGCTGAAGCCAAAGGCTCAGGAGCTTTCACCCAGCCCCTAGAGCTTGGCACTTTGAACTTGGACTTAAAGCCTCCAATTTGTAAGAATAAACTCCAGTTTGTTTGTTTAAGCCATCCCATTTGTGGTATATTCTTGTCAGAGAGGCACTAGGTAACCAGAACACCCACCTACTTCATCAATTAAGATGAAGTCTCTTTCCACTCAAAACCCTTTAACAAATCCAGCAAACCTTTGCTTGGGTAGACAAAGACTAGCATTGCTTAGTCCCTCTTTGTCTCTGCTTGCAAGCTACTTTCTCTTTCCCTTTCTCTTAATAAAATCTTTGTTCTTGTGGAAAATCTAAGCCACTCCTAGTCATTCTTGGTCAGTAGAAGGCAAGAGCCTGACCCGGAAGGCCTCCCTGGAGCAATAGCAATTATGCAAGCCACCACTGACAGACAGGTAGTAGCTGTGCATGACGTGTACTGACCAGGAATCAAACTCAGGTGGGCTCAGGTTATTGACTTAAATTTTCGCAAGCTCTGACCAGGTAAGAAAAGTGGATCCCTCAAACAAGGCTACAGTGTGTATCCCTCAAACTGATTTGTTCCATAAGATCCTCCCTCTGAAATAAGTCAGTGATTCTCAACTCTGGTTGTATCTTAACATCACCTAGAAAGATTTTTTTCTTTTCTTTTCTTTTCTTTTCTTTCTGCACCCCTATGAAGAACAATTAAGTTGGTGATGAGTTGAAGGATCAGATTAAAAAAAGAAAAAAAAAAAAAAAAAAAAACCTCCCAGACATGTTATTAAGGAGTTAGCAGTGAGAAACACAATCCTTGACACTGTGCATTGGAATCAAAACAACAATCGGTCTGGTTTTGGTTTAACCCTGGTTCTTACCTTTTGAACCTTATGTGGTGGGATACTATTTCAAGGTAATAAATGATGTGCTCTCCCCGATCCCTCACTCTCCATCTAGCCTCCTTCCCAAACACACAGTTAAAGCTACCTATCTCCCCTTACCAAGTAGATCTGGAAGCTAAACAGAAAGGCTACTAATCCAGTAGAGATAGTCAACCACTGAACCACAATCCCAGATTAAAAGGAACAATATAGATGAGGCAGAAAGGTGATTTGAACAGGGAGAACAGGTTAATTTTGTCTGGGAACTAACCCAAGAGTATTTCCAGCTACACTGAAGTGGAAGAATTTGGAGGAGAACAAAGTTTAAACATTAGGATGGTAAGGAGTTCCTGCCTTACCTCCTCAAAGAATCCCAGGGCAGGGGGCAGAATAATAGCTTTTCCCTGAAGTTCAAGGGCCAGAGAATAAATGGAACCTGTGCCCTGCTTTCCTTTGTAGTTTTTGATGGCAACAGCTTCTTGGGTGTGGCCTGTATCCAAAGCAGAAGAGAAGGCAGTGAAGATGGCAGGTTCAGGCATGTGAGATTCTGGAAGTTCCCTAGTTTTATCCAACAGCCCTGGAGAAGATCTAAGAATTGCAACTGGTTCTGAGCTGACAGGAAGAAATGGGGCTGATGAGGGTTTTGTGGTAAGCCTTCACATTAAAGGCTTTGTAGAGTCTACCAAGGGGCCAAAGAGAACATGGCTATATCGCATAGTCAACGTAGTGCCAGGAAACCAAAATGGGACATGCAACATTGACAACATAAATGTCAAAACGTATTCACCCACAGTCACTAGATAAATGATGTGAACTTCCACAAGAACTAGGTCTTTACTGAAAGGAAAAATTATCTACTTTGTATTATTGATTTAACTACCAGGAAAAGTGTACGACTACCAACAGTAATTTTGTGCTCCACTAAATTTTGTTCTCCATTGAATCCTTGACAGAATTCTATCTTAGAACTAGTAATACCTTTCTGAAGTTATTTTCTTTACATGTCTGTTTCTCTTTACTAAATTTTTGAGTGGCTCAAAGCTGGGACTGTGTCTTATTGGACTGGAACTTGGTAGACCCTCCCTGAATGTTTGAGATTAAATGATTGAAATGAAGTCCCTTCCCCTAAGGCACCTAACTAATCAATTTCCCTAAAACACCTCTTCAAGAGATTCCCTCTATCTCACACTTCTTGCCCAGGCAACCCAGGCCCTATCTGTCTGGCAATGTAGGAAATTAAGGCTCCAGCCCTATCTCCTATAAATCCCTGTGTGAGTCCTAGGATCCAACTATAGGCTTTGTTTGTTTGCAGAATATGCCTAGTACATTTTTCCCTCGGTGTCTCTGCTCAAGGTTTCCCTACAACTCAACAGCTTCCTCTCATCTTTCAAGGCCCAACTTAAAATGAGATATACCAGGGACCCTAACCTGTACATTCCAGGCACAAGTGACTTCTTCCTTTGAAACTCACATCACTTTCTTAGTTCTTCTCATGGCATCTTACTATATCCTACCTTATAATACTATGTGGTAGTTAAGGTTATGTGTCAACTTAGCTGGGTGGGCCTGGTTTTGAGTGGCCAGGCAGTTGCAGTTATTCCCCATGATGAGACTAGAAATCACCTCCCCCGTGGAATCTGCACAAGCAGCTAAGCAGCTGCTTTAAGGATGTGTTCTGCTTCCAGTATATAAGGAGAAGCTTTGGGAATGGTCTGCAACTTGTTGGCATGCTTGGACTCTGCATGCAGCTGAGTCTTCATTTAGCAGCCTCCCATGTTCCTGCTGATCTTGGGACTGTCCCTGGACTTGAACTATGGCCTGCCTTGTTGTTTGGGAATATTGGGCTGTGCCATTTTATTTATGGACCTTGGGCTTTTTAGCCTCAGCAGCCAGCAGCTGCCTGAGTAGAGAGATACCTCTGGCTCCAGTGGGCCAGGAGCAAAAGGCAGAGCTGAAGCCCAAGGTTGAGGGGCTTTTACCCAGCCCCTAGAGCTTGGCATTTTGAACTCAGACTTTTAGCCTCCAAAATTGTAGGAGAATAAACTCCTATTTGTTAAATACCATTTGTGGTATTTTCTGTTAGAGCAGCATGAAGTAACCCAAAGGTACTATTACTGATACATTTGTAACATCTTTCCTTGAAACATTATAAGCTCCCTAAAAACAAGAATAGTTTATTTATCTTTATATTTCATAGTGCCTAGAAATACATCATGCACATGAGTTGCTTAGTATAAACTCATGTGGTGCAATCAATTATTTGGTATGGCTCTTCAAGCCGTGGTTTTTATGACTCCCACCAGATGACTGGGTAGAACTACACAAATGCAAAGTGCTTGTGGCCCACCAATGGGATTGGAAAGCTTGTTAATGATGTAAATAAGGAGCATGGCAACCTTGCGGGTGTGGGACCCAGCAAACAAGATGTATGGAAGCTTAATGTGGGGATTGGTCAGTTTTGCCATGCTGCTAAGCTTAAAATGAGCCATCCTAGAGCCAGAAAAAGGGGATCTCACCAGCAACAAGAAAGAGCAGCCAGAAGTGGAGCATGTCCTTGGATCTGAGATCCCTGCACTGGACCTCCTTAGCAGCGAGATGGCAGAGAAGCAGCAGAACCAAGAGACCAGTACAAGACAGAGAAGCAGGCTTTCTGGCCCATGGAGCGAGAAAGCAAGTACCTTCAGGCAGAATGCCTGCTGGCACAGTGGGGTGCGTTAACCCTCGCCTGAGCAGGACAGAAGCCTAGGGTAAAGAGAAGTGTGCCTATGGCATGGTTGAGAAGCTGTCTTGATTGAAGAACTGTATCCTTAGTTGTTTCTAATGCGTTACTTTCCTAATAAACCCCATAATCATGAGTATTGTCCGTGAGTTCTGTCTGGCCACTGCTACGAATTATTAAGCCCAGTAGAGAATTAGAGTGCTATGGGAGGGATAGCAGGTGTTGGAATTAAAAAGAGTTGGAAGGTGGTGGCATGTCTGACCTTCACCTCGTAGAAATCAGTCTTGGGCTACTGATGGTGATGGTGATTCTATCTCCTCCTTGTGAAATTACAGGAGGTCAGACGCCACCACACCCATACCCTTTTTGCAACTTGGTAAAGTAAATTAAGGATTCACCACAGATTGTTCTCTTGTTAAGTCCCAATGATTCTTCCCCTGAAAAATTAGCCAAAAAGCTCTTCTTGGCTGGCTTCACTTCTAATAGTAAGTGTTTCATACTTGAAACACAGCATTTCATACTTCTGGTAGGTTTTAAAGAGTCAGTTTATATTAACAGTTCTATAAACGGGAGGCAGCTCAAATGAAAGCTCTCAAAAACAGAAGTCTATCTATTCAATATAAGCAGCCTCTTCCCTTGAAGAAAGGTTGGTCAGTCTACTCCTGTAGTGATACTGCCTTGGAAACCCAAGGAGGGGTCGCTATGAGTTGGCTCTGACTCCACAGCGGTGAGTTTGGTTTTGGTTTTCCCAAAAAGAGTGCAATTCTTTTTTGTGGTTAAACTCCACAAGCACTTAAAGAGACAGAAGCCAAGTAAGGAAAACAACTAATATTTATCAAGCTCCTACAAAGTGTGGGGCTTTAAATGAGTTAAAATTTTCAGTCAATCAGTGCACAAATAAATATTAAGAGCCTATTATGTGCCATTCTCACTTGGAAGCGAGAATGGCCAGATTTCATCTCGTCTACTTTGGCCATGTTGTCAGAAGGGACCATTCTCTGGAAGGATATCATGCTTGGTAAAGTGGAGGGCCAATGAAAAAGGGGAAGGCCCTCAACAAGGTGGATTAACACAGTGGCTGCAACGATGGGCTCAGGTATAGCAAGGATCGTGAGGCTGCCACAGGACCAGGCAGTGTTTCATTCTGTTGTACATAAGGTTGCTATGAGCTGGAGCACCTAACAACAACAGTATTATGTGCCAGGTATTTCTCTGGGCACTAGTACTGCAAAACAGCATAAGGTCTTTGACCTCAAAGAGTTTATACACCTAAGACACAAAGACCAAAAGAGATTAAAAATCAAAGGTTGGAAGAAAAATACACTAAACAAGTGACAATCAAAAAAGAGCAGGTGTGGCAATATTAATTTATGATAAAACAGACTTTAAAATAAAAACCACTACAACAGCCAAGAAAGGACATTAATGATGAAAGGATCAATCAAAGAAGAGGACATAAACATAATAAATATCTACACATCCAACAAAAGAGCCCCAAAATACATAAATAAAACTTGAACAAAAGTGAAAAGAAAAATAGGTAACACCACAATAAGGGTAGGAGACTTTACTTTCAACAAAACATAAAAAAAAAAACAACTAGTCAGAAACTGAACAAAGACACAGAAGAACTAAACAGTACACTCAACCAACTTGACCATATAAATATATACAGTATACTTTAGCCAACAACAGCACAATATACATTCTTTTCCAGTGCACATGGAACATTCTCCAGAAGAGACCATATTTTATGCCACAAAACAAGACTCAATAAATTTAAAATCATAGAAATACTGCAAAGCATCTTCTCAGATCACAATATCATAAAATTTGAAATCAACAACAGGAAGATCAAGAAAGAAAAGCAAACACATTGAAACTAAATAACACCCTGCGTAAAATTCCTAGGTAACAAAAGAAATAAAAAATTAAATTACAATATTTCTTGAATCAAATGCGAATGGAAATACAACATTCCAAAATCCTTGGGACACAGCAAAAGCAGTGTTCAGTGGGCAATTTATAGCAATAAATCACACAGCCAAAGAGAAGAGCCAAAATCAACACCTTAACCCAATTTTGAACAATCAGAAAAAGAGCTCAAAAAAAGCCTACAGTCACCAGAAAACAAGAAATAATAAACACCCAAGCAGAAATAAATGAAACAGAAAAACAATAGAACAAATCAGCAAAGCTAGAAGTTGGTTCTTTGAACAGATTAATAAAATCAACAAGTCACTGGAAAATCTAACAAAAGAAAAGAAGGAGAAGCTGCAAATAACATGAATAAGAAATGAAATGGGCAATGTCACAACAGAACCAACCACAATTAAAAAAGATGTTATCAGGATACTATGAAATTCTGTACTCCGACAAATTTGAAAACCTAGAAGAGATGGCAAGATTTCTAGAAGCACACTACCTACCTAAACTAACAGAGACTGAGGTAGGAAATCTGGACAGACCCATAACAAAAAAAGAAATTGAACAGGTCATTAAAAAACTACCAACAAAAAAAGTCCTGGTCCAGATGGCTTCATTGGCAAATGCTACCAAATACTCAGAGAAGAGCTGACATCAATTCTACTCAAACTATTCCAGAATACAGAAAAGGAAAAGATATTCTCAAACTCATTTTATGAAGTGAGCATAAACCTTATACCAAGGCCAGGCAAAAACACGCCTATAAAATAAAATTACAGATCTTTATTGACCAATGTCCCTCATGAACACAGTTGTAAAACTTCTCAACAAAATCTTAGCTGATAGACTCCAAGAACATATCAAAAAATAATGCGTCATGACCAAGTAGGAGTCCTATCAGGTACGCAAGGATGGTTCAACATTAGATAAACAATCAACGTAATCCACACATAAATTTAAAAGAGGAAAAGAACCACAAAATCATATGAATTGATACAGAAAAGGCATTTGACAAAATCCAACACCCATTCCTGATAAAAAACACTGAACAAAATAGGAATAGAAGGTAAATTCCTCAACATAATTAACAGCCAACATTATTCTCAATGGGGAGACACTAAAAGCATTTCCCTTAGAATGGTTACCAGATAAGGAACCCTTTATCACCACTCCTATTCAATATTGTATTGGAAGTCTTTGCAAGAGAAACAAGAAAGGTATATAAAAGGCATCCAAATGGGCAAAGAAGAAGTAAAACCATCTCTATTTGCAGATGATATGATATGATCTTATGCACAGAAAAAACCAAGGACTCTGTAAGAAAATTACTGGAACTAATTGATAGTTTTAGCAAAGTGGAAGGGTACAAGATCAATATACAAAAATCAGTCGGATTCCTTCACACTAATGAAGATAACTATGAAAAGGAAATCAGGAAAGCAATACCCATTTACAATAATCACTCAAAAGGTGAAGTACTTAGGCATAAATCTAGAGACACAAAAGACCTATACAAAGCAAACTACAATACAGTATTACAAGAAATCAAAGAGATCTACACAAATGGAAAACTATACCATGTTCATGAATAGGAAGACCTAACAAAACAACTCGACAGCACATAACAACAACAACAACAATTTAGAGGGAGAGGGGACTATAGATTTGGGGGGAAGGTAGGGAAATAGATTTTAAATAAGTTTACATATATATAACTCACTATTGTCAAGTCAGATCCGACTCATATTGACCCCTCCTTGGGTTTCCGAGGCAGTATCACTACAGAAGTATATTGCCCAAATTTCCTTCCAAGGAGTGTCTGGTGGGTTTGAACTGCCAGCCTTCTGGTTAGCAGTCAAATTCCTATATTCCTTAGGCACTATGCTACCAGAGCTCCTTTACACATATATACACAGAAGAGAAAAAAATACACACTAAAAGAGAATAATAGGAAAGAATTCTTTATATTCTCAGCTCTCTGAGGATGTTTCAGCTAAGACTAAAAGGACAAATACAAATTAGCTAAGAAAGGAGTGAGAAGGAGAGTGATCCAGACAGAGGGAACAGCAAGCATAGGCAGAGAGTCACAGGTATGAAGGCCAGTGAGCACAAAGCACAGCATGAAGCGGGGGACGAGGTAAGTCTGGAGAGGTGGGCACGGATGGGACCAACACACAGCCTTGGAACCATGTTAAGGATTTTGGATCTTATGCTAAGTGCAACAAGAAGTGACTGGAAAGCTTTGAGCTACAAGGTCTTATGATCCAGTTTATATTTTAAGAATATCATCCTAGTTGCTGTGTAGAATTTGGAGGGCTGGAAAAAAGCAAAAGGGAACACCAGGAAATCGATAAGGAAATTTACTGAAGAAGTCTAGACTAGGGAGCTCTGGTGGCATAGTGCCTAAGGCATTTTACTGCTAAACAGAAGGATGGCAGTTCAATCTCATCAGCCACTCCTCAGAAGGAAGATTGGGGAATCTACTTCTGTAGAGATACCACCTTGGAAACCCAAGGAGGGGTTATGAGTTGCAATCGACTCAACGGCAGTGAGATTTTTTGAGTCTAGACAAAGTAGGCTGTGGCTTGTTCTGGGGTGGTGTCAACAGACAGACAAATTGATGTATTCAATATCTATATGTAGGGTTGACTGAAAATAGGGAGTGTGGGAGGGGGCAGTATCAGGGAGGGCTCCCAGGTTTGTAAATGAATGTCTAAATAGAGCAGCCCTTATCACAGGTGGAGAAGGCTAGAGGTGGAATAGGTTTAAAAGGAGGAGGGGATATTAAAGGTTCATTTTTTTAATATGTTTACTTTGAGATGTCTATGAGACATCCAAGGAGCTCTGGTGGTGTAGTGCCTAAGGCATTTGACTGCTAACCAGAAAGCTGCCGGTTAGCCACCAGCCAATCCTTGGAAGGAAGGTTGGGCAATCTACTTCTGTAGAGACACCGCCTTGGAAACCCAAGGAGGTGTCATTATGAGTCAGATCTGACTTGATGGCAGTGAGTTTGGTTTTTTATGAGACATTCAAGGGGAAATATCAAGCAGGCAGTCAAATACACAGGTTTAGAACAGAGATCCGGTTGTAAAAGGGCTTTCCTGTACTTTACTATATTCCTTTAAATATTTAAAAAGTATTTTCTTTTGCCATGTAATCATACAAAACCATCTTTCACAGTCAACAGTGTCAATAAAAAAACAACAGGCTTTTTTTTGCCAATCCTCTACTCTACCAAGCATGATACCCCTCCCCAGGGACGGGTCCATACTGCTAACACATCTAAAGTAAGAAAAATAAAGTATTGGCATTCTTGCTTCTAAGGAGAATTCTTGTTGTACTTCTTCCAAAACAGATTTGTTCCTTTTCCTGTCAGTCTATGATATATTCAATATTCTTCACCGTGTGTGTCTTGCAATTACTATCCCAAATCCCATTGCTGTTGAGTCAATTCCAAGTCATACCAACCATATAGAACAGAAAGCTGCTCCAAAGGGTGCCAAGGCTGCAATCTTTATGAAAGCAGACTGCCACATCTTTCTTCCGTGGAGAGGCTGGTGGGTTCAAATCGTTGAACTTTTGGTTAGCAGTTAAGTGCTTAATCACTGTGCCACCAAGGCTCCTAGCAATTACTATCACTCACTGCCATTGAGTCAGTTCTGACTCATAGCGACGCCTCCTTGGGTTTTCTAGGCATTACCTCTATGGAAGTAGATTGCCCAGACTTCCTTCTGAGGGGTAGCGGATGAGTTTGAAGCACCAGCCTTCTGGTTAGCAGTCAAATGCCAAATGCCTTCTGGTTAGCAGTCAAAGGCACTATGCCACCATAGGTCCCTTTTAGAGCAATTACCACACGAACCAGACAATTGCACTCCTTATCATTTATTCCAAGGAGCTCTGGTAGCATAGTGCCTAAGGCACTTGACTGCTAACCAGAAGGTTGGCGATTCAAACCCACCAGCCAGCCACTCCTCGGAAGACAGGTTGGGCAATCTACTTCCGTATAGTGATACCACGTCTGAAACCCAAGGAGAGGTTGCTATGAGTCGGGTTCGACTGATGGCACACCACAACAACAACATCATTTATCCCAAAGAAATGAAGACTTATGCTCACACGAAAACCTGTTTAAAAAAAAAAAAAGTGTAGCAAGCTCTGTTGCTTAACTTTACTTTAAGCTAGGAATAGTTAAAAATATTTTTTAGAAGGCTTATTTAGCATGCCTTTGGTGAGTATAATTTCCCATTCACCTAGTAAGTCAAGGGCAACTGGTCAGGCTATTTCACCCTTGTCTTTATTAGGTCACTAATGCAAGGAGCTTTGGTGGCCTAGTGCCTAAGGCATCTGACTGCTAACTAGAAGGCTAGTGGTTCAAACCCACCAGCCACTTCTCAGAAGGAAGGCTAGCCAATCTACTTCTGCAGTGTAACTGCCTCAGAAACTGAAGGAAGGGTCACTGTGAGTCGGATCCGGCTGGAGGGTAGTGAGTTTGGTGTGTTTTGTTTTTGTTTTTTAAGAAATGTGAGGAGTTCCTGAGAGGTGCAGGAAATGTGGTCTCTGCTGCTACCCAAAAGGTTGGCTGTTTGAGTTCAACCAGAGACACTTTGGAAGAGAGGCCTGGCAATCTACTTCTGAAAAAATAGCTATTAAAAATCCTATGAACCAGTTTTACTCTGACACACACGTGATTGACATGAGTTGGAATCGATTTGGTGGCAACTATTCTTCATTTTAAACCTCTCTGGTAGCATAGTGGCTAAGACACTTGCCTGCTAACCAGAAGGCTGGCGGTTCAAACCCACCAGCCACTCCTCGGAGGAAGGTTGGGCAATCCTACTTCCATAGTGATACTGCCTCGGAAACCCAAGGAGGGGTCGCTATGCGTCGGGGCCGACTCCACGGCACATAACAACAACAACATCCAGGTTAAGGCCCACCTGAAAAAGTGCGTTAATTCCAATCTCTGGGTAAGTGAAACTCTGGCCAACTTTACAAAGTAGGCTTTTTTTTTTTTTTTTTAATTGTTGACCACATCCTGAGTTGAAAGCAAATACTTTGGGCATTTAATGGAAAACAGAGTATTTCTTTATGACCTGGCGTACACAAAGAAACTCCATGAAAAGGATAGGAAGTGTTAGCTCCTCCCCTTCCGTTTATGAAATTAACTTGGAGGCCCACCTGGCGAGTGTGGCCTCTAGACAGAAAACTTCGCTCGAACAATAGCTTAATCTGACTAAAACTCGGCAAGAGCCAGACGTGAAGCAGGGACAGGCTGTTCTGTGGTGGCAAGAAACAGCGGAGAACTGATCCATTAAGACACAAACGAACATCGTTTCCATACCACCACCCTGACCCCCACCCTAGTAGTTAACCCAAAGCCTCCTGAGTTTCTCCAGCACCATGATAGGTGCAGACCCTGGTGGACCACGGTCTAAACCAGTCGTCCACCGCATCCCGCTCCATTTGGACTCTGGAGTCCGGGTGGAGAAGCAGCTGGAAGGACTTCCACCACTGGGCGGAGCTCAGAGGAGGTTCCGGCCTGTAGGAAAGTGGCGCAGCCCGGGAGCGCACGGAGCAGGCGCTCTGGCACTGCGTCCCCTACCTCCCCCAAGAACGAGTGGAGGTTTGGGCCTGCGGCTGAACCTTAGGCCTTCTCCGCGGACTGGGACCCAAGCGTCTTTCCCCCAACCCTCCTACCGCCCCACATCCCTAGCCGTCCCGGGCGGGCGCAGGGTCAACAACAAAACCACGCACGCCTCCAGTCCCGCAGCCTCTTTCCCCGGGGAAAGAGGAAGGGGTGTGCTGTACCTGGGGGTCTGGGGCCGGCGCCGGCTCAGCCTCGCGGCACCTTCGCCTGCCTTGCTCGCCCGGAGACTGAAAGTGAAAGTGGACCCAGAGAACGTCAGGAGGGCCGGGCTGGAGCGCGAGAGCCCGAGCCTTCCTGGCAGGCAGGTAGACCCCCGGCTGAGGCGAGAGCCTTGGGACAAGAGAGCCCGTAGTGGGCAGAACGACTGAGGCTGCTAGTCCGTATACGGATAGTTAACTAAGTGCCGCACTCAGAAGCTATGGGGTAGGAATGCCAGTGGATGAGACGGGGAGAACAACCCTTTTTGAACGTCTATCGCTTTATGTATTTGTGTCATTTCAGGTTCTTTTTCTTTAGTTAGCCATTAGCGAAGTAGGAGTTTTCCACGGGCAGGAGAAGTCTGGGAGGGGACGCTGGCTAAACAGGAACACGCATGTTCACTAAGTGTGGACAGGCTCTACGCTCATTGGTTTCAAAGACTGTCCATCAGCTTATAGGCTGAGCGTTATTTCCCATCTGAGAAAGAAACAAGATCCCAAAAGAACTGTTAACACCACAGAGGAAGAGAGTTGGTTATAGAGGCCGTAAGAACTAGCGGGGTACTATTTAGTTTGGGGAGCTCTGGTGACATAGTGCCTAAGGCATTTGACTGCTAACCAGAAGTCTGGCGGTTCAAACCCACCAGCCACTCCTGGGAAGGAAGGTTGGGCAATCTACTTCCCTAGTGATACAGCCTCGGAAACACTATGTCAGTAGGATCTGACTCCATGGCAGTGGTTCCTTGGTTCATCTAGTGTCGCTGGACCACACAGATTTGCTGTTCCCCACATTAAAATATTTCCCCCTACATTTTTAAAACAAATTACCTTCTCTCAAATTTAGACTGGGTGAAATGTCCAAAAAGCCCATCTTTAAGTATTTTAGGGTAAACGAGCTAACAACCCGGAAAGCACAAACTTTTGTACTCACCAAATGCTACACGTGAAGCATGACCCTGTGACACCAAGAAAAAAAAAAAAAAACTTAATGACATCCAGTCGGGTCAAACTCAGACTCCTGATTGGGTTTCCTATGCCTTATCATTACAGAAGTAGATTGCCCTATCTTTCTTCCAAGGAGTGGCTGGTGGGTTTGAACAGCCAGACTTTTGGTTAGCAGTCAAATGCCTTAGGCACTAGGCTATCAGAGCTCCTAAGAATTATGGTAAGAGATGTCAATTTAAAGTTACATCTGCCAAGACCTCCAGGCTTCTGTGAGTTATCTGAGTTTACTCACTCAAGATGGGAAGTTCTTGTCCAGCAAACTCATACATTTCTTTGCTTTTATATTTTTGGGTGTAAGGCTTCCTTTCGGGAGCTCTGGTAGCATAGTGGCTAAGACACTTGACTGCTAACCAGAAGGCTGGCAGTTCAAACCCATCAGGCACTCCTCGGAAGGAAGGTTGGGCAATCCTACTTCCGTAGTGATACTGCCTCGGAAACCCAAGGAGGGGTCGCCATGAGTCAGGGCTGACTCGATGGCACATAACAACAACAACAAGGCTTCCTTTTAGTGTCTAATTAGTTTAACTTAAAAAAAATTCTTGACAGTCACAATGGGAAGAGAGCAGGAGAGGAGCTGAAGTGTGGGTCAGGTGAGAGCCATGGACCGTTGACACCCCTCCCACCCTCCTACTTCCAGACTGTTCCCTTATAAACTATCGCTTGTTTAATCTTTGGACTCAGATTGTGTTGATTTCCTCTTCAAAGTAGAAATGCACTGTGAACTGTGATAAAACAGAGAACTTAGCAGCATTCCCTTCTAGTTTGTGAGCCTTTCACAGTTTAGAGCTCTGATGGTGATATGGGGGATACAGACCTTGGAGTGAGTACCTCAAACTTTAAGGAGTCCCAATTGTAGAGAACTTAGCATACCAAACATAGAAATGGTGTTAAAGGGAAGGGGACAAAGAGAGAAAGATCACTTAGGTGTGCTGATTATATACCGACTTTGGATATGGTGCTAAATGCTGGCCATATGTGTGTGTGCATATAATTTAATCCTTGTAGCAACCCTGTAATGTAGGTATTGCAATTAAGAAAAATTGAGATTTAGAGATGTTAGTAACTTGCCAAAACTCAAAGTGAAGATTGTGGAACCTAAAATTTGAACCCTATGTAGGTCTATTTGACTCCAAAGGCAATGTGTTCTTTCTCCCTCACAAAATCATACAGCTTCCTCAGGTATTTCTTATTTATTCCCTCCCCTTTACCTCACCCTTAATTCACTCAGTACTTCCAACTGTGCTCTTCTTCAGAAGCCTATATGAGTCTTCCACCCGAGCAACCTTCCTGGAGCCTTCAAATGTCATCCTAGTGCACATTAGGTTATGCTACTGTAAAAAAAAGTAACTCTAAAATAGCTTAAAACAAAGATTTATTTCTCACTCATAGTGGTGTAGTGTTAAGTGCTGTCAAGTCGGTTTGATTCATAGAGACACTATGTACAATAGAAGCAAACACTGTGTGATAGTTTGTGTGTCATCTTGGCTAGCTTGGTTGAGTGGGCAGCTGGATGTAGTATTCCGCGTGATGGGACTGGTAATGAACGCGATGGTGGAATCTGCTGTGAGCAGCTGAGTAGCTGCCTTAGGGATGTGGTCTGCTTCCTGTATATAAGAAGCCTTGGGGAATGGTCTCTAGCTTATGGCACACTTGAACCCTGCACGTAGCTGATTCATTGTTCAGCAGCCTGCATGCTCTGCCAATCATGGGACTTTTAATGGATTTGAATTAATGCCCTGCCATGCGGTTTGGTAATATCGTAGCTGTACCTTATTACTTGTGAACCTTGGGCTCAACAGGCTCAGCAGCCAGCAGCTGAGTGAAGAAAAGCCTCTAGCATCAGTGGGCCAGGAGCAGGAGACAGAGCTGAAGCCCAAGGCCAAGGGGCTTTCACCCAGCCTCTAGAGCCTGGCACTTTGAACTTGGACGTAAAGCCTCCAAATTGTAAGAGAATAAACTCCTGTTTCTTCAAGCCATCCTATTTGTGGTGTTTTCTGTTAGAGCAGCACAGAGGTAATGAAAACACACTGCTCAGTCTTGCTCCATCCTCACTATCATTTCATTGTTTGATTGCTTTGTTGCAACCACTATGTCAATTCATCTCTGAGGACTGACCTCCTTTTAGCTTACCCTCTACTTAACCAAGCATGATGTCCTTCCAGAGACATGGACTCATGGTACATAGCTCTTGTTGTTACTGTTTTAGGTACCATCGAGTTGGCTCCAACCCATAACAGGCCTATGTACAACAGAACAAAACACTGTCCAGTCCTGTGCCATCCTCAAAATCTTTGCTATGCTTGAGCATATTGTGGTAGTTCAGTTTGTGCGTCACCTTGGCTAGGCCTGGTGGAGTGGCTGGGCAGCTGGATGTAGTATTCCCCATGATGAAACTGGTAATCAACTCCATGGTGGAATCTACTGTGTGCAACTGAGTAGCTGCCTTAGCAATATGGTCTGCTTCCTGTATATAAGCAGAAGCCTTGGGGAATAGTATCGAGCCTATGGCATGCTTGAACCCTGCATGTAGCTGTGTCATTCAGCAGCCTGCCATGCTCTGCCAACCTTGGGACTTTCAATGGACTTGAATGCCCTGCCGTGTGGTTTGGTAACATTGGGACTGTGCCATTTTATTTGTTAACCTTGGGCTTGTTAGCCTCAGCAGCCAGTAGCTGCCTGAGTGAAGAGATGCCTCTAAGTTCAGTGGGCTGGAAGCAAGAGGCAGAGCTGAAGCCCAAGGTTAAGGAGCTTGCACACAGCCACTAGAGTCTGGCACTTTGAACTCGGACTTAAAGCCTCCAAATTTAAGAGAATAAACTCCTGTTTGTTAAGGCCATCCCATTTGTAGTATATTCTTGTCAGAGCAGCACTAAGTATCCAAAACACCCACCATTGCAGCCACTATGTCAATCCATCTCATTGAGGGTCTTCCCCTTATTCACTGACCTTCTACTTTACCAAACATGACATCCTTCTCCAGGGAATGGTCCTTTCTGAAAATATGACCAAAGTAGGTGAGATAAAGTCTGGCCATTCTCACTTGTAAGGAACATTCAGCTTCACTTCCTCCAAAACAGATTTGTTCATTCTTCTGGTTGTTGTTGTTGTTGTTATGTGCCGTCGAGTCAGCCCTGACTCATAGCGACCCCTCCTTGGGTTTCCGAGGCAGTATCACTACGGAAGTAGGATTGCCCAACCTTCCTTCCGAGGAGTGGCTGGTGGGTTTGAACCGCCAGCCTTCTGGTGAGCAGGCAAGTGTCTTAGCCACTATGCTACCAGAGTCCGTGGTATTTTCAGTATTTTTCATCAACACCACAATTCAAAGGCATCAACTCTTCTTAGTCTTCCTTATTCATTGTCCAGTTTTCACATGGTTATGAGGTGATAGAAAATACCATGGCTTGGGTTGGGCATATCTTACTCCTCAAAGTGACATCTTTGCTTCTTAATGCTTTAAAGAGGACTTTTGCAGCAGATTTGCCCAGTGCAATATGACGTCTGATATCTTGACTGCTGCTTCCATAGGTGTTGGCTGTGGATCCAAGTAAAATGATATCTCTTCTCCATCTATTGTGATGTTGCTTATTTGTCCATTTGTGAGGATTTCCGTTTTCTTTATGTTGAAATGTAATCCATACTGATGACTATAGACTTTGATCTTCACCAGTAAGTGCTTCAAGTCATCTTCACTTTCAGCAAGCAAAGCTGTGTCGTCCACATATTGCAGGTTGTTAATGAATCTTCCTCTAATCCTGATGCTGCATTTTTGTTCATATTGTCTAGCTTCTTGGATTATTTGCTCAGCATACATATTGAGTAAGTATGGTGAAAGAATACAACCCTGACACATACTCTTTCTGACTTTAAACCATGTAGTATCCTCTTGTTCTATTTGGATGGCAACTTCTTGGTCCATCTACAGGTTTTCATGAGCACAATTAAATGTTCTGGAATTCTTGTTCTTCCCAACGTTATGTTGTTGTTATGATCCACACAGTTTAATTCCTTTGTGTAATCAAAAAAAACACAGGTAAACATCTTTCTGGTATTCTTTGCTTTCAGCCAAGATCCATCTAACATCAACAGAGATATCCCTCATTCCACGTGTTCTTCTGACTCCATCTTGCATTTCTGGCAATTCCCTGTCAATATATATACTGCTGCTGCTGTTTTTGAATTCAGCAAAATTTCTTTTGTGTATATTGATGATATTTGATAATTTCCATGTTCATTTGGATCACCTGTCTTTGGAATGGCCATGAATATGGATCTCTTCCAGTTAATTGGCCAAACTTCTTGCCATAAATGAGTAAGCACCTCCAATGCTGCATCCATGTTGAAATGTTTCAGTGGGTCTTCTGTCAATTCCTGGAGCCTTGTTTTTTGCCACCTCCTTCAGTGCACCCTTGACTTCTTCCTTCAATACCAGTGATTCTTGATCATATGCTACCTCCTGAAATAGCTGAACATCAATCAATTCTTTTTGGTACAATGACTCTGTGTATTCCTTCCATCTTCTTTTGAATGAAGGAATGAAGCTTCCTGCTTCATTCAATATTTTGTCCACAGAATCCTTCAGTATTGCACCTCAAGACTCACATTTTTTCTTCAGTTCTTCCAGCTTGAGAAATGCTGAGCATGTTCTTCCCTTTTGTTCTTCTAACTCTAGGTCTTTTCACATTTCATTATAATGCTGTATTTTGTCTTCTCAAGACGCCCTTTGAAATCTTCTGTTCAGCTCTTTTATTTCATCATTTCTTCCATTTATCTACTCTCCATTCAAAAGCAAGGTTCAGAGTCTCTTCTGACATCCAGCTTGTTCTTTTCTTCCTCTCCTGTCTTTTCAGTGACTTGTTGCTTTCTTCTTGTGTGCTCTTCTTGATGTCATCCCACAGCTTGTCTGGGCTTCAGTCATTGGTGTTCCCTGTGCCAAATCTTTACTTCAGATAGTCTCTAAATTCAGGTGGGATATAATCAAGTCTCATATGGACTTGCTTTAATTTTCTGCAGCTTCACCTTGAACTTGTATATGAGCAATTGATGGTCTGTTCCACAGTCAGCTTCTGGCCTTCTTTTGACTGATGTTATTGAGTTGCTCCATTGCCTCTTTCCACAGATGTAGTCAATTTGATTACTCTGTATTCCCTCTGTCAAGGTCCATTTGTATAGCCATTTATGTTGTTGAAAGAAGGTACTTGCAATGAGTAAGTCGTCGATCTTTCAGAATTATATCATCCAATCTCCGGCATCATTTCTATCACCATTGCCATGTTTTCCAACTACTGATGATTCTTCTTTGTTTCCAACTTTCACATTCCAATCACCAATACTAATCAATACATCTTGATTGCATGTTTGTTCAATTTCTAACTGCAGAAGTTGGTAAAAATCTTCAATTTCTTCATCTTTGGCTTTAGTGATTGCTTTGTAAATTTGAATAATTAACTGGTTTTCCTTATAGGTATATGCATATTATCCTATCACTGACAGCATTGTACTTCAGTATAGATCTTGAAATGTCCTTTTTGATGATGAATATGACACTACTCTTCTTCAATTTGTCATTCCTGGCACAGTAGACCATATGACTGTCTGATTCAAAAAGGCCAAAACCGGTCCATTTCATCTCACTAATGCCTAGAATATCAATCTTCATGCATTCCATTTCATTTTTGACAACTTCCAATTTTCCTAAATTCCTTCTTTATACATTCCACATTTCCATATTTAATGGAATTTGCAACTGTTTCTTCCCATTTTGAGATGCGCATCATCAGCAAATGAAAGTCCTTAAAGTTTTACTCCATCCACATCATTAAGGTCATTTCTACTTTGAGGAAGCAGCTCTTCCCCAGTTATATTTTTAGTGCCTTCCAACCTGAGGGGCTCATCTTCTGGCACTATATCTATCAGACAATGTTTCACTGCTATTCATAAAGTTTTCCAGTACTATATCAGAGAGTGTTTTATTGCTGTTCTTATGTCATGGTAGATATAGCCCAGCCACTTAGAACTTAAAGTGATAGCAAAAAGGGCATGGGAGGGCTGTCTGACTTCCTCCTATTTCATGAGGGGGAGACATGGTTCCCATGAGGCAGAGGTCAGACGTGCCAATAACCTCTTAATCTTTCTGCTATTTCTCATGCCAACTATCTCTCCCACAGCACTCTCTACACTGCTGGATTCAATGATTAATTGCAACAGCAACACAGAATTCACAAAAAATACTCGCAATTATGGGGTTTATTAGAGAAATAACAGGTTGCAATTCAGGATCAGAAACAGTTTTTCAATCATGACAACCTCTTATCAGCCGTGCTGTAGGGACACTTCAGCCTCTGCCCTGCTCTGACCAGTGTTACAAAACTCTCAGCTTTGCCAAATATGTGGTCAGAGAGGCACCCCACTCCACCAGCAAGGCCCAAAGGCACTCAGTTTTCTTCCTCTGTTAGCCAAGAAGCTTGCTGCTCTGTTTCATGCTGGTCTCTTGGTCCTCCTGCTTCTGTTGCCTCCATCTCTCTTCCAGGGTCATCATCTTGCAGGTGCATCATCTGAAACTTCTGGCCTTCTGATCACCATGGCAGGAAAGAAAGCATCAACAAAATCATGCATTAGCTTTTCACACCTCATTGCTGAATGACATACATAACTTCCACTCACATCTATTGGTCAGAACCAGTTACATGGTCTCCTGCAAATTAAATGTTATTAGTGGTGATTAATAATATTTTTTACAGTCAGAGGGCTGGTTGGGCCTTAGTCTCAGATAGGAGCTAGAGAAAGGAGTGCGGTCCACCTCAGCTTCAGCTGTTTACATGAGGATAACCTTGGGCTATTACAGGTCAATTTTTTTTTAATTGGCTTCCAGATTTCAATCCACTGCATTTAACTCTGCTCCAAATTATTGAATCAGTTCTGCCTTCATCAGCTTTTAGTCTATTAATGCCAGAATCTGGTCATTTCTTCTCTTTTGCTGATAAAGTTGCTACCATTTTGATCATACTACTATTCTTTTTGATGTAAAATGTTACCTAGAATCATGATGTAGAAAACACAAAAAGACAAGGCTGCTTTGATTATACTAGACACCTTACCCATAGAGCTGTTGGATCTCCTTTGTCCCCAGTGGCCTCCAAGGTACTTCCACAGACTCTTAAGATACCATATAACTCAATTTTTAAATACCCTATTTTAAAAAAAGAATAGCAATGCTCCTCATTCTTAATATTCTTGGTAGAGAGGATGAGGGTTTGTTTTTTTTTTTTCCCTATGTGCCAAATTGCAAGGCACATCTTCTCAACAAAATCTTACACTATTTTATTAATAATCAGAAATGGGGAAGAAGATATAGATGCCAAGTTAAAAGGCTGCTCCAAAGCAGGCCACTGAGGGAGATATATGATCAAAAAGCTAATACAAGCCACTTCCCCATGGGAGCTCTGTGAAGGTGGCGGTGGCAAGGGTGGCCCATCAAGCTGGGAAGGAGGCATGGGCATGGAGCCGGCAGCAGCCGTCTAGCCACGAAGTGTGCAAAGACATGGAGTTGGAAAACTGAAAGGGAAGAACACACTCACCTTTTCTCAAGCTGAAAGAACTGAAGAAAAAACCCTCAATTTTCAATATTGAAAGATTCTATGAGCAAAATATTGAATGATGCAGGAAACATCAAAAGAAGATGGAAGAAATACACAGAGTCACTGTATGAAAAAGAATTGGTTGATGTTCATCAATTTCAGGAGGTGGCATATGATCAAGAACTAATGGTATTGAAGTAAGAAGTCGAAGCTGCACTGAAAGAAGTGGTGAGAAACAAGGCTCCAGGAATTGACACAATACCCATTGAGATGTTTCAACAAATGGATGCCGCACTGGAGGCACTCACTAGGCTATGACAAGAGATTTGGAAGACAGCTACCTGGCCAACTGACTGAAAGAGATCCATATTTGTACCCATTCCAAAGAAAGGTGATCCCACAGAATGCAGAAATTATCAAACAATATCATCAATACTGCACTCAAGTAAAATCTTACTGAAAATAATTCAAAAATGGTTGCAACAGTATATTGACAGAGAACTTCCAGAAATGCAAGCTGGATTCAGAAGAGGATGTGGAACAAGGGATATCACTGCTTATGTTAGATAGATCTTGGCTCAAAGCAAAGAATACCAGAAAGATGTTTGCTTATGTTTTACTGACTATGCAAAAGCATTCAGTTGTGTGGATCATAACAAATTATGGATAACATTGAGAAGAATGGGAATTCCAGAACACTTGATTGTACTCATGAGGAATCTGTACGTAGACCAGGAGGCTGTAGTTCAAACACAACAAGGGAACACTGCATGGTTTAAAATCAAGAAGGAAATTAGTCAGGGTTGTATCCTTTGACCATAATTATTCAATTTGTATGCTAAGCAAATAATCTGAGAAGCTGTACTGTATGAAGAAGAATATGGCATCAAGATTAAAGGAACACTCATTAACAACCTGCGATACACTGACACCACCACTTTACTTGCTGAAAGACTTGAAGCACTTACTGATGAAGATTGATGACTACAGTCTGCAGTATGGATTACTCCTCAGTATGTTGATGTTATTGTTTGTGTGCTGTCAAGTCGGACCCAACTCATAGCGACCCCTTCTTGGGTTTCCAAGGTGGTTTCACTACACAAGTAGATTGCCCAACCTTCCTTCTGAGGAGTGGCTGGTGGGTTAGCAGTCAAGTTCCTTAGGCACTATGCTACCAGAGCTCCTACATCTCAGTATAAAGAAAACAAAACTCCTCACAACTGTATCACGATAAATAGAGAAAAGATTGAAGTTGTCAAAGCCTTCATATTACTTGGTTCTACAATCAATACCAATGGAAGCAGTGGTCAAGATGTCAGATGACACATAGCATTGGGCAAATCTGTTGCAAAAGACCTCTTTTAAGTGCTGAACAGCAAAGATTATCTCCTTGAATTAAGGTGCGCCTGAAACAAGCATTGGTATTTTCAGTCCCCTTAAATGCATGTGAGAGCTGGACAATGAATAAGGAAGACTGAAGAAAAGTCGATTCTTTTCAGTTGTGGTATTGGCAAAGAATGCTGAAAGTACCATGGACTACTAAAAGAATGAACAAATCTGTCCTGGAAGAAGTGCAGCCAGAATACTCCTTGGAAGTGAGAATGGTCAGACTTTGTCTCATCTACTTTGGTCATGTTGTCAGAAGGAACCATTCCCTGGAGAATGATATTATGCTTGGTAAAGTGGAGGGTCAACGAAACAGGGGAAGCTCCTCAACAAGTTGGATTGATACGGTTGCTACAATGATGGGCTCAGGTATAGCAAGGATTGTGGGGCTGGCACAGAAACAGGCAGTGTTTTGTTCTGCTGTACATAAGGTTGCTATGAGTCGGAGATGACTCAACGGCACCTAACAACAACAACAACCCTCTAAAACTGTGAGATGATAAACTCTCGTTCCTTAAAGCCACCCACTTGTGATATTTTTGGTGTACAGCCATACTAGCAAACTAAGACAACGCCAAGGGACCACGCTTCAAAACTGAGTTTCATCAGTGAGTTCCAGAGCCTAGAAGGAACAAATAGGGATGATGCAAGCAGAGAAGGTAGAAGAGATGCACAGAGTCTTGAGTCACTACGGTGTTGATACCTGTCTCAATCACTCCCTCACACTTTCCTTTTTAACCAATTAAGACCTTGAGAATTGCAAACTTGGGGATCAAAGTATATGTACTTAGTTCAGAAAAAGAGCCAGAGAAGTCATTCTATTTGTGGCTTTTGCTCTTTAAATCTTCAATCGACTGTATCATAAGGAATTAATAAACATGAACTGTTTAAAGAGGACAAACTCTATGAAGAAAGATGGCCTATAGATAAGGGGACTGAATCAATGGGACACTTCTTTTTTTTTTTTTAATTTTATTTTGATTTGGGTGAAGATTTACAGAGTAAATTCACTTTTCATACAGCAGTTCACATATACTTTGTCTC
>NW_006921680.1:2000086-2001246 GCF_000298275.1 Orycteropus afer afer | reverse complement strand
TATCCCTCCTGAATTTAGAGACCATCTAAAGAATAGATTTGATGCACTGAACACCAGTGACCGAAAACCAGAAGAATTGTGGGATGACATCAAGAGCATCATCCACAAAGAAAGCAAGAGGTCATTAAAAAGACAAGAAAAAAAATCAATATGGGTGACAGAGGAGACTGAAGTTTGCCAATGATCAGAGAGTAGCTGAAGCAAATGGAAGAAATGATGAGATAAAAGAGCTGAACAGATTTCAAGGAGCAGCTAGAGCAGACAAAGCCAATTACTATAATGAAATGTGCAAAGACTTGGAGTTAGAAAACCAAAAGGGAAGAACATGGTCAGCATTTCTCAGGCTGAAAGAACTGAGGAAAAAATTTAAACTTCAAGTTGCAATATTGAAAGATTCTGTGGGCAAAATATTGAATGATGCAGGAAGCATCAAAAGAAGATGGAAGGAATACACAGAGTCACTGTACAAAAAACTGGTCGATCTTCATCCATTTCAGGAGGTGGCATATGATCAAGAACCAATGCTGTTGAAGGAAGAAATCGAAGCTGCACTGAAGGAATTAGTGAGAAGCAAGGCTCCAGGAATTGACAGAATACCCACTGAGTTGTTTCAACAAATGGATGGCCCACTTGAGGCACTAACTCAGTTATGCCAAGAGATTTGGAAGACAGCTACCTGGCCAACTGACAGGAAGAGATCCACATATGTTCCCATTCCAAAGAAAGGTGATCCCACAGAATGTGAAAATTATTGAACAATATCATTAATATCGCACACAAGTAAAATCTTACTGAAGCTAATCCAAAAACGGTTGCAGGAGTATATTACCAGAGAACATCCAGAGGTGAAAGCTAAATTCAGAAGAGGAAGTGGAATGTCATTGTAGATGTCAGATGGATTTTGGCTCAAAGCAGAGAATATCAGAAAAAGTAAACATTACTTGTGTTTTATTGGCTATTCAAAAGCATTCGATTGTGTGGATCATAACAAATTGAAAAGAATGGAAATTCCAGAACACTTAATTGTACTCATAAGGAACCTGTACATAGACCAGGAGGCTGTCATTCAAATAGAGCAAGGGGACACTGCATGGTTTAAAATCAAGAAGGGAATGTGTCAGGGTTGTATCCTTTCACCATAGTTATTCAATCTGTATGCT
>NW_006921680.1:1996045-1999551 GCF_000298275.1 Orycteropus afer afer | reverse complement strand
CTACAGCTGATGCCAATGGAAGCACCAGTCAGGACATCAAACAACATATAGCACTGAGCAAGTCGGCTGCAAAAGACCTCTTTCAAGTGCTGAGGAGCAAAGATGTATCCTTGAGGACTAGGGTGCACCTGACACAAGCCACTATATTTTCAATCGCCTCATATGCATGTGAGAGCTGGAAAATGAATAAGGAAGACCGAAGAAGAATGGATGCTTTTGAGTTGTGGTGCTGGCGAAGAATGGTTCAAAGTACCATGGACTGCTAAAAGGACTAACAGATCTGCCCTGGAGGAAGTGCAGCTGGAATGCTCCTTGGAAACGAGAATGGCCAGACTTCATCTCACCTACTTTGGTTATGTTATCAGAAGGGACCATTCTCTGGAGAAGGATCTCATGCTTGGTAAGGTGGTGGGTCGACTAAAGAGGGGAAGGCCCTCAATGAGATGGATTGATACAGTGGCTGCGGCAATGGGCTCAAGTACAGCAGAGATCGAGGAGCTGGTGCAGGATTGGGCAGTGTTTCATTCTGCTGTGCATGGGGTCGCTGTGAGCTGAAGACGACTCGACAGCACCTAACAACAACATTGTTTGGTTTTAAGGTTTCAAGGGATAGTTTTGGTTTAAGGTTTAAAGGTTATCTCAGGGCAATAGTTTCAGGGATTCATTCAGCCTTCATGGCTCCAGAAATTCTAAAGGATGTGAGAATTTAAAAATCTGTTCTACATTTTCCCCATTTTGATCAGGATTCTTCTACAGAATCTTCAATCCTCAATCAATATATTCAGTAATAGTGATTGGGCACCATGCAGTTCTTTCTAGAGAAAGCAGTTGTTCATGGAGCCAATTAACCACATATTCTATTTTCTCCTTCTGTTACTGAGTCTACTTCTTCTTCTATTACTTCAGAATAACAGAAATCTATTGTGCCTTGGATGGCCATTTGCAATATTTTAAGTTCTCAAACACTATGAAACAAACAAGGAGATAGAACAGAAGCACTAAACATGTTATTAAGACAGTTAACTTGAATGCCCTAAGAAATCATGACCCAAAACTTCCAAACAAAGAAACCAAATCCCATGCATTATTTGGTTGTACATAAGCAGCCTCAGCAGCTACTTTTTTTTCCATTATTGTAAACAGATCATATGTTTGCTAGTTCAACTTTTTACAGATGTACAGACTATTGACAGCAAGTATATTTATCAGGTGTGCAACCCTACCTTAATCAATGCAATTTTTTCCAAACCAAAACTCAGTACTCCATAAGCAATAATACCTCCCTTTTCTCCTTCCTCCCACTCTTGGTAACCACTTACAAACTTTGATCTCTATACATTTCGCTGTTCTTATCTTTTTAATATGTGAAGTCATACAGTATTTGTTCTTTTGTTATTGACTTATTCTCTCAGCATAATGTCTTCAAGCTCCATCCATACTGTAGCATATGTCAAGATTTCATTTCTCTTACTGGCTGAGTAGTATTCCATTTTATATATGTGCCACATTTTGTTTATCCATTTATTCATAGATAGGCATTTAGGTTGTTTCCACTGTACAGGTATTGTGCATTCTTCTGCAACTAACATTGGCACACAAGTATCTGTTTGTGTCTCTGCTTCCAAATCTTTGTGGTATATAGCTAGGAGTGTAAATGTTGAGTCGTACAGAAGCATCAGTGACCTGTGCACTAGCAGGTGGGTGTCAGAGCACCTAGGGGCAGCGCTGGTAAGCGTCAGTGAGCTGGGCACTGGCAGGAGTTATCGAAACACCTGGGGGCAGTCAGGAAGTAACCAGAACAGTTTGGAATAGCTAAGGGAGACAAATTTGTCTGTCAGTTTGTCTTGTGGTGGTGGTTTGCATGTTACTGTGAGGCTGGAGGCTATGCCACTGGTTTTCAAATACCAGCAGTGTTACCCATGGTGGATAGGCTTAAGTGGAGCTTCCAAACTAAGACAGACTCGGAAGATGGAAGAGGCCATCCACTTCTCAAAGAATTGGACAGGGAAAACCTTATAAATAGCAGTGAAACATTGTCTGATATATTATTGGAAAACTTTATGAATAGCCCTGAAACACTGTGCGATATAGTGCGAGAAAATGAACCCCTCTGCTTGGAAGGCACTCAAAATAGGACTGGGGAAGAGCTGCCTCCTCCCAGTAGAGCCAATCTTAATGATGTGAAAAAGTAAAGCTTTTGGGAACTTCATTTGCTGATGCACCACATCTCAAGATGAGAAGAAACAGTTGCAAACATCCAATAATCAGAACATGGACTGTATGAAGTATGAATCTAGGAAAATTGAAACTTGTCAAAAATGTAATGGAACACATAAAGATCAATATCCTAGACATTAATGAGCAGAAATGGACTGGTTTTGGCAATTTTGAATCAGAACATCATATGATCTACTGTGCCAGGAATGACTAAAGAGGAATGGTACAGCATTCATCCTCACAAGATCCATCCTGAAGTACAATGCTGTCAGTGATAGGATAATATCTATACACCTATAAGGAAGACCAGTTAATACTACTATTATTCAAATTTATGCACCAACCACCAAAGCCAAAGATGAGGAAATTGAAGATGTTTACCAACTTCTGTGGTCTGAAATTGACCAAATATGCAATCAAGTTGTTGCATGGTGATTGGAATGGAAAAGTTGGAAACAAAGAATCACCAATAGTTGGAAAATATGGCCTTGGTGATAGAAATGATGCTGGAGATCCCATGATAGAATTTTGTGAGACAAATGACTTACTCATTGAAAATACCTTTTTTCACCAACATAGATGGTGGCTATACATATGGACTTCACCAGATGGAGCACACAGGAATCAGATCGACTATGTCTGTAGAAAGAGGTGATGGAGAAGCTCACTATCTTCAGCCAAAACAAGACAGGAGCTGACTGTAGAACAGACCACCAACTAGTCAAATACAAGTTCAAATTGAAGCTGAAGACAATTAAAACAAGTCCATGAGAGTCAAAACATGACTTTGACTATATCCTTCCTTAATTTAGAGACCATCTAAAGACTAGATTTGATGCATTAAATGCCAGTGACCGAAAAACAGAGGTATTGTGGGATGACATACAGGACATTATCCATGAAGGAAGCAGAAGGTCATTAAAAAGACAAGAAAGGAAGAAAAGAACAAAATGGACGTCAGAAGAGACATCCCCTTGCCCTTGAGCAGAGAGTAGCTAAAGCAAATGTAAGAAATGACAAGATGAAAGAGCTGAACAGAAGACTTCAAAGAGTAGCTCAAGAAGACAAACTAAATTATTATTATGAAATGTGCAAAGACCTGGAGTTAGAAAACAAAAGGGAAGAACACCCTCAGCATTTCTCACACTGAAAGGACTGAAGAAAAAATTCAGTCCTCAAGTTGCAATATTGAAGGATTCTATGGGCAAAATAGGAGCTCTGGTAGCATAGTGCCTAAGGCACTTGACTGCTAACCAGAAGGCTGGCAGTTCAAACCCACCAGCCACTCC
>NW_006921680.1:1985447-1995605 GCF_000298275.1 Orycteropus afer afer | reverse complement strand
TATTTGTGCCCATCCCAAAGAAAGGTGATCCAACAGAATGTAGAAATTATTGAACAATATCATTAATATCACACACAAGTAAAATCTTACTGAAGATAATTAAAAAATGGTTGCAGCAGTGTATTGACAGAGAACTTCCAGAAATGCAAGCTGGATTCAGAAGAGGACATGGAATGAGGGACATCATTGTTGATGTCAGGTAGATCTTGGCTCAAAGCAAAGAATACTAGAAAGATGTTTGCTTCTGTTTTATTGACTATGGAAAAGCATTCAGTTATGTGGATCAAACAAATTATGGATAACATTGAGAAGAATGGGAATTGCAGAACACTTAATTGTGCTCATGAGAAAACTGTCCATATACCAAGAGCCTGTCATTCAAACAGGACAGGGGGATACTGCATTGTTTAAAGTCAGGGTTGTATCCTTTCACCATGCTTATTCAATCCATATACTGAGCAAATAATCCAAGAAGCTGGACTACATGAAGAAGAACATGGCATCAGGATTGGAGGAAGGCTCATTAACAACCTGCAACGTGTAGATGACACAACTTTGCTTGCTGAAAGTGAAGATGACTTGAAGCACTTACTGATAAAGATTAAAATTTGCAGTGTGAATTACATCTCAAAATAAAGAAAACGAAAATCCTCACAACTTGACCAATGAAAAGCATCACGATAAATGGAGAAAAGATTGAAGTTGTCAAAGATTTCATATCACTTAGTTCCACAATCAACACCAACAGAAGCAGCAGTCAGGAATCAGACAACATATTGCACTGGGTAAATCTGCTGCAAAAGACCTCTTTAAAATGCTGATAAGCAAAGATGTCTTCTTGAAGACTAAGGTGCACCTTACTCAAGACATGATATTTTCAATTGTCTCATATACATATGAAAGCTGGACAATGAATAAGGAAGATGGAAGAACAGTTGATGCTTTTGAATTGTGGTGGTGGCAAAGAACACTGAAGGTACCAAGGGCTGCTAGAACTAACAAATCTGTTCCGGAAGAAGGGCAGCTGAAATGCTCCTTGGAAGCAAGAATGGCCAGCCTTCGTCTCACCTACTTTGGTCATGTTGTCAGTAGGGACCATTCTCTGGAGAAGGATATCATGCTTGGTAAAGTGGAGGGTTAACAAAAAGGGGAAGGCACTCAATGAGTGGCCGCAACGATGGGCTCAGGTGTAGCAAGGCTTGTGAGGCTGGTACTGGACCAGGCAGTGTTTCATTCTGTTGTATGGAGGGTCACTATGAGTCAGAGAAGATTAGATGGCCCCTAACAATTTTGAACCATCCCTGCATTCCTGTAATAAACTCCACTTGGTCATGGTGTAAAGAGCTCTGGTGGTGCGGTGGTTAAAACATTCATCTTCTAACCAAACCTACCAGCTGTTCCACAGGAGAGAGATGTGGCAGTCAGTATATGTAAATCTTTCAGCCTTGAAAACCCAATGAAGCAGTTCTACTCTGTCTTATAGAGTCTCTATGAGTCAGAATCAACTCAGTAACAGTTTTTTGGGGGGGAGGGGTCTAGGTGTATGACTCTTTTAATATGTTATTGGATTCTCTCTGCTAGTATTTTTTTGAGGATTTTTGCATTCATATTCACAAGGGATGGGAGCTCTGGTGGTGTAGTGCCTAAAGCGTTTGACTACTAACTAGAAGACTGGTGGTTCAAACCCACCAGCCACTCTTTAAAAGGCAGATTGGGCAATCTACTTCTGTAGTGATACTGCCTTGGAAACCCAAAGAGGGGCTGCTATGAGTCAGAAATCAACTCGACTACAGTGAGTTTGAGTTTTTGGTTTTTTTTTAGTTTATTCCTAAGGGACATTGCCAAAGCCTCATAGGCATGCAGATGCTGGACAATGAAAAAGGAAGACCAAAGAAGAATTAATGCATTTGAATTGTGATATTGGAAAAGAATATTGAATTACCATGGTCTGCCAGAAGAACTAACATTTTCATCTTGGAGGAAGTACAGTCAGAATGCTCCTTAGGAGCAAGAATGGTGAGACTCTGTTTCATTTACTTTGGAAATATTATCAAGAGAGACCAATCCTTGGAGAAGGACACCATGCTTGGTATTATGGATTGAGATGTGTCTTCCGAAACATGTGACAACTTGACTAGGCCGTGATTCTCAGTATTATGGAATTATTCTCCATTTTATGATCTGATGTAATTATCCTATGTGTTGTAAATTCTAACCTCTGTGCTGTTAATAAAGGGGCTCTGGTGACATCGTGCCTAAGGCATTTGACTGCTAACCTGAAGGCTGGTTGTTCAAACCTAATGGCCACTCCATGGAAGGAAGACTGGGTAATCTACTTCCGTAAAGATTTACTACCTCAGAAACTCAAAGAGGGTTACTCTGAGTTGGAATCAACTTGATGGCAGTGATATGCTGTTTGGTATGCTGTTAATAAACCACAATTAGAGGCAGTTATGTTAATAAGCCAGGATATAACTGATAGTTGGACAGGGGGATACTGCATGGTGTGTCAACTTGGCTGGACCCCAGTTCTGTGTGGTTGTTCCTATGATGGGATCGAATGACTGTGTTCTGAGGCCAATCTGTTCAAGGGAAGTTTCCCTAAGGGTGTGGCCTATTTCCAGGATAACCAGGGACATCCTGGGAAGAGAGACATTCTTCTGTGGATTGGGATTCTGTTGTGCTGCCTATGAGTGAGCAGTCCACCTTTCGGAGTGGAGATCTTGGATTCATCATTCGTTGGAGTCAACAGCCGGTGTACTGCCTGCCAGCCTTGAGCTTCTTGGCCCCTGCAGTTGCGGAAGCTAGGAAAAACCTTCAGCCTGACGTTTGCTCCAGGGACTTTGGACTTGCTGGCTTCTATACGTTTGTGAGCCATTTTCCTAAGATAAATTTCTCTCTCTCTTTATATATATATAAGCTTTGCTGGTTTTTGTTCTCTAGAGAACCCAGTCTAACACAATAACCTACAGGATTAGTATGTATCTTTTAAGATATAAAGATCAGACAAGAGAGCAGAGATAGGAGGGACTTCAGTACCACCAAGGAAGAAGAGCTGGGAATGGATTGTGTCCTTTGAACCAAGAGAACCTGTGCTGAGAACTTCCTAGACCCAGGGGAAGGTTGATGCCAAGATGTATAGAGATTTCCAAGATGCTGAAAGGAGATAAAGACCTTCCCCCAGAGCAAAAGCCTTCCCCTAGAGCTGGTGCTCTAAATTTGGACTTCTAGCCTTCTAAACTCCTTAACAGAATAAATTTCTGTTTGTTAAAGCCAGCCATTTTTAAAGAAGCACTAGATAACTAACATGCTTGGTAAAGTAGAGGGTTGGCATGGAAGAAGAAGACACTCAACAAGATGAATTGACACAGTGGCTGCAACAATGGGCTCAAACATACCTATTAGTGTGAGGATGGCAGGGAACTGGACAACATTTCATTCTGTTATGCACAGGGTTGCTATGAATCTGAGCCAACTTGACAACACCTAACCACAACAACAGTGTGTCCTTTTCTCTCCTGTCAGTCTTTGGAATAGCATTTGTTCCTGCAAGGATTTGCTATCCTTGGTTCCTCCAGAATCCAGCTTCCAAAAACAAACCAAACTCACTGCTGTTGTGTCAATTCTGACTCATTGCGACCCTTCCTTGGGTTTTCGAGGCAGTATCTCTATGGAAGTTGATTGTCCAGTCTTCCTTCTGAGGAGTGGCTGGTGGGTTTGAACCAACAGGCTTCTGGGTGGCAGTCAAGTGCCTTAGGCACTAGGATAGAAACATGGGGAAGTAGAGAAGCTACCCCAAGCCCCATCCCCTTCCCCACTGCAGATTTCCCTCTTGGAGCCAGCTCAAACTGGTGTTGAGAAGAAGCTTGAAGTTCAAATGAAGTTCAGCATAATTTATTATTACATTAAGGTGAATATGTTAAGTAGGGTAGTGAGTGTGTTTTGAGATATAAGTAATCAGAACTTTTTATCACTTTTGAATAACCAGAGGAAACTATGGAGTGTGCCTGTGATTTTAAGAGGTGGGAAAGAGCTAGTTCCACAGAGAGTACTGGAATAGTTGTTTTCAGTTGCTTTTGAGCGAACTCCAACTCATGGTGACTTTATGTATAATGGAACTAAATGTTGCCAAGTCCTGTGCCATCTTCCAATCATTGATTGATATGTTTGAATTCATGGTGTGGCCATTGTATAGTGCTTTCTAACCTAGAGGGCTCATCTTCTAGCACTGCATTGGATAGTCTTCTGTTGTGATCCATAAAGTTTTCATTCACTAGTTTTTGGAAGTAGACCACCAGCCCTTTCTTTCTAGTCTGGAAGCTCCGCTGAAACCTGTCCACCATGGGTGACCCACTGGTATTTGAAATATTGGTGGCATGTCATAGCAACATGCAAGCTACCACAATACAACAAACTGACAGATGGATGGTGGATTGGAATGATAGAGGGGAGAAAATTAAACAAACATCTCACCCAACATACCTATTCCACAACAACTGGTTATAAAAGCTAACTCATTAGATTAATCCAAGCTCTATATTTCCTCTCAAAAACATGCTAATGGATATGACAAGAAAGTTACTTCCTATAGTTATGAAGTCATGCTCTGGTATACCAAAGAGCTTCTATCCCCCTTAACTGAGAAGAATGCTGGTCAAGACTCAGTTGTCTTTATTCCAAACCTATTTATGCCAGTGATGTTCTTAATTGTAATTACTTAGTTAATGTCTAGTTTTTAATTTGTCTACTTTGGTTGCTTGTGTGTTGCAGTGAAGCTAGAAGCTATGTTACTATTTCAAATGCCAGCAGGGTTATCCATGGTGGTCAGGTGGAAGAAAGACCTAGTGATCTACTTCTGAAAATTAGCCAATGAAAATGCTATGGAACATAGAATATTGTCTGAGATGTTGACTCATTATTTACGTTGGATACATCATTAGAAGGGACTGATCACTAGAAAAGGACATGATGTTTGGTAAAGTGGAAGGCCAGCAAAGGTGAGTGAAACCCTCAGTGAGAAGGATTGCTACAGTGGCCACCACAAAGGGCTGAAACATACTAACTACCATGAAGATAGCATAGTGCTGGGTAACATTCCATTCCTTTATACTCATCATGAGTCAGAGCCTGCTAGATAGCATCTAATAATAAAAAATTAATGAAATGTTATTAAACCAATGGATGGAAAAAGAAAGTTGTTACTGCATCTATGAACCAAGTTGAACAGTTTGGAAAGTTTAATAAATTTGAGTGAAATTAGATGTGTATACAACAACTGCAAAAGACTTTGAAAATAGTAAATATATATATATATATATATATATATATGAAAAGAGTCACATACACATTGCTTCACAAATATCTTTAAAGTCTTCCTTTTAATTTTTATAAAATTATAAGATCTAAGGAAGTGATTGTGGGTCTTTACCAGTTGTTTAATTTTTTTTTTTTTTACACATGAAAATATTTATATCATTTTTTAAAAAAACGGACAGCTTTTGTAAAATCATTTAGTCTCTGTAAATGTGCTATAAGTAGAATACAGCTTTGTACATACTAGGGAAATTATGCTACAGATATTTTAGGTTTAGGTGTCTTGGTATAAATATGCTTCCATATTGCTTGAATTGCATTCTTGATCCTTTAGGTTGATAAGCTTCTCAACTAAAATAGATCTAAACCAAAAAACAAACCAAATTCACTGCCATCGAGTTGATTCAACTCATAGCAACCCCTCCTTGGGTTTCTGAGGCACTATCTCTACGGAAGAAGATTGTCTAATCTTTCTTCCGAGGAGTGGCTGGTGGGTTTGAACCACCAGCCTTCTGGTTAGCAGTAGGGACTATGCCACCAGAGCTCCCAACAGAAGCTAAAATTATTAATTGCATTATTCATTCTGTCAAAGGTGACATTTTAGGATTTCTCGTGTCCAACTGTGAATCCCAGTAAGTTCTATTATGTCTCTCCAGTGAAAGGGGTCATAAGTTTCATGAGTACAAGATTTTATCATTACTGTGTGCTTTTATTACATATTTTTCAACAGATTTTATTGGAAATGTACATTTGTTTACTGAGATCAAATGGGTTTGTGTATGTAGCTATTTGTTATTGTTGTTGGTAAGATAAAAGGAGATATTCTGAAGAACATATGTAGTCTCTATTGTAAAGTTAATCTAAAATGTTGATTCACTGAGGATCTACTGTCTACAGATCACTATTTTAGGAACAAAGAAGACATCAAAATAAGTAGAATATGGTCATGGGGCTTCTGACCTCACCTTGTATAAGAAAATAACATAAGAAAAATTCATTGACAGAATTTTCTTTTCTCCAGATTATCCTTCATGTGTCTTCTGTTTTTCCTGTCCATATATCTCTTATTTATCTTTGTAAATAAAGTAGGACACTCTCAACATTAACTCACTGCTGCCGAGTCAGATCTGACTCATAGCAACCCCTCCTTGGGTTTCCAAGGCAGTATCACTATGAAAGTAGATTGCCCAACCTTCCCTCCAAGGAGTGGCTTGTGGGTTTGAACCACCAGCCTTCTATTTAGCAGTCAAATGTCTTAGGCACTATGCCACCAGAGCTCCTCTCCCAACACTAGTGTAGTAGAAATAATCCATTATTGAATGTATCAAAATTCCTGCTGGGTGGAGTAAAGTTAGTAATGAGATAACTCAAAAAACTCACTGCCATCGAATCCCAACTCATAGTGACCCCCATTGGGTTTCTGAGGCTTTCTGAGGTGGTAAATCTTCATGGAAGTGGATTGCTCAATCTTCCTTCTGTAGAGAGGCTGATGGGTTTGAACTTCCAACCTTCTGGTTAAGCAGTCATATGCCTTAGGCACTGTGCCACTAGAGCTCCTTAGTAATGGGATAGTCCCAAGTAATCGAACATGAAAAGCTGAAACTTAAAATTTTATGTTTAACATCACAGAATTAATTTTTTTAAAAAATTGCCTTAATTAGTGTCATTACATTTTCAGTCCCTCAGTCACTCAAGTAAAACCAGAATTAAAGAAAAGAAAAAATATTTTTATTACCTCATTCTATTACAAGACTCTTTTTATCATCTGAATTTTTTTTTTTCCAAAGTATACCTGTATTTTGTCAACAGTCTTAAATCATGGGCTTTGCAGTCAACAGACTTGAGTCTGATTCCAGCCCTGCCACTTTTCTATCTGTGAGAGATTATTAAGCTTTTTAGATTCAGTTTTCCAATTGGTAAAGGGGAAATAACATCAACCACAAAGAATGATGTGTATAGCTGATATGTCCTTAATATTGATTATTTAATTTTAATACATCTATCAGACCATATTCAATTAGAGGAATTTTAAAGTAGTTGCTAAATTGTGGTACTATGAGTGGGGCCCTAGGCTTGATGTATATAAACTTATCTTCAGACAGAGGTTATACATTTGGCCTGAGTCACAGTAAGGAAGTACTTGAAGAATAAAGACTTGAAATGTAGTCAAAATAAAATCAGTCCTAACAGTGGTGACAGCAATTTGCTGATATTCTCCAGTAAGTAACACAGAGAATAGACCAGGAAATGTGATAATTGGAAGTGCTTGATACTGTATGAAGGAATAATTTTTCTGTTTCACTGTTATTTCTAAATCTTTGCTATACTGGATTTAACTCAAATTGTATAAATCATCTAATGAGAATTCATTATGTCTCATTTTTGTTACATGGTACAAATGTTTACAACCCTAAGAAGATAATAGTTACCTAAGCAATATGCAATTTTTCAGACTTACTGAATCAAAATCTGAATCACAACACATTTGTATTTTAAAGAAGCACTCTAGATGATCCTTATGGACGCCAATTTTGAACCACTAGGATAAGGGCTTTCAGTTATTGCTGTATGTTAAACTCCTTCAGATCTTAAGAAACACTGTAAACAGTTAGGAGTATACTGGTGGTTTCTTGGCAGAGAAGCTTGCTTCATACCAGTAAAAAAGGTAAACAATTACACTGCTGTCTGTTGCTTGGGAAAAAATGATCACATTGCCTGTTGAAACAGGCAAAACCCATCTGTTGACCATTCTGGGAGATGCAAGGATAATTGCATTTGCCAAGTAGCTTATGACAAAAACTGTTTGGAACTGTTTCTATGAGCTGACTGAGTGATTCTTGCCACCTGGTGCAGCCCTAGAGGACCTGCCAAGATTCACACTTCAGGACACCAGTCCATTATATGGCATGAATTGCTACAGAGATTTTGAAAAATACAAATAAAAGTCAGATATAAGCTCAAACATTGGTCTCAAATACCAGTGCAGTGGTGAGAATTTCCAATCATCTATCTTTTAACAACAGTAACAAGATAGAATACTTCTAATTATAAAGAATTTTATTCATATGTAATCATGAAAAAGGAAGCCAGATGCTTAAAAAAAAAAGTTAATTGCTGTTTATTTTGTTATTTAGTATCTCCATGTATACCATTTTAAAAGTCTAGTTTTATAGTGTGTTTTTTTTACTGAATAAACTTGTTTTAAACTGCACTGTAATAACTGAATTCACAGTTGTCGAAACATGAATAAATCCTTCAAAAAGTCAACAGTACTAAGGCTTACAGGTCATGAAGTCCTATCCACCATTACCATCACTTGTTGCTGTCAAGTTGACATGTGTGTCAGAGTAGAACTGTTCTCCATGAGGTGTTCAATGGCTGACTTTTCGAAAGTAGATCAGCAAGCCTTTTTTCTGAAGCGCCTCTGGTTGAACTTGTACCTCCAATCGTTCAGTTAGCAGCCCATTTGCACTACCTAGAGACGTTATACTACTTGTTAGTTACAACAAATCTCGTTAGCTAAGTGGGGAGCCTTTAAAGGACTAAGCAAGCTCCCTAGAGCATACAAAGACTTTCCAAGGCACAGACACTGTCAGAAGAATGAGCAAATCTGTCCTGGAAGAAGTGCAGCTGGAATGCTCCTTGGAAATGAGAGTGGCCATACTTAGTCTGACTTACTTTGGTAGTGTTGTCAGAAGTGACCATTCCCTGGAGAAGGATATCATACTTGATAAAGTATAGGGTCAGAGAAAAAGGGGAAGACCCTACAATTCAAAGACATCAACTCTTTTGTCTTCCTTCTTTATTGTCCAGCTTTCACATGCATATAAGAAGATTGAAAATCCCATGGCTTGGGTTAGGCATACCTTAGTCTTTAAAGTGACATCTTTGCTTCTTAACACTCTAAGGAGACCTTTTGCCTAGAGATATGCCTAGTGCAATAGAACGTCTGATTGCTTGACTGCTGCTTCCATGGGTTTTGATTCTGGATCCAAGTAAAATGAAATATTTTCTCCATTTATTGTGATGTCCCTTATTGGTCCAGTTGTATTTTTGTTTTCTTTACGTTGAAGTGTAATCCATATTTCATCGCTAAGTGCTTCAAGTCCTCTTCACTTTTAGCAAGCAAAGTTGTGTCATCTGCATATTGCAGGTTGTTAATGAGTCTTCCTCCAATCCTGATGCCATGCTTTTCTTCATATAGTCCAGCTTCTCAGATTATTTACTCAAGCATACACATTGAATAGGTATGATGAAAGGATACAACCCTGACTCACACCCTCCCTCATTTAAAACCATAAAGTATTCCCTAGTTCTGTTGAAATGACAGACTCTTGGTCTATGAACAGGTTCCTCATGAGTACAATTAAGTGTTCTGGAATTCTCATTCTTAATGTTATCTATAATTTGTTATGATCCACACAATTGAATGCCTTCATATAGTCAATAAAACACAGGTAAACATCTTTCTGGTATTCTTTACTTTCAGCCAAAATCCATCTAACATCAGCAATGATGTCCCTTGTTCCTCATCCTCTTCTGAATCTAGCTTGAATTTCTGGAAGTTCTCTATCAGTACACCGTGCAATCATTTTTAAATTATCTTCAGCAAAATTTTATTTGGGTGTAATATTAGTGATATTGTTTGATAACTTCCACATTCTGTTGGATCACCTTTCTTTGGAATAGGCACAAAATTTGAACTCTTCCATTCAGTTGGCCAGGTGGCTATCTTCCAAATTTCTTGGCATAAATGAGTAAAGTGCCTCCAGTACCACATCCGTTTGTTGAAACATCTCAATGAGTATTCCATCAATTCTTGGAGCCTTGTTTTTTTTTTTTTTT